>NC_134789.1:5713082-5723082 GCF_046742065.1 Oratosquilla oratoria | reverse complement strand
GTTCATATTCTCTCTCCGTACACACACACACTCACGCGCGCGCGCGCGATATATATGTATATGTATATATGTATATACATATATATATATATATATATATATATATATATATATATATATATATATATATATATGTGTGTGTGTGTGTGTGTGTGTGTGTGTGTGTGTGTGTGTGTGTGTGTGTGTGTGTGTGTGTGTGTGTATTTATGTATGTATGTATGTATGTATGTATGTATGTATGTATGTATGTATGTATGTATGTGTGTATATATGTATGTATGTATGTATGTATGTATGTATGTATGTATGTATGTATGTATGCATGTATGTATATCCTGCTACGTTTTTCTAACTCACGTCATAACGTATTACCTCAATTAACACGCCTTTCTCTCAAATGACTGCTTTAGATTGCACATTTACAAGAAATGTGTGTTTACTTTGTACGTGCAATATGCGCGCACGTGCTTGCGTGCACGTATGCGTGCGTATCTTGAAACACGTTTAAAGGACTCCATTTGTGTACCCTTCCATGACGTAACCATGGGCAAAAACAGTTCCGAGAACCAAAGCTCAACTATAGCCACCTCCCTCATCCTCCGGAGCTCTCGTTCTTCAGGGATTCCAAGGGCTTGCGTGCAAACCAGCTGCCGCGACGCTGAGGTCGGGGTTCACGGTGCAGTATGACCACGCCCAAACAGGCAACAGGCAGGTCAGCGTTACCCCCGGCCTCTCCTGTCGTGACCTGTGGCTCCACGTTATGAGTCCGCCTCACCCGGCACAGCCCCGTCGTGGGCTGGCTTGCGCGCAAGGTGGAAGGGGGGGAATGGGCCGGTGGAGAGACGGCGGGAGGGGGGAACCGACAGAGAAATCGCTGGGCGTGGAGGAGAGGGCCGTGAGTACTCAGGCTCGCGTCTACGTTCAAGTTTGGTCGATGTAAACGTGGATATGAAACAAATTACTTTGTGGTTTTCAATTGAGCCGGGGTTCACTGTTTTCCTTGTATATACACGGTATTGTGCATGTGTATGTCTAAATATGTTTGATTTAGTGCGAATATATGATTTGCTTTCGGTTCAAGGAGACAAGTATTTTCCTTCCGTGGGCTATCTTTTATTTCTCCTTTTTCTTTTTGCCGTAGAAATAATGTAATAACACTAGGTTTTTCTGAAATACTACACGCCAAATCTCAGGCTATTATTTTCTGTTTTTGTCCTGATTTGATTGATATGATTAAGTTTTATTTCACAGTTTATGTAACTCAGCTGTTTTTTTTTTTTTTTTTTTTCAGCGAGGATGACAAATGTCATTTTAGACTCAGACTAGCCCGACCGCAGTAATGTTAATCAGGGCAATAGACAATGGTTGCAAAATCGTAAAAACGGCGTTTAAAAGACCAATTTGCGGTGAAGCACCTCCCTGGGCTTCGGCAGAAGGCGTCATGCTTCTCGGTAGCCTTAATTTAAACTATTTTTTTTTCGCTGTCTATTTATCTATTTGTTTGTTTGTTTTTTCTATTTGTTTGTTTATTTATCTAGATAATTTTCATACATTTATCTATTTATTACCTATTTATCTATATATCTATTTATTACTTGTTTATTTTTCATTGTTTGCTATTATGTATTACTTATTATGTATTATATGTAATTTATTATTCATCATGCATTATTCATAATCTATTTTTTTTACTATTCGTCTTTTATTATTCGTTATTTATCATTATCATTACTCATGTACTTGTGTATTTACGTATTCATTCACCTGTATATCTACCTATCTACATATATATATTTTTACAACATTCTCAAGCCTAGATTTAACTTCACCTGACACCATTTGTCTAATCACCTGAATACACGCATATAATTATTGTCACTGCTATTGTTATCTTTATCTCTGTCGCTATCATTATCGTCAACACTATTGTGATCGGATCACAAAACGATAACCTACTTACTCTAGGTCTTCAACCTATGCTACCCATAAGTTCTAAAAACGCCTAGTAGCCAAACTATTAATGAGCGTTCGCTTTCATAAAGTCATCTGCCTTTTGATTCATCTTGTGACAAGTAGTTTCTGCTTCGAGTAAATCTAAGCGCCTTCAAATAAGCGCTTTCCAAGAGGAGGAAATAAATTTTTATTTTCGTGTGTGTAGGATTCGCTTTGCTTTGCCTCGCAGTCATCCAAGTCAACCTCCTTTCACCCCAGCACCTGCTGAACCTCTAATCAACTCCTTCTTCGCCTCACCTCTTCGTTCTCCGGTCCTTCCTCAGAACCCTTGAGCGACGGATGGTTCCTCACATAACCTAAAGTTATTAAGAACAATAACATTGTCAATACTACTATGATTGACAACTAATGACCTCTCTAGTGCCATGAGCTCTCTTTATTCTAGGAAATTTGGCACTAACCTAGCTAACAGTTAGTGCTAACGACATTACCTTAATACTAACAATAGATACCGACTGTGTGTATGGGTCCTTTAAAGTGTTGGTCATGATGTATTGCCTTAATGATATTTGCGGTGGCCCTCAACGGAGCCTCACCTTTGACATTTAGCAGCAATGTATTGTCTTGCATTTCACTTGGGGTCTTATCTCGACTACCGCCATCCCTCCCCCTCCTCCTCTTCCTCCTCCTCCTCCTCCTCCATCCTTGCCTTCCTCCCACAGCACACTCTCACATACCGGGATGCTTGATACACTTTCTGTTCCTCTTGACAATAATATCAATGGATCGTACTTGCTCTGGCATTTTGTCGGGGCACAGCCTTTCATTGTTAAACTTCTTGTGAATTAAATCGGATAAAGGAATTGCTTTAGCAACAATTGTGTGTGTGTGTGTGTGTGTGTGTGTGTGTGTGTGTGTGTGTGTGTGTGTGTGTGTGTGTGTGTGTGTGTGTGTGTGTGTGTGTGTGTGTGTGTGTGTGCGTGTGTGTGTGTGTCTGTATCCTGTGTGTGTCTGTATCTGTGTGTGTCTGTATCTGTGTGTGTCTATATCTGTGTCTATGTCTGTGTGTATGTCTGTATCTGTGTGTGAGAATGTGTGTGTGTGAGTATGTATGTGTGTTTTCCAAGGACATGATTATTTATATGAATACAGCGCTGATGAAAATAATGGTATGAAAGGTGGAATGAGTGCGGTTTGCAGATCTCAATGATGCTGTTGCAAAGAGTGGTAAGTTATTGACAATTAGTTGGCGAAAATACAAATCTCGTTGGAGTGGAAATATGTGCTTCCAGAATAGGTTATGTTGTTATGCATATTTATGGGAGACGTTCGTTAACAGGTTCTGACTCTTACTAGTTACCAAGGTGAAAATAATGTGAAGAATGAACGTGTTGTAAAAAATATACGATGAGTACAAAGGCAATGGTAGGAAAAAACTAGAAAATGGTAATGATAGTAAGAATTTCTACTGCACTAGTGGTTAACGAGTTCATAAAAATGATAGTATAACACCAAAAATGACTCCATGAATTTTAACTAGTGTTCAACATCCTTATCTTTATTTCCTATTTTTATTACATGAAAGCTATATATGATTTGCTAGTTCAAACATAAATCCATCACAAAGGACATATTTCAAATCAGGACCTCATAGGAGCCCAATCATAACGTTTAACCTTCTTGGTAGGAAACCTCGAGTTATAATGACCACTATCATTACCGCTACTACTGCTACTACTACCATTACTAATACTACTGATGATGATGATGAGGGCGATGACGATGGTGGTGGTGATGATGATTGATAATGATAATGATGATGATTGATAATGATAATGATTGATGATGGTGGTGGTGGTGGTGGTGGTGGTGGTGGTGGTGGTGGTGGTGGTGGTGGTGGTGGTGGTGGTGGTGGTGGTGGTGGTGGTGGTGGTGGTGGTGGTGATGGTGGTGATGGTGATGATGATGATGATGATGATGATGATGATGATGATGATGATGATGATGATGATGAAGGTACTATGCATTAATTACACCTATTAATAATATGAATATATCTAATCTCGCAATGACTACCATTTATTAGTACAATCAACGACAAAGATTTTACGATTGGTCTATGTGTCATTTCTTGACCAATGAGTCACCACGAATATGTAAACGTACTCACCAAATGTACAAGCTTAAGAAATATTAGGCTTAAAAACTAGAAAATTCTGCAGCAACAAATGAATCTCTTCTCTTCTATTCGACATTATACTTCGTTCATCTTAATTTGGTGGCAATTTTTTAATTAAATACTGCTCTTATTAAATTACCATTTTATCTAATTACTTCTTATCTCTCTCTTTCTCTTTCTCTCTCTCTGTCTGTCTGTCTCTCTGTCTCTCTCTCTCTCTCTCTCTCTCTCTCTCTCTCTCTCTCTCTCTCTCTCTCTCTCTCTCTCTCTCTCTCTCTCTCTCTCTCTCTCTCTCTCTCTTTCTCACTCTCTTTCTCTCTCTCATCTCACTATATGCATTTTTCGAAAAGTTTTAATCTAACGGCCAATGAAGCTCTTGTTTATTATTAATCCTCACGAACATAGAAGGAACAGAATATTCTACCTTTGGCTCAAGGCACCCTCCCTAGCTCTGTCTCCTATCACAGACACTTTTTTTTAATCAAACCTTATCTGGAATACCATCGTCGTTGCAACATCTCTGTCTTCTGCTAATCATCGCCATCCTTTTCCGTAAACGAGATCGTCTTTATATCTTCACATCCCTCCTCATATCAATTTGTCGTTCTCATTCCTTATCCTGGAACACGACTACTGTCTACAGCTTCCACCTCCGCCTTTTCATCCATTGTCAGCAGCTATCTCTCTTCCTTCCCCCTTTTTTTTTTTTTTTTTTTTTTTTTACATCCTTCCTCTTCTTCGAAATTTGGACTTTGCCCTTCCTTCATAAGCCAAAAATGTCTTCAATACATCCTACACGCGATTCACGTCAATGAAAGCCGCGTTGTCACATACCAAAAGGGATTATTTATATCTCTAGATTCTTTAGATTAATTCTTTTCTTTCTGTTTATAGATTAATGATTTATTTTTTCTGGCACCAGTTAACTCTATTTAATAGAGAGAAACCCTTCCACACCAAAAGGATTAAAATCATTAATAGCTATTCGTCTGATTTTACTGGCCATGCCGTTTGCCACCATGTGCTGTTTCAACAAATGTAGGAATAGAATAGTGTGAAATAGTTATCATCACTGCCAACAATTCCAGCAACAGAAAAATAATCGCGACCACAACCATAAGCACAAGCACACCATCACTATATAAAATAACAATAACAATAACAATAACGATGACGATAACGATGACAATTATGATAACAACAACAATAACAGTAACAATATCAACAACAATAACCATTACCACCACCGCCAACAAGAACAACACCATCATCATCCCTCCATCACTATCAACTAATTAATATCACAGTTCCCCTCTAAATTCTAAGATCTTTTATCAACTTTTGCACTGTCCACAGCTCATTCAGAGGCAGGTATAAAATCAGTCATGATCAAGTACTTTGGATGCAATTCACCATTACCATCACTGCTATCAGCGCAGCAGGTGGCCAAAGTATAACAAATTGCTAAAGTACCACCCACTCCTTTGTTAATGAGGTTCTCCATGTCACAGAGATGAAGAACACACAATCTACTCTCGCTCGTGTAATATAATGACTAATGTTGAATGGACACATCAGGAAGACTAAACACATTTGAGATCTGAAGCTTATATACGATTTTTTGTTGTTCGAGCTCCCTCACTCTAACTGGTCACGTGACATTGTTATATAAACTCGCGGAAAGTATCTCCTAAAGTAATAACACACATTTTTCAAACCTCTTCCTGTTTCACGTTTAAATCCTTCACAGACGGGTCAAACAAGATATTACATTATACATACATACAAACATACATACATACATGCATACATACATACATACATACATATATACATATATACATACATACATACATACATACATACATACATACATACATACATACATACATACATACATACATACATACATACATACATACATACATATACCAAAGGATTTTTCCCCCTTACAAGGAAGGTAGCCAAAAAACAAAGGCATAAAACCACTCCCACCTATTCCATCCCCAACATACTCCACTACCCTCCACTCTCTTCCCTCCTTCTTATCTTGGAACCTACTGCATCTTGTCCACTGGCCTGGGACAGAAGCAGTATCGCAAGACACAGCACATCCACAGCAAGGCCGCTTCATTAAATCGGCGACCTCCCCTCTCCGTCCCCTCATGCAGAAAAGGAGTCTGACCAAAATCCCTTTAATGAAGAATAGGATCCGAAGCTGCACTAGCACAACATCTACTTTCTTGAGCTCACGCATCCAGTTTCTGCTCTGCTTTCTATCTTGTCTCCTTATGGCTCTGATTTGCATATGCCAACTCTCCACTGCTCGCCTTTCCTCTTCCTCCACCACAGTGTCTTCATTTCTTGTTCTTAACATTGTATTTTATAGTTGCCAAACCTTTAATTTTCGTCCCCTGCTACTCGTACTTTGGTCTCACGCTGACAGTGATGATAGAATGAACGCATTAAAACTTAACAAAACATATATATCATCATTTTGATATCTATGAAAAAATAAAGACGTATACCCACCCACATACGTCCGTCCCCTACACACACGTAAATGTGCGTCCGTGTGCACAAACACCTCACACATACACATACATATACACATATACACAAATACACACACGCACACGCGCATGCACGTAGATACACACGCACACGCACTTAGCCCCTTACCTACTAATATATCTACCTACTTACCTACGTATCAGCCTACTCGCTTACCTCACTATCAAACTACTCTCGCTCTTTCTTCTTTATTTCTACCTTTCCCTTTCCCTCTTCCTCTCTCTCCTAAAGTACTTTCATCTTTCCTAACTGTGAATTTGTTTTCTCTCAATCTAAATGCACTTATGTCCCAAGAACCATTTTATGGCCTTAAGACGATGAAAATAACTGGCACTGGGTTTCGAAGTCTTTCAGTCTTTTAGTCCTTCAGATCTTCAGTCCTTCAGCAGTCTAATACTTCCAGCATGATGCCTTGTCGTCAGCTGAATAAATTCCTTTGGCATTAAACTAAATACAATGTGTAAATAGCGTCATTGTAATGGAAAGGAATTTCAGTTTAACCTCGAATCTTTATGTAAGAGATCTTACCTCCAGCTAGAAAAAAAAATAAAAATAAATATCTGGCCAGGACAAAAGATGTGGAATGAGTCACTGGATCGTCAAGGCTAGCCTCTTCCGTTCCGATTGGCGCTTTTTTTATTTCTATTTTTATTTATCTATTTATTTATTTATTCATATATTTCATCATCATCATCATCATCATCATCATCATCATCATCATCATCATCATCATCATCATCATCATCATCATCATCATCATCATCATCATCATCATCATCAATCATCATCATCATCATCATCATCATCATCATCATCATCATCATCATCATCATCATCATCATCATCATCATCATCATCATCATCATCATCATCATCATCATCATCATCATCATCATCATCATCATCATCATCATCATCATCATCATCATCATCATCATCATCATCATCATCATCATCATCATTACTATTACTATTATAATTATTATGTTTACTGCCAGGCTATTCTATTCATTTCGAGACAGAGCTACGCAGGAGAACCACTTTCATTACGGACGCCAGAGCAGCCAATTCTCGCTCTTCCCGTGACAACGACCACTAAATTAGTAAAGAGGAACACTACCTTGTTATAATGGGCGGGCCGCAATTACCCGCCTCTACATCGTCAGCTGTTCCCATTACACGTCTACGATCTGTGGATCCCCAGCCGGAGTTGCGGGGTGGAGGTCATCCATTGACTCATCTACAAACACAACGAAACCGAATCCATTATTTCGCTTGCCACCCTCCTGACCACACCTGGAGTGGCCGGGGGTAATTACAGCCTGTGTAAATATGGCCTAATGACGGTCAAAGCTCCCCACTTAGCTCTCTTAACCAGGTTTCGCCGTGGTTCTCTATAGGCTTCCCGTCCCGCCCCCGTCCTTCCGCGTCTTCGGCGCTCATGAGGAACATTAGACTTCGTATTTAGTCTTCAGGGTCGGGGACGTCGCTTGCCTGACAAGTGCCATACAGGCTGACGACGAAATACGATGGAGGTGATGAGGCGAAATTACAGGGGAGGAGGGAGCTGGGGAAAACATATACAAGTCGTTGCTTTTGGCCACAATGGAGACCTTTGCACACATATCGACGTCTACCATATCCTGCTCGGACGGTGCACGGAAGTATCCCACGATCCTTAATTCCTCTCCTTCTCCCCTTTCTTCTCCCTTTCTCCCCCTTTTCCCATACACCCCCACACTCTCCCGACCAAGATACCTAGAATAGAGAGGAGTACGAGCATATGGAACATATAGATGAAAATTACACTAATAGACCTAATTTTGATATTTTCTTCCAAGGTTGCTGGATACGTTGGTATCTCGATTCATTTAAAAAATTCGTTCAAGACAAAGATTTCACTGATTTTTTTTTCCTTTTTATTCCTTCTGTAATGGGTCTATTGGCCACCAACAAGCGATTTTATTCACCTCCGTATCAAAGACAGCAAAGACAGTATGAACTATGTTACAATGGCAAAGCTGTGTTACAATGATGCTATGTTACAATGAGTTTTAATGATAAAACAAGAAAAAGAAGAAGAAACAGAAGAAACAGAAGAAATAGAAGAAGACTCAGAAGACTCAGAAGAAGAAGAAGAAGAAGAAGAAGAAGAAGAAGAAGAAGAAGAAGAAGAAGAAGAAGAAGAAGAAGAAGAAGAAGAAGAAGAAGAAGAAGAAGAAGAAGAAGAAGAAGAAGAAGAAGAAGAAGAAGAAGAAGAAGAAGAAGAAGAAGAAGAAGAAGAAGAAGAACAACAACAACAACAACAACAACAACAACAACAACAACAACAACAACAACAACAACAACAACAACAACAACAACAACAACAACAACAACAACAACAACAACAACAACAACAACAACAACAACAACAACAACAACAACAACAACCTAGTTTGTTTCGATTGAAAACAAAATAAAAAGTGGACACAATCGATCACAAGGCTCAATCATAGGAGCAAAAATGAACTGATGATCACAAATGCCCAAAAGAACGCAATGGTGAGCACAGTAGTGCTTTCCACTCCCAGATCACAGATACTGTGTCTCATACTTTCTTATCTAGCAACCGTTTGTAATGATCACAGTTATAGTCCCCATTTCACTTTCTCTCTTTCCTTATCTTTCTGCCAATACCTCTCCCATTCTGTCTCTCTGTCTCTCTCTCTCTTTCACACACACACACACACACACACACACACACACACACACACACACACACACACACACACACACACACACACACACACACACACACACACACACACACACACACACACACACACACACACACACACACACACACACACACGCACGCACGCACAAACGCACGCAGCGGGACAAAACTAACGAGGCGTATCACAAGAAGGTTCGGGCAAGGTAATTCGTTTCTCGCGTCCTCTGCCTTTGTCCACGGAGCCACGTAAATCATGAGCAACAAGGAAATTGTGTTCCTACTTGGGCAAAAACACCGAATAATTCCAAATTTCCTTTTGAACAGGAAGTGTTAATGGGGTTTGATTGAAACGACAGAACCGAATCATTTGATGAGGCGGTGCATGACTCACAGATAACAAGAAGTTGTCCGCTTCTTTGGGCTCGTAGGACTTGGAGACCTCTTCTCCCAAGAGCCTAAGACACGGTTTCTCAACCCCTCTTTCGTCACGTATTCCATATTTATGTATTGCTGTTCTTTAGCTTCCTGGATAGAGTACTTAAACATTAAATAAATTTGTCTGGTATCCACTAACT
>NC_134789.1:5698082-5703082 GCF_046742065.1 Oratosquilla oratoria | reverse complement strand
ACACACACACACACACACACACACACACACACACACACACACACACACACACACACACACACACACACACAGTCACGTGCGCGACTACACAGAGCCACGCTAACACATGCACAGGAGTAAACGTGTAATAAAAAGTCCTCAGACTCCGACAAAACATCTACACTTCTTATGGTGCTACAACGTAAGGTGAAGGTCACTGAGGAACCCCTTTTCCTGACTCGAAGTTCTGCAAGCCAATGAAACGACCGTGTCCAAGAAGAACGGTCTGCGTGCGCGGCGGAAGAGACTACCTCCCCCTCCCCATACTCTTCAGCGGTCTGTGCCGTAGATGTGCAGGAAAAGAAAGCAAGCGGGGAGGCGGCAGTCAAAGAGAAACTGACCGCCGTGGTAGTGCTGGACTAAATTTCGGGAAATCTTACCGGTATGTATGGATGAGGTGAGCTCTGGTATCTACCGGTCGGCTGTAAGAATAAGTTGAGAGGATAACATGGATTTCTCTGATATGTCAACATTTCGTTTATTGTCATTATCTTATGTTTATTCATTTGTGTTTAAGAAGCTAACGTCTGGGCTAATCTAGGTTGCTGCTCTAGGATCTGGGAAGAAGAGTGAGTAGACGGAAGCTTTCTTGGCTGGAGAGGTGCAACCTTGTGTCTCTACGGTTATGATATCGCGAGGTTTGAGGTAGGAAACGATATATTTTTTTCTTATTGGGATCATTGTCAGTCATAATACATAGGGATATTTTTCTTTCTATAAAGCAGCTTCGTCCCATCAAGAAGGAAACCACGTATGTTCTGTGTGTGTGTGTGTGTGTGTGTGTGTGTGTGTGTGTGTGTGTGTGTGTGTGTGTGTGTGTGTGTGTGTGTGTGTGTGTGTGTGTGTGTCTGTGCGTGTGTGCGCGCGTGTGTGTGCGTGCATGTGCATGCATATCCGTGTGTGTATGTGTGTGTGTGTGTGTGTGTGTGTGTGTGTGTGTGTGTGTGTGTGTGTGTGTGTGTGTGTGTGTGTGTGTGTGTGTGTGTGTGTGTGATAAACGCATAACAAGCACAACACATCCAATGGAGGAAGTGAAGCTGAACAGGAGGGTAGACTGCCGTGGGGAATGTTAGGCGGTGCAGCGGCTACCTCTGCTTTCTATCAGTTATTCTAGAACTGGTTCATCAAGTTTTCTACACGTTTATGGGATCAATAGTGCCTACGCGTCCAAACGGAATATTTGGACGCAATACAGTTTCTCCCTGATGCATCAGTTTTTGGCCGCACGGGCGGGGACCGTTACTCGCGTATCAGACTTCGTGTCGGAAAGACACCGAAGACCCTCCGAGAAGACCACAAACTTGACTCTGGTTGTAACAAGAAGAAAACACGCCGTGACAGTATTCTTTTCCAACAAACAACTCGCCCGTTATTCGCTCTACCAGGTGGATAAACATTGCCTCAGGGGAATGCTACAACCGTATTCTTTTACTGACAAGCTGATTTAATCCTTTTGGTTCTAGGTCCTCGTCTCTAGATGAGGTTCTAGATGTCTTGGCCACTACACCGCGGGAGTGTAAGAACGAGGAAACGGCAGTCCAGGTGGGCCGGTGCTGGCTGGTCTCGAGGTCAGTGACCCAAGCAAGTCGGAGGAAGGATCCCGGCCATGACGTGGGTCATTAAAGAGCAATAAAGCAACTAGAATGTCATTACAACTTCAATTAGCCATGCTTATGGCCTATTTACTTTATCTTGGCAAAAAATGATCTTTGGTCAAAACTTTTATTAACCGCAGGAGTGTATATCTACACAAAGAAGATATCCAGATATGATTTTTTTTTTTTTTTTTTTTTTTTTAAGCCTGGTTACAGCAAACCAACTGTTCAGTAATTCGAAAGATGTCTTCTTCAAGTTAACATGAACTGACTATGGGTTGTAGATTTCTAGTCCTGAGGGCATCTGGGAACGGCCCTACTCCAAGAAGATGAACGAGCTCAGGAGAGCAGGAACTCTTACCAGGAACCGTCAGAACGAAAGAAGACCTATTTCGTAACAATGAGAACCCAGTGATTCATCCATTTAAACCAAGGGAGCATGAAAGCTCTCCATTCACTTGGAAACCCGCCGCAGCCATTTTTGCCTTTAGGATATTATCTACTGGTGCCTCACCACCACAAACATTAGTAGCGGTTTTTCTGCAAGAGTCGTCGCAACCACCAGTAGGGCTATTATGAGCTCATTGGGACGAGATGATGGCGGCGGAGGCACGTTTGGGCGTCTGGTTGGTTGGGCGGCAAAATTCATTACGTTTTTCTTGTCGTCACCAGACCGCAGTTCCCCACAGGTTTTGCCAAGGAAGGAGCTATTTTCCACTTGTTTCAAATAAAATCAGTATTTATCGGGCTATCAATTAGTAATTGTTGTGTCTTAAACACACACACACACACACACACACACACACACACACACACACACACACACACACACACACACACACACACACATATATATATATATATATATATATATTATATGTGTATATATATATAATGTATATACATATACGTATACATATATGTTTATATGTATATACATATATATATATATATATATACATATATATATGTGTGTGTATACACCTACACACACATATATACATACGTATTGGATAGACATACACATATACATATATCCATGTCTATGCACACACACACACACACACACACACACACACACACACACACACACACACACACACACACACACACACACACACACACACACACACACACACACACATACACACAATATGTATATATATATATATATATATATATATACATATATATTTGTTTATATGTATATGTATAACCAACTAAGAAAATTTACTCCACTTATCCAGTGTATGTAAAATAACAAGTAACTTGATTTATGTCAGAAGAAATGGCTTGAATTACCAGTAAAATTAAAACAGAACGACCGACTATACTTCTGTAATTTCTTACTTATAATGCCATTCTTTACAGACGTTGATCTGTGTAAAATTATGGCGTTGGCTTAGCTCAGTGGACAGCACGCAATGGTGTTATAAATTAATTAATATTTCTCTTTGATGCAATTCTTGTACTGGATAGCCACTGATCGCCCAAAATTGCGATATTTCAACGTGCAACAGGAGTTTTTAATGTCTGTTGGACCAGTTTCTGCAGATTTCGAGGTTTCTTACTTCTTATTCAACTGGTGTTGAATACTAAAGATGTTAATAATCGGGATTTATATACTTGAGTGTTTAAGTGACCTGTCCCAGCGAGGCTTGTGGTGTTCTTGTATGTTTGATGTTATGAGCAGCCTATTACTGTGGGGTTCTTGTCTGTTTTTTTTTTCTATTTCCTTTCTTTTTCTCTTTCTTTCTTTTTAATTCATTTTATCTATTTATTTATTTTCTTATTTATGGAACTATTGAATATTTTTGTTGGATATCTAATGATGGTTCTTTATAATTGTGAATCACTTACAGCTTTTGTTCTTGGCTAACAATAGACTTTCTTATTCAGATGATGGCATTGATAAAGGAGAGATCTTAATAATCTATGGCATACTGTAAGATTGTGGCATTTCGTAATATGAAAAGAAATGCTTGATCTCCTCTGAATACTTCTGAGATATTTGCAACTAATTACAAGTTGACAAATCTATGCAAAGGGGAAACACTATTTAAAAATATGATCTGGAGAACATCCCCCAACCATAAAATGTAAAGCAAAGAAACGTGAAAATTTTGATTTCTTGAAGAACGTTCGGTGTAGTCTTGCTGTTCTTCGTTACGGCCGATGACTGCGGGGCGTCCAAGGGTGAGGCAGCGCTTCTAGAGCTTCCGCTTGATCGAGCTCCATAGCAAGCCGGCCGTGGTCTTAACACTCCCACACAATCCTAAGGAGATGCAGCTCACGTGATGCTTCCAAGGAGATAGGCCTTGATGCCTACTTACAAATCAAAAGTGACCCGAATGAGATCAAACAAGAGTAAATCTGTCAGCGTATTGCAGTGGATCCTAGCCGGAAATCAGTGAAATAATTCCAAGGGAATTCATAGAAATTGGTTTTATTTGCGATATTTTATTTCTACTGAATTAGGAGAAATGTAGCTCAGTATGTAATTCAGGCTATTCAGATCTAATAAATGAATATTCAAGTAATTATATATGAATGTATATATTTGCTCCAGAAATAGTTACTGTCAAATTTTCTGTCTTGATTTTTTTAGCGTATCACAGGAAGACCGTGGCTGGAAAAGAGGAACTGAGACGAAAAAATGTTTGAAGCAAACGCTAATGTAATGTGATATCTACTCTTAGCGAAACTTAATAATTGAAATTAAAAGAATACCAACATATGACAGGATTCGAATAAGCATCAGTATTGCGATGAAGGAAGTAAATACTAGACGTATTCCGATACCTTTCCTATACTTTTAAGTTTACAAAATCTTGGTCACCCGTGGGGGATTGAATAGTGACCAAACGAAATACAACACTACTGGCGTTCGAGTAAATTGGATATTTCGTCAAATTTTTTCCTTCGAGTGATGGTATAGATGTTTATCTGTGGTTTTTAAGGACGATGGAATGAACTAACGAGAGCTTCTGGTTTGAACGAACAAGAATGAGTCATGACGAAAGTATTGCAAACAGATAGAAGGTTGTCGGCGTCCAACGAGTCGAAGAAGAAAGTTGATTAATAGTGGACAAAGTCGTCTACAATTGCAAAACGGGGTTTCGGAAGTGTTGTTTTGCAAAGGGAGATACAAACGTACGATCATGTGAGAGTAGCCACATTGCTGTTAATCCTCCCACAGTTGTTAAACGATTGTTGTTGCTGTCAAATGAAGGATTGTATAGTGTTATATAGGTTTATGGTGAAAATGGTCAAATGAGTGTTGTTGTTGTTGTTATGAACTGTAGTATACCAGCGCTTCCGTCCTTGTGCTGTGAAATGAAGGACTGTCAAGTGTTATTTGGGTTT
>NC_134789.1:5675582-5688082 GCF_046742065.1 Oratosquilla oratoria | reverse complement strand
GCATAGATTATATCCCTAAAAATGCTCCTATACAAAGTTCTTCTGTTTTGCTTTTACCATAAATTTTGTCGTCTAGGGTGTAAAGATATGTATGTGCAAATACACATGTATGTATATATACATATATATATATATCTATATATATATATATAGTTATATATATCTATATGTATATATATATATATATATATATATATATATATATATATTGTAATATCAGATGCAAACGCTTACTGTAGCCCATCACAGAGTATACTTCCATATGAAAAACAACGGAACTATGATCGATCTTATCTGACCCTTAGCTGTGGTGCCACCATAGATGGAGGTTAACAATCAGATCACAGAACCAACAAGGTTGATCCCATTGTCATAAACTATGACGCAACCATTCGGAACTATCACGATCGTCGTAGTTATTGCCTCACCTGACATGGCTTTGAAGTTTGCATGCAAATGTCTGAGTGTTGATGGCATCTGTGAAGTCCTTTGTCTTGAAGGTGTAGCACCTACCCTTCCCGTTTGTCCCAAACCCTCAACATGACTCCCGGGTTCTTGTCTCAGAGTAGGTCAACAGTTTTGTCGAATTCGCGTGTGTACTCACAGCCTTGACCTTTGAGACAAGATCTGGACTTTGATATTATATTCATAAAATACTAAATTTAAGCTAATGATGTTTAGAATACTCATTGTCTAATCACCAGGGGTATATATCGAAGACTTTGGTACAAGTAATGTTATTATCCATATATATTAATGAAATTGTTATCCTTGGAAATATTCAGAAGGTAAAGTAGTTTGTTTCTGCCGTTATGGATTTTACTGCTTAACCTGTAGAAATATGAAAGTATTTACTTGAAATCAACTTCGAAAATCTAGAGAAAGTTACCAAATTTCTATGAATTTTTGCAACCATGCTATGGAGACGCTTTTCCCTTTCTACTAGACAACGAAACAATGTTTTCATAAAACAAACTGTCAAAAAGATAGTTTTCTTTTTCTGACACAATAGTTGTATATCTTATCTCTTAGTACATTTAGATCCACACAAAAAAATTTCTTGTATATGAAGTTAGAAAAGCTAGAAAAATATTAGTTGCCCTTTATAGCACAATGAACGAAATAAATGGCATAGATCATACGAGTAAAAATATATATATATATAAAATAAAAAAGGGAGAAATCAGAGACAATTGGTACTACTTTCGGTCAATGACGATGACTCAAAGAAAATTGATTAAGGATAAAACAAATAATAATAATAACAATCTAAATAAGACCATGAGCAAAAACGTGTACCTTGTCATAAAGAAAATATTAGAAAATAATAAAAAGATGTAGAGCAACGAAATTTGAAAGTTTTAGAGCAACTATTCAGAAGAACGAACAAAGATAATATTTGATACTACTCGCTAGATTAAGATAAATGGTGTATAGGGTCCGTGTTTTTATAGTTGCCATTTTCGTTTATCTTTGCCATGAGAAAGTGAAAGCAGCCATAAGGAATCAAAATGCTCGAAAGCAAAGCAACATGGCGGACAATTAAAAAAACGGACAATATAGCTTAATCCATTAGGACTATAGATCATGATCCTGAATTATCATTGATATACCATTTATATATATTGCGTAATATGTTAATCTACAGGAAATGTAGGTCACAAATTCAGCCACCCAAAAGTTTGTTTTTCTTTCGATTTTTTATAAGCTGTCGCTTGATAGGGCAAAAAGTGGTTCAGAACTCAAGTTGAAAAAATGTGACAAAAAATCGAGTAAAAAAAAAAGGGTTACGTTACAAAAACTAAACTGGAATCACACGTCCCGACCCATGGGCTTGAAACGTGTAAAAAAAAATATATAAAAAAAAAATAATAATAAAAAAAAAACAGAAAAAAAAAAACAGAAGTGCCACGGAAATCAATCTTCACACCCAGTAACCGGATTTCCTGCACTCGATCTATGAAATACAGATATCCTGAGTATAGTGAATTTACAAACACCTCAATACATAAAAGTAACTCATCCATTAACTCATCCACCTAGTTTACCCACATAATTCATACAAACTATTATTCCATGGAAAAACTAACAGCAGCTTCCTCATTGCTAACTAACATTGGCATCTGTTTTTTTTTTTTTTTTTTTTTTTTTTTTTTTTAAGTCGGGAGTTGCCAAGTCGCTGGAATATGCGCCATACCTTAAATATTTTTACTTAAGTTTGCGAGTACCACAGGTATTACTTACTAGGTGGTCACGCCCAAAGAAGCTGCATAACCTCCTCTTCTCAAAACCAGACATTCGTAAACCCATTACTTCTTAGTTAAGAATATTTCTATAGAAGTTTATACGTTATAGTATACATTTATCTTAGAGCAAGGAAACTGTTCTATGGGCAGAGGTGGGCGTTGGCACTGTTTAGGAGAGCATTGGATTCTTAGGCAGTTAATAACAGTTATTGTTAGTTAATGGTTCGCTTCTCAGTGCTTAGATATCTTTAACTCTGCGTTCATAAAACCTTGGGATTAACGTTAGTTTTGAGCAATCTGGTATTAAAGTCACACCCACCTCTAAGGAAAAGGGTACTCGTAATGATCAATATTTGTAAATCTTAACATATAAATAGTGATATACATACATACATACATGCATACACACACACACACATAAACATGTATATACATATATATATATATATATATATATATATCTGTGTGTGTGTGTGTGTGTGTGTGTGTGTGTGTGTGTGTGTGTGTGTGTGTGTGTGTGTGTGTGTGTGTGTGTGTGTGTGTGTGTGTGTGTGTGTGTGTGTGTGTGTGTGTGTTATCTATCATAACCTACATTTTGCCACGTGGCGAATTGGCTCTGCTTCCTTCTCTATCCCAAGACCATACCCTCGATTACCCTAACTTGACCACTGTTTTCTCCTGTTTGTATATATATATATATATACATATATATATATATATATATAATGTATATATATATTTCTTGACTATACACAATTAAGAAAACTCACGGCAGAGTTGAATATAGTAGTAGATAATGTTCAAATAAAAGTAATCACGTTTCCTTAGGGTGACCAATAAATGAATACCAATTCCTTACCCTTCACCAAGAAAAGATTTGACTTTGAATTTCTAAAGCCATGTAACTTTGCATGACGCCCAAATTTTACCAAAACTATCATATATTCTCACATACTAAATTGCTAAACTGCTTTGATGAACCCAGGTCCTATCTATGATATGAGAAACCCAAAGCACTTGTTTTATCTTGCCTCCTCTCGTCATGCTTATTTTCTCTTCTTTTGTCTTGCCATCTCTCTCGTCACGTAACTCCTGGACCAACCGCGGCCTCAGGTAGAATGGGTTCTCCAGGTATCTCTCAGGTACATCCAACTAATGTATTTTTTGTGGTTGATCATCTAAGCCACACTTGAACACATTTGTAGTGTCATTCCTTATGTTTCTTTTGATATACATTTCCATATTTTCTTTAGTAACGCATTGTGTACATTAGGTTGTAGCATTGGAGACTAAGAAACCCGCCCCGGGTGGCTCTATGGTATCGTGCTTGTTTCATGTACAAGAAATCAGAGTTCAAATCCTATGGTGGATACAAAAACTGATATTGGTAGTCAGGCCTCAAACGCATGTATGGCTACAATCTCTCAGGCTCATATGATGCTTTATTCATACAAATTACACACACAACGTTGGTAAGACAGTTTCTTGCTATATACCGGGTGTTCTCAAAATGGTCTAGACCCGATTGAAATTTTTCGTTAATGATTTGTAAAAACCTGAAAAGTATCAGACCCATTATTATTAAAAATAATTATAATAACTTCACTAATTCAAGCAATGGCAATAAGTCAAAATTTTCAGTATGTTTACAAAAATTTTAGCAGCGCTGGCAACACAGCCTTCAATCAATCTCCCCCTTATTGTCTCCCGTACAGAATGCACTCTGTTCGACCTTGGCACCAGGGATTTTCAACAAATGAGAAATGAAAAAGTCATTTATCAGATATAATAGGTGCATATCATTTTTGTTTTGAATCAAGACCAAAATAGAGGAATATCGTAGTCGGAATAAATTCTAGAAAAAATCGAGGGTTACACATCACTTCGCTTTCAATTTCCGTTTATACGTTATTGTGACAGTTATGATGTCAACAGTGAAAAAAGAAAAGTTATGCTGTACTGAAAATTAAGTTGCATATACTTGTACACCTTGACATATTTTCTTATTGTGTTTTACCTTTTCATCCTACTGCATGTCAACAACAACAGCAACTACTACTACTACTACTACTACTACTACTACTACTACTACTACTACTACTACTACTACTACTACTACTACTTTTTTTAACAGCCTCCATCCTCGTGGAACTGTGTGGTGAAAACAGTCAGGATCCGTCCCCTACAAACCATTGGCCCCTCTCGCCAATGACTTTGGTCGACTATCCTTTTATATTTTGTATTATTTCACTTTAATGAAGCCTAGTACAAAAGTTCATTTATCCTACTTTCTACTACAGCCTGCTCAAAATCATGGTTTTGTATATGTGCTGATTTAGGGGATGGGGACCTGGTACCTCTCAGGCATAGGAAAGCTGATCTTAAGAATGAGAATGATAGGCTACATATCATCCACGCTATAATGCTACTCTTTGGTTGTTGTTTCTTTTCTACCATCACCTCTACCAATTGAGCGTAGAATGCCTTTTCCCTTGGACCCATCCCGCCCGAAGTCGTGAAAGTTAGTGGAGTGAATGAGCCCTGGTCCACATTTTGTATACGCTTCTCGTATATCCTGATTTTTTCTTTCTCGTTTCGGGAGTGGGACGCCTCAATAGTTTAAGTAACATGGGGGCCATTGGATTAAATATTCGTATGTCAAAGAAAGTCAGTTGTCCCGGTGTCCAGAAACCTCTTGCGCTGACATCCATTCGTGCTTCATCTGATGTGTTGGAAGTGCGGTGTATGAAGTTCTCCCCTCCTAGTGGGAGTAGTGTTGGTTCGATGGCAAATCCTTGCATACCTCCTGAATCATTTGGGCCGTGAGATCCCTTATCTCGTCATGTCTCATGCAGATGAACCCACCCTGCTTGCATATCATCGCATGGTTTAGATCAAACTGTGTACCACAGGAACATCCGTTAAGCAGCCTTTCTAATGGCAATCCATACTTCAGGGCAATGGCATCTGTGATCTTTGGTTTATGTTTAATCCATTTGAACTGACTGGTAGTGCTGGCAGCCAACTGGACGTCCAATCTTACTATGCCATTGCCATCTTTCTTTTCATGTGATTTGATAGCTGATCTAATAAAATACGAAACTCCTCCTTCTGCCTCACATCCCTGCCCCTTGATATGTTTCTTCTAACGTCTCTGATTTTATCCAATTTAGTCTCCTGTTGATATTGTGACACGATGTTGTTTGTCAGGGAGGACGTGAGTTTTATGGAGTTTTGGTGCTCCATGTTGGAAGGGTTTAGTAGGTTTGAAATGCCTACCCTTCCCATTCTTGATGGAACTTTAGTTAGTTTTCTTTCTTGTTCGTTTGGTATTTCTCCGTTCGTGATGGCCGGAATTAGCTCACTTTTGATAGTTTCTTCAAGAGGACTTAATAATTCGGTGATGTTCGATACATGTGTTTAATGCCGTTTATGAATGCGCATATACCGCCTGCGGTTCAGTCTTTGCGAAGTTGGCTAGCCTAACTTCCGCCACCTATTCGTTAACTTTGACATATTGTTTTTCAAAGAATTCAGAACCGATCACTGTACCGAGATGTCTTTCCCCCTCTCAGTTACCTTCACTTCACTATTTTCATTTAGATTTTTGGCCTCCTCAAAATAATCTGGCTTCACTATGAAGACAGACTTCTTTGCATTCGGGATATAACCCAGATGCGGACCGTGTGTGTGCACCAGATACCACCACTTTCTTACATCCGCTACTACTACTACTCATATTTATTTTGCCATCGGGGGGTTTTCCTTTAATTAAAAGCTAGGGGGTCGATAGAAAATTTTAAACTTCTTTTGGGGGTCGACGAGTTAAAAAGTTTGAGAACCCCTGCTATATACAAACTTTATTCCTGAGTTAGATGCTTTATGTGTTTCCACAATAGGTGACCCACGCCTGTGTGCCAAAAGAGGATATAGTAAAATAAGCACCATTTTAAGAAGAAGCCTCTTTTGAATGTACAACGTTTCGCTCGTCGTTTTTTTCAGGTACTTGGAAAAAGCTCCAACGAGCAAAACGCTGTACATTAAATAAAACCTTTGTCCTCAAATGATGTTTACTCTGCCAAAATTGTCAGGAACTCATCTTCAAGCAGACGAGAATGTACCAACGGCCCTTAGGATGTCTAAAGCACAGTGTGACAGGCTGCAATAAACTAACAGACTAACATTGAAAGTAGGAAATTCGCGTTTTTCTCCCTCCTAGCTTAATTACAGTGCGGTTTATGGTTGCCTCCTTCCTCGGCACGTCATGAATTACCCCTTGGGGCCAGGTGAGTCAAGTAAGGGCGTAACAACGTAAAGGTACGTCTGCTGATTTGAACTTAACGTAGTAGTGTTTATCTAAGTAGTGTGCATTCTTAATTGTATATTGTACTTCCTACTTAGCTTTGCAAATACCAGTTCCTGTTGCTGTCTGCAACCTCTGTGTCACGCCAGTAATCATTTAGTTTAAGCCGAGAACACTCTTCCTTCGCCTCCTTACAATACACACTATTACTCTGTGCCGCAATTGTACATTTTGTTCAGTCACTATTCCCCCTCTGCCGTTCTGTTTATCTACTAGGTAGGCTAACTAGAGTATTCTTTTCAGAGGAGTAGCCATCTGTCGCACACTATCATGATCCCCACTGTATCTTTCATTGTTAACCCTACTGTAAAGTTTGTTGCCACAACCAATATTGAATAGTGGCAGCTTGCCTACGTTATAAAGTGAAACCCCATTCTCTCTGACAAAGGATGGGTACGGGCTTTGATATGCTCAAGCATCCGCTTGCCGCCTCAGCAACAGACATAGCTCCTCTCCTGCAAAATGATAAAGACTTCTTCGAAGATTCCCCCATCAGTGTTTCCTATGCTAAGGCATTGATGTTGTTGGGGTGTAACCGTCTATAATCAACGATAAATTAACGATAGTCACAATAGTTCTTCACGCGCCTCTTCAGTCCGCCGGACACATCTTCCCTCAGACTCAATCAGGCTGATTTCTTTGTTTACCTCGGACAAACATTTTAATGGAACTTGAATACCCAAATGCCCTTAATTCCCATAAATGCCTGTTGCATATAACTATCCAGTGGTTGTTGTGATCAAAGCAAAGGAGAACTTCAGCAAATCCCTGTGCTCTCGTTATGTAAGTAAAGTAAGAAACCCGACTCCTGTCCTGTCCTGACCATGGACAATATAAACAACACCGGCAACGCCCTCGTCATCACGATGGTAGACATAAACCAGTTCGCCCTAACCGACTACGCTAAACCCATGTCCGATCTTACCACAGTACTCGGCTTTAATGAGATCATCGTCTTCCTCTTCGAGTGTGGGAACATCCCTACCAAGTAAGTAAACTAGGAACGTACAGGTATCAATAACCTCCATGCATACAGACAAATAATTTGCGAATTTAGCTAACAGTATTTACAGTATGTTTATATCTATCATGGAGGTTATGAATATGTTTGATATGTTCACCTCAAAGGTCGTAGAGCATCGACACTGGATCTCCCTGTTCCGGCATCACAGCGCGCAACACATCAGGTAATACGTGCGTAACGACACGTTACAGAAGTCGCCCACGTTTCGGATCATCTGATAAATCATCGCCTTGAGAGGTTCCGGAGGGAAAAGTCTAAGAGTCTGAGGTCTCGTGACCACGAAGACTAGTCCAGAGAGACGAGGCGGCTTATCAATATATCAGAAATATGTACGCCAGTGTATTTACCAAGATAGCACTTCAAGTGTTGCGCGCTGTGATGCGTGAATAGAGGAGTAAATATCGAGTTGCTATGATTTCCGAGGTAAGCATATCAGACACAATGTGACTTCCATATCTGATCTAAACACGTCGTTATCAATCATTTATAAATGTAAATAATTTTTTTATATATTTCTATAGAAACCTACCTCATCCTATACGTATGTTGTGAACATACTCGTACATACATATATATATATATATATATATATATATATATATATATATATATATATATATATATATATATATATATATTACCACCTCTAAAACAACCACCATCCCCACCATCACTAATAGCATCGCCACTACCATTATCATCATCACTATCACCATCATCCTGACCACCACAATCATCACCATCACTACCATCATCACTACAATAAGCATAAGTCCAACACCATTATTATCACCGTCATAATGATAACCAACATAATAATATTAAATGTAATAATCATAATAATAATGATAACCATGACAGATATGATGAATCTTATAATGACAGCGTCATGTTAATAATACAAAAAAAATCAAGAATACAATACTCCGTGACACTACAATTATGTCTCTAAACTGTGTATCAATGCCCCTGTAAACAAGTAAAGCGAAATGTATGTAGGAACATTGATAGTAATAACTCTGACATCCAATTGAATAAAGGCCAGGAAGCAGTGGGATTTTAAGTAGTGGCGGTGATCATGGTAGTGATAATAAAGGTGGGTGGGTGAGGTGACGTGGGGTGCCGAGGGATGCGGGAACGTTCAGGTATAAGTGGATGAGACGCTGGATGGAATGATACCTCGAAAAGGAAAGTGAAACGTTGAAAAAGAAAACCTAGCAGCAAGCAGGAAAGGGTTGAGAGGTGAGGAGGAACAAAACGTGAGACGGCGGAAAGGAAAGTGTGAAAGGAAAGGAAGTGGGTGACACGGGGGGGGGCGGTTGGCGGGTAGCCGATGCATATTAGGAGAGAGAGAGAGAAAGAGAGAGAGAGAGAGAGAGAGAGAGAGAGAGAGAGAGAGAGAGAGAGAGAGAGAGAGAGAGAGAGAGAGAGAGAGAGAGAGAGAGAGAGAGAGAGAGAGAGAGAGAGAGAGAGAGAGAGAGAGAGAGAGAGAGAGAGAGAGAGAGAGAGAGAGAGAGAGAGAGAGAGAGAGAGAGAGAGAGAGAGAGAGAGAGAGAGAGAGAGAGAGAGAGAGAGAGAGAGAGAGAGAGAGAGAGAGAGAGAGAGAGAGAGAGAGAGAGAGAGAGAGAGAGAGAGAGAGAGAGAGAGAGAGAGAGAGAGAGAGAGAGAGAGAGAGAGAGAGAGAGAGAGAGAGAGAGAGAGAAAGAGTGAGAGAGAGAGAAGGGGTGAAAGAACAAACGGCCCGGGCCGCGACGACTTGATTCTTGTACTCACCTCCATGCCATTCCACATGTAGTGCACAGCGTCATGGTGTGGGTTATTCATATGCTCCGCCACCACGCTCATCCAGTGCACCAGGCCTTGGGGGGCTTGCTGGGAGGCGGGGGGCGAAGATCCCCCCACACTGCCATGCCCCCCAGCCTTGTTGTGTGACCCCTCCCCGCCCGGCGGCCACACCAGCGCCGCCTTCTGGGAGAAAGACGGTGTTAGATATATCGAATGTAGTCTTGGTGCATTTTCACTGAACATGTCTTAATGTATGAAAATGTACACATTACAAAAACATAATAAATATTCAGTAAATATTCGTGTATGTGTGTGTGTGTGTGTGTGTGTGTGTGTGTGTGTGTGTGTGTGTGTGTGTGTGTGTGTGTGTGTGTGTGTGTGTGTGTGTGTGTATGTGTGTGTGTGTATGTGTGTGTGTGTATGTGTGTGTGTGTGTGTGTGTGTGTGTGTGTGTGTGTGTGTGTGTGTGTGTGTGTGTGTGTGTGTGTGTGTGTGTGTGTGTGTGTGCGCGTGCGCGCGCGGGATTCGAACTCGGACCGCTGGATTAGCGATTGCGAAGGATACCACTGCGCCGTCGAGCCGGTATACCCTCACACACACACATTATATATCATATCATATTATATCAAAAATCATAAAATGTTATATCATACTATACTATATCATTATATCATATTATATTATTTTATATTATAGCAAAGCATATTATATATATTACATACTATATTATATAATATTTATTTAATGTTACACTATATCATTATTCATCATATTAATATAATATATATATGCCCTTAATCATAACTAGAACTATTGAATATTCAGAATGTAATCTACAAATTTGAAAATAACAATTACCAGCGTATAGCTACAACAGTGACTTTTAACGTGATCATCACTGGTGACGCTCAATATTGACAGAACCAAGGTCAGAATTAACCTGAGGGTTTCTGCAAGTAATGGTGTACGTGAAGATATATAGAGGTCGAATGACTCTCAATGACCTCAGCTTAAATGTTTCATCCGATAGCTGTGGGAGTTATGAGTTGACAAAAGTTTCCATTTTTAAAGAATGTGTTGAATGGGATGTCTTTTTCAAGATGGCAAGTGAAAAAAATCTTATGTTAACATTCCGTATGTATATCTATTTATGAATTAGCCCAATGTATTCGTTGTCAAGTGGGTACTTGTTTGTTAAGCAATCAATTTGTATCCTTGGATTTCTCAAGCAGGAAGCTCGTGCCTCGGGTGAAACCGGCAATGGCCATCGGGGTCTCTGACAGGTCACCCGGGGAAGAAACTTTGTATCGTTTTTCGAAAGGAGTAAGTGTTGATCAACATAAGACAACATGCTCTGTCTCTTTTGTAAGGTGATTGCATCTGGAGTATATGGCATCTTCCCAGGTTGCATTATGTGTTTATATTGTTTTATTTCTGGTTAATAACCTGGGCTTAGTGGGTGGATATTACAGTTGTGGTTCATAGGGTTTTCTCCTCTGAATTTATATCTGGGGATGCCAGATTTAAAACTTAATTTCTTGGTCTAGATTCTGCAAAGTGTTTGCTCAGTAACCTGTTAGTGTGTGTTTATGTATCAGCTTGTTATGGAAGATGTGTGAGTAGAGTGCAGCAAATATTGTTTTTTTGTTTTTTTTTTTGCTGCTTTCTATGAACTCCTCAAATTAATAATATGGTGGATGTGCGGATTCAAAGGTTTTCTATAAAACTGTGTGCTAATTATTTCCATGGGCTGTTCTATTATAATGATTTTTGTTTCTTAATCTAGATGGCTTATTGGATTTTTTTTTCACTCTGTTTTATGTCAACCGTTTCTCTAACTCTGTGAGGTGTGTATGGGTTCTTGATAGCTGTGTTCTAGTTATGGTAATGTGCGATTACTGTTAGGTCATTTGCGTGTGAGATGTGCTTTGATGTGCTTTGAGCCTGTGTAACGAGAGGTTATATTCTAAAGGTTGAGGGACATTGTACATCTTTTTGTTTTTTTATACAAATTGGTTCTGAGGAACTCTGTGCGTATGATCTTTGTTGATAGTATAAGTTTTGGGACAATATCAAAGGCCTAGTTAACTTTATCACTATTTTCACAATTGCTATTCTGCCCTGCCTGTTTCCGTAACAAATGATATTTCTCCACACAGAAAGAACACTCTGCACAAGAACGACGATATTCCTCCTCCGTGCACTACCAAGTCATATCGTGACGTGCAGGAACACGAGAGACGTTGGATAAAGGCAGGTAACCCCGCCCGTTGGAGCGCCACACCCGGACTCGTCCGTGGTATTAGTCTACGGGAGTCAACAGCCCCTTTCCGGCGCTACCCTCTCTTGCATCTCTGGATTTGCGAATGCAGTGGGCGGTCGGGCGATGGTATCTGTACACGCAATGCCTACAATGCGAACCTTTCCAAATGCATCGATCTGCCTCAACATCGGCCCCCGTCGGGGCCGAGAGGAGCGGACGAGGAAGGGGGGGAAGGACACGATGGAGAAGGCGGTAGCTTCAGTCGGGAAGACTTTACACGCGAAAGCTGTAAGGAGGCGTAAGCAAACAGTGCGATGGTGTTGTGATCCAGACAATAGGAGCATTTGCCACGTACTTCCTTGGCGGAGGGGCGTGGGCCACTTGGGATGAACTTTGACATTTTACGCTGCCTGGGCCGGACTTGGGTAGGAAGAGGGGGGGAGGTACACACTTGGCCACGGTACGCAATCCCTCCGTCAGATCAATTTGCACTTAAATCTTTTAATGCTCACAAAGCACGTTTCAAAGTATAATTGGTCTTTCATGTTTCAGGTCTTCAAATACGGCGTACATGTAATTCAAACCTCTTAAATATTCCGACACACTTTAGAGATTTTAATATGGTATATGTCATTCGGTTTCAGTTTACCGAAGAGCGATTGTGTCTTACAACGACACGCTGAATAAAATCATACGACGCTAGACATTATCAAATATACACCGAAAACTATGACATAGTAGTGAAATTATTCAATACCTTTTGGTTTAAATAATAGCGATAAACATAATCACTAAATAAGAAAAAACATAACTGAATTA
>NC_134789.1:5658082-5663082 GCF_046742065.1 Oratosquilla oratoria | reverse complement strand
TGGTTGGGTGTATTGGGGCCTCAGCGTCTGAAGGTGAGATACGAGATAGAGAGTGGTTCGAGTCCCGCTTGAGAGTCAACGAGTCACGACAGTAAGCCTCTAGTTCCGACAAAGGAACTCATATTTAATGACCACGCGGAACGTGTAATGACCGAAGGTACAAAATGAATACAATATCATAATCTTCCTTTTCTAAGTATAGGAACAGCGTTCTAGATAAGGGCATCTACTATGGCCCGGTTTTCTTAATTGAGAGACACAGCATTCTGGGATTATTCCAGAACTAGAGAGCTCTCAGAATATAGGAAGTAATATATACAAGCTTTTACGAGACACGGTAACCTGTGATCAAAAGATGAGATTTTCTTTAACGGAAAATATATTCTATTCCTAAGACTTCAGCTTTACTACAGAACTATTTAATGTCTTTTTTATGATTACAACAGGTAGACCCGGAACTGATCATAAAATATACAGCCTTTCCTTACACCATGTCTTATTTAGAATCAAAATATTATTTTCTTATGTTTTTTATGATGGTACATAGATGAATCAAGACCCCACGTCTATCGATCTGTTTCCGCATCCCATTAGTTATTATAAACGCGAATACATTATGCGCATATTCATACGAAGCCCCAAATAATTTTTCCTCCGATTTTCAGCACTGCATGTTTCAATTTATTTAACACTGATTTAGGACACTTGTTTCCCGTGCTGAGAGAAAGTGACGTAGCGGCGGGGCGAGAGAGGGATGGGGCCAATTTGCGGTGGCGAAGGGACCTGAACAGGCAACCTGCTTGGCTATGCCTGGCTGAACAAAACAAGGGCACGGACGGGCTTCATCATGCCCGGGCCCTTGTGCAAGCCAGGCTATGTGGATGCCTTCAATCGCTGCGTCGAGACCGTGGGATGAAGAGCGTGGGGTCTGTGGAAGGAGAGGGAGGTTCCGGGGTTGGAGGTTGGGGGTTGGGGGTTGAAGGTTTAAGGATCCCGAGGCTCTTTTTATTTTTGGGGAAGGGAAATGGTGGGTTAACTAGTTCTAAAAGCCTTATGAAACGATACTTACAGATTATCTTATACCCTTCCCTTGCCCTCTCCTTTGCACGCACGGGTCATAAATCTTGGCTAACTATCTCAATATCTGCCTAGTGCGCTTTCCAATGCATCATAAACCTTCCCCCCTATAAAAAGATAATAAAAAAAACAGGGAAACATGTTAGTTGTTATGACTATAGATGATCATTTGAAAAGGGGAGAGGGACGGGGGAGTTGAGGAGTGGGAGGCTCAAAGGCCAAGGGGACCAATGTTAGCCACGTTGGGAATGTAACCACAATGTTGAAGAATGCTCTCTTGTCGTTCCATAACAAGAAATCCATCGTTGCCTGAAATAACCAGAAGGTTCTCCCGAGGCTTTGGCTTCAATGACAATTCTTCTTTCCAAAAATAGATTAATAAATACATAAATAAAAGAAAAAAATAGAAAATAAATGAAGACGTATATAGATAAAAGACCAAATAAAAGTAAATGAATACAGAAATAGATGGATAAATGAACAAATAGATAAAGATATAAGTAAATATAAGAAACGATAGATAAATAGATAAATAAATAAATGAAATAAAAATGAATAGGTAAGTAAATAAACAAATAAATACATAAATAAAAAAGTAAATAAAGGTGAAAAAATACAGCAAAGGAAGTGAAATATATGTTTTGTATTCCAGTGCTGACCTGAACATGCCATAACCTGTATTGCATAATATATTCATGTTCAGAGAATAGTAAGTTGCGTTGTGTTGTGTTTTGTGTGTGTGTGTGTGTGTGTGTGTGTGTGTGTGTGTGTGTGTGTGTGTGTGTGTGTGTGTGTGTGTGTGTGTGTGTGTGTGTGTGTGTGTGTGTGTGTGTGTGTGTGTTAACGCACGCGCGTGCGTTTACGTATATGTACTCGTGTGTGCGCGATTCATCATGACCTTGAATCACGTGATGGACCTATGATTGACGGGTACTATTCTCCCGAATAAGAGTTCGGAGCCCATATATAGATCGATCTATGGACAATGCTGTGACATAATACATATACCTCATCTACTTTCTTAAGAAGGAAAGTAACAGTTTGTGTGTTAATGAACCTTCCAAGCCCCGAGACGGGATTGATCTTTGGTCTGGATCATTACAAGCCCTCGACGCTAACCACTACACCAGCAAGCCATGTAGTACACTCGCAAGACGTATGTGTGTGTTTGTGTGTGCGTGTGCGTGTGTGTGTGTGTGTGTGTGTGTGTGTGTGTGTGTGTGTGTGTGTGTGTGTGTGTGTGTGTGTGTGTGTGTGTGTGTGTGTGTGTGTGTGTTTGTCTGAGCTCATGTCTGCTTTCGCGTGTTAGTGTCAAGTCTCAAGTAAGCAGCAATCCTAAGCGAAGCACTTCTGGACCTTATTTCCTCTTCAGACACCTGAACCCGGACCGGTGACTGCTGCAAGAGTAACCGCGGAAGACCTTCCGGCAGGACGATCAACGACCGGGGTGGCGGGAAAGCGGACCAGTGTACGAGGAATGAAAGAACTCTACGCGAGTTACCTGATCCAAGAAGAAAGCGCTGGAGGGCAACGACGGTTGATCTGGAGGCTTCGGAAGGTTCTGCGAAGTGTTCTGCGTGCATTAAGAACACTATTAAGGGGAAATATCAGCTATCATATCGGTCTTTTCTTGAGTTCGAGAGTTCGCGACGGCAGAGTACTTAATACGAGTAGATGAATGCAAGTGAGAAATATGAGGTTTTCAGAGTAGTATGTTTGTGGTGATATCAACAGGTTGTTTGACATTAAAGTATGATAATGGGTACTCAGTCTTATGTACTATGGACGATGAGTGTTTTGCAGGATATTGTGTATGACAAAAGAGGTCTTAACACTTTATTTTAATGTCGTATACAATCGATATTTGATATTTGGTGATACTATAAAGATGCTACGATTGGCATACAATAAGTGTTTCATGTTCATAGTTGTAACATGGACGGGCATTCAGAAAGAAATACTTCTGAGGAATCATAGTGTCACACGTGTATTCATTTTTCTAGTAATGTGAAGTGCACTAGAATTCACACTAAGTGACCACATAGCACGAGCGTTAGTGGAAAGGAGATCCCACTGAGTAATAACAGATAGCAAACAGGTTATGACGAGAGCTAAAATGTATTAGAAAAAAAAACGAAAAAAAAGATTGGTTTTACCAATTACGCTAACCACAGTTTTGACGCAAAAAATACTTGAAAAAATGTGCAGATTTTCTTTCCTCAAATACAGTAGGAATTTAGATTTTCGTTTTTATCGTATCTTTTTAAAGCGTAGCAAATAGTGATGTTATTTTTTTTCGCTTTCAGTGGCAAAGCATGCGGATGAAACTTGTTAGTTCAAAGCATTAGTTGCAAGTTTAGGGGATTGCCCCTCAGCTATTATGTACCACACCGGTAAAATGAAAAATTATTATTATTATTATTATTATTTTTTTTTTTTTTTTTTTTTTTTTCTATGTAAGAGCAAAATCTTACCTTCCCTTTTTCATTTTTCTTTTCTTCTTTTTTAAGCTATGTAAGAGAGCCAAATTTGTCGTAGCAGAAGCTATCTTCCAAACGTTATTGTCATGCTTTATGGCGTGGAATGAGCGGGGGCGACGAGGCGATATCAATGTTCCTATTTAACCTGACTTCTTTTTGGAGTTAATATATCGCCGCTCTTCCTTAAGAATACTATTTTACTTCTTTGCAATGTTTTTATTGCATTCACAATCTCATTTTACAAATTAGAGTTATTCCTATCATTTCTACTTTATTTTTTCTATTATAGCAACCCTCTAACTGTATGTCTTTTGATATATACTTAAGATATCAAATTTCTTGACTGCCTTTTAAGTCAACTGGGAGCTTGTTAAACAGCTCTTGGTAAGTCCTAGGGTAGAAAAATCTTTGTTCTAATAAAAAGAAACAACAGACAGACTGAAAGCCACACAAATAACTACCCTTAAAGTATTCTTGGTGCTCGATAAAGAGTTTTTGTCTCATCACCTGAAACAGGAACAATGTCTTCAGAAGAGACCTTGACTTAGTATTTTATATACACACACACACACATATATATATATATATATATATATATATATATATATATATATATATATATATATATATATATATATATATATATATATATATGTATATATATATATATAATCTGGACCCAGCTCAGCTTTTTCAGCTCATGGAAAGATAAGCATCTGATCGTTTCAGACCCAATGCCCTTGTCTTAACTACCTATAAAAGTGAACTCGCTGATAATATTGACATCACCCTAGAGGGGTATGAGGTGAAAGTCTACCTGGGCCGCAGAAACGACATAGAACCCGCGACCAAACCCCGAAGTGTCTGGAGTTCAACGCTTAGAACTTGGCGACGACCACGTAGGCAGCCACAATTACAACGGCGTCGGTAACAATATCCTGCGTCAAGAGAGTACGGCCATAAATCTTGTAAGCAACTTGAAAACTTAATCCGCCGTGCCTGCAATTGGGAGAAATGGCGATGGTGCGCAGTTAATTACTTCAAATTATGGCCTAGCACGACTGACATTGAACTCAAAACCTGACGAAATCTAAACCCCCGGCTTCCTCTTGCAGTTCCTCCCATTACAAAGAACGCTGGACTCTGCTCAGGCTACAGAAGGTGGAATCGGAACAAAGGACCCGCCAGTGTGAGTGAAGGCGCTATCACACTGGGCTATTTTTCCTTCGACTTTTGCAGCAGATTTCCAGCCCGTAGCTTTCGACGGAGGGAATCTGATATGCTGGAGGAATATAACTTTCCTTCAGCATAGAAAATGACATTATGTATTTCTGTTGAGAAGACAAAACAGTTTCCCATAGTGATTTTACGGCGGAAAAAGTTCTGGTGGTGGGAGGTACCACCAATTTATCGGAGGTTGGAGAAAAAATAGCCTAATGTGAA
>NC_134789.1:5648082-5653082 GCF_046742065.1 Oratosquilla oratoria | reverse complement strand
CGCGCTTTTAGTTAAAGTTAAAGTTGTACAAATATATATCGAACTCAGAGAAGTGTCCGTGCCGTGTCCGGAGAGCAGTCAGCTCAGCTTACAAGCTCGTATGAAAACTAACTCGTCTTTTTTAATATTTTTGTAATATAAAGGTCTACAAATGTTTTCTACTCCACGACAAGCGTTTTGTTCCCAACAGACAGAACCTTTACAAGCCAACGACGACGGAGCCCTGGTCTTACAAGCCCTTTTTATCAACACACACGTGTCTGCTCCGATTCAAGTCTGCTTTGTTACAGGCTCGAATGATTTATTCCAGCTCCAGGGTCTTGCGTCCCCGAAAGCCCAGGTGACTTATACCAAAGGAAGAGTGCATTGTTCCAGATCCCAGGTGATTTGTTCGGGGTCTCGCGCGATTCATTCCAGATTTCAGGTGCTTAATTCCATGCAGGAGCGCCCTCCTCGTTTCCTCACATGTGTGGAGGTGAAGGCGAAGGAGTTCTGAACAAAGGAGGACAAAAAAAAAAATGTCCAGTCCTTACACACAAAGGTCATGGCGTCTCTTCAAGCTTGATTGGTCATCTCTAACGCAGGCGAGTCCCACCACGCCTCTCTCCTTCCGTCTCCTTCCGTCTCTTCTTAGTCTAATATTTCTACGTCTTTTCCTGTGCTTTAATCCTCTTTGATTCCTTTTTCCCATCATGAGGTAACTTTCTTTACTACTTATTACCGTTGTTTTCATCTCGTCTTTTATTTGTTCAAACCTTCTTGGACTTTTTTTTCCAATTCAATAAATCATACTTTATCTATTCGTCTTCTGTTTTTCATGATTTTTCGCCACTTATTCAGATAACCTAACATAATATTTCTTGTAATTTACTCGACTTATATTAATATGCTCTTTGCTACCAAACGATTTTATTCATATGAAGGAAATCTTTTTGAATATAGTATGTAAAAAAAACCACTTCAATTATTCAATTAACTATTTTTCATGCTTATTCAGTCTGTCGTCAAGCGATTTTATACACCATCATCCTCGTCACTTGTTTGGCCTACTTGAATTTCTGATGCTTAATTCCCACCTTCCCTTGATTTTTTATTTTTTAACACTGGGGTAAAAATATGTTATAAATGCAGTCGTCTTTCTGGAGAAATAGCTTTGATATATATACATATATATTTAGTTGTAAAGCCTGCGTTTCTTTCTAACATACTTCATAGCCAATTATCATGCTCCACTATTGTCACTCTTAAATCTTTATGTATAATGTCAATAGCCTTCATGTCATTCTTCAAGCCATACAACCCGTCTTTCCAGCTACCACTTTGCCACCACGCCGTAGCCTGCCACAAGAAAAGAGAAAGAGAGAGAGAGAGAGAGAGAGAGAGAGAGAGAGAGAGAGAGAGAGAGAGAGAGAGAGAGAGAGAGAGAGAGAGAGAGAGAGAGAGAGAGAGAGAGAGAGAGAGAGAGAGAGAGAGAGAGAGAGAGAGAGAGAGAGAGAGAGAGAGAGAGAGAGAGAGAGAAATAAAAAGAAGAGGTGGGCGGGATGGGGTAGCATAGGTTAGTGATACTGCCCGGACGTGCTGTGAATCTCGCCAGTAATGATCTTTTCTATCCTAAAATTCCTCTCGGGGGCGCTTGCATTTACCCGGTTCAGAAAACGCTTGCCAAACTTTACAAACCACACGAATCAATGGTCAGTTTGGGTCTTCTCTTGGTCCTCCCTATACCCTCCCTTCCTTTAATGACCAATCACGTGACTTGGAAACCGGAAGCACGTAGGGCGTTGTGGAAGACTGCCTTCAAGTAACGTCGGATTCTTGAGGGCTGCATCTACCAAATATCCGATGGCGAAGAGCTTCAAGTCACCTGGAAGTTGGGGGCGATGGCTACCCGTGCAGCAAGCCGGGGAATAAAAGAAACCTCTTTTACCACTTCCAGGGCCTAAGAACAAACCCACTTCCAGAACATCGTCTAAACAGGTCCCGCAGAAGCGTAACTCCTGGTAATTAATCCCCCACGCCCAAGCTATTTGATATGCAGATGGAGCTTAGGAAGCGTAGCGAATAGGCCGTGGAAGAGGAACTCAACCATAAAAGGGTTGTGCAGTGACTGCGACGACTCCGAGCGCGGGCGGATGTCATCGGCGGTTTTTGCACTCTCGTTAATGGGAACCAACCAAAGACAAGCCCAAGACCAGGAGGATGAACAGGTGGGGCTGGACGGGAGGGGGAAGGAGGGGCGATGGGGAAGTTTTCGGGGAGGAGAGGGAACCCTGTGTGAAGGGGGAGAGGTGTGGATGAAGAGAAACGAAATGTGTGAGAAAGATAATGATAATTTATGAGGGAAAGGAAAAGACAAAGGTACCTCGGAAAAAATAAAATGTACAAATTAAGGGAAGTTAGGTATCACGTTAGTGTTAGGTTCGTGGATATAAAGATTACAGTTGACAAATGCGGAGGTTATCTACAATAAGTAATGATATGAAATATGTACACAAATTATAATGCACACGAAGCACACATTTATGCGTTGTTTTCAGTACGTGTGTGCGTCTGTTTTACTTGTGTGTGTGTGTGTGTGTGTGTGTGTGTGTGTGTGTGTGTGTGTGTGTGTGTGTGTGTGTGTGTGTGTGTGTGTGTGTGTGTGTGTGTGTGTGTGTGTGTGTGTGTGTGTGTGTGTGTGTGTGTGTGTGTGTGTGTGTGTGTGTGTGTGTGTGTGTGTGTGTGTGTGTGTGTGTGTGTGTGTGTGTGTGTGTGTGTGTGTGTGCGCGCGTATGTGTATGGTCCTTTAGGTCAGAACCCTGGTCACCCTAAGGCAGTTTAACTAAGAAACCTTAGCCAATTTCTTGCTAAAATCCCGACCTGTGACCGATACTTCCCCATATACTTCTACAGCATTCTACATAGCGTCAGCAATTATTGATGAAATACATAAAGATAATTATCACTTTAAGTCTCACTTTTCTTCGTTGTCTCACTTATTTAATGATGTCTCGCTTTGTTAACTCATTGCCCTTCGTTCTTCATGATATGGCTTCACCAAATCAGTCTCCTTGATCTCGCCAGGGAAGATATCAATTCATGTTTATCTCCACAAGTTCTTGGTAATGTCTATTACAAACATCAAGACTTCCATGATATACTGGGTCACAGATTCTTTCAAGGATCCGGTTTTCCAACTTTCTAATTTCTTATTAATGCTACCTCGCTGTCGTAATTTACTGTAAGTTGTTTTGAATTCTAGATTAAGAATTTCCTCTAAATTAGAAGGAATTGCTTAGTCATTGACTAACTAGCTGTTTGCAATTTGAATGATCGAAAAAGATCATTGCTGTATAATCAAAGTATGAAATCAAGCTCATTATCATTTTCAAATTTGGATTATCTACTTCAATTTAGAAATTAATATTCCTTCCGCAGACCAGAAGTATTATCTTGTGCACCGTGCACACGCACGAGCGCACACACACACACACACACACACACACACACACACACACACACACACACACACACACACACACACACACACACACATACACACACACACCTTGCTAGTGCAGTGATTCGCAATTCATAATACCACGATTAGTCTCGAGTTCTTGCCACGCTCGTAGTTACTGTCTCTCCTGGGCAAGGGGATTGTGTGTGTGTGTGTGTGTGTGTGTGTGTGTGTGTGTGTGTGTGTGTGTGTGTGTGTGTGTGTGTGTGTGTGTGTGTGTGTGTCTGTGTGTGTGTGTGTGTGTGTGTGCGTGTGTGTATGTGTGTGTGTGTGTGTGTGTGTGTGTGTGTGTGTGTGTGTGTGTGTGTGTGTGTGTGTGTGTGTGTGTGCGTGTGTGTGCGTGCGTGTGTGTGTGTGTGTGTGTGTGTGTGTGTGTGTGTGTATGTGTGTGTGTGTGTGTGTGTGTATGTGTGTGTGTGTGTATGTGTGTGTGTGTGTGTGTGTGTGTGTGTGTGTGTGTGTGTGTGTGTGTGTGTGTGTGTGTGTGTGTGTGTGTGTGTGTGTGTGTGTTTGCGCGCGCGCAGAGGCTGGAAATATACGAATTTTAATGATGAACAGTAGTGGTAAGATGTTGTTCTGTAAATGATGATGAAATAAATGAAATAGAAAAGGAGGTAGGACCACCACCAGGGAATGCTGAAAAAATCTGTTCTTGTGGTAATGCAGCAGCTGTAGTCCTGCGACCAAATATATAGGGACTGCTACACTACCTAGACCTGACTATAAGGGTCTACCGGAATCAGGACTTTAGTGGTATCCCTACAGACCAGAGCATGCAACATTATTTTGTATCAAATCAATATTTGCGAGGAATGTTAAGACACTTTTGTTTCTAGTATACCTCATATATATTGCTTCTTCTTTTATTCTCCCTGAGGCGGAAGGACAAGAACACCGCTAGCATGTTTCTATGTGTACCATTGAAGGCAATTAAATGAGGCAAAGCGAGGGGACTGGGATATTCTTTGTATTTTATTTCAGCAAGCCATGTTTTGGGTCGGCCACCCCCTGTGCAAGGTGGCGAGGGTGAAACCTCATTGTCAAATTGGATTGGATGCAATGTATATATCTTCCAGTTAGCTCCTATACTCATTTACATGAAAACAATGAGTCCCGTTGAGAAGGTCCTCACTAATTAGCTCCTTAACAAAGGAACGCTGAGGTCCAGCTTCCTTCATTATCATTGCGACACTTTTGATTCGAGAGTTGACAGCGGCGTGACAAAGACGACGCGAGAAGAGAGCCGGGAGGAGGAGGGAAACGGGGACCCGGACATCAAGCTTCCGAGGACGGGAAAATCTGAGAATCAAAACAGAATGGCGTGCAACATCCCGGACATAGACATCAAACAGAAGGAAATCAGACCGACAATACTGCAGGTGTCTTTCGTTACTGCGTGCATGTACACACGCATACATAAATGTATGCATGTATTTAATAATAATAATGATAATAATAAAATGACAATAATGATGGATTATAAAAAATTATTATCATTATC
>NC_134789.1:5640582-5643082 GCF_046742065.1 Oratosquilla oratoria | reverse complement strand
ACAGATTTAGATGTCTCAGACACATACTCCTTTCCACATATAATCTACACCCTACTAATGTTGGGGGACCTCAGTGTCCGTACTTCTTGGCGCCGACTCCGATGTCATATCTCTCAGTTGTGCTCGGCGCCAAATGAGCAGCGTCTCCCCCAGGGCATCCACATCTACGAGTACATCATTTGCCTCATTTCTATTTGGCTAAGGCATCTTATAAGTCCGCTAGAGCATTCACTTCGCTTGTGATCGCATGGTTGGGGTACGTCTCGAGCAATGACCGTAGTACGGCGACGAGGCTCAATCGCTAATGTTAGAGTCCGCTAAAGAAGGGGTCTAAGCGGTGGTGGCATGATATACGTTGCCCCCTACAGCGTGCTGCCCTGTTGTGGGAACCGTCGCAAGTCTAGAGTGCTTCCCACTCCCTAACTCTCTCTCTCTCTCCCTCCCCCCCGCTGTGTGTCACTTCTTGCTCACTGTGGACACCAAAGATGCGTATAAGACATTAAGAAAATGTTTCAGAAAGTCTTGGTTTAAGGCTATCGATTATGCATTACTGTTCATGTGATTTTGAAATTTGAACTAATGCATTTTTTCATGTAGGTTCTTTTTCTTAAATTCATCCTGTTAAATACCTAAAACAAACTTAAAATGCACAAAAAAGTGCATTACTATCACAAATGTATTACACTACCTTCAAATGGATAACATTAAAAAGCAAAGCAATCACAGATGAAATTTATAATATACTTCAACACGCATAAGCATTACAAATATTTGAGTATTCCTTGAGTATCTTTTATCACTGAAAGCCTAATTACAAATATTCTAGTTTTTCATCAGCATCTTCCATCACTGAAAAACTTTTATTAGGCCTAATGAAACACTACACAAAGATGTTGAATGTATAAAAAGAACACAGAGATCAAGGGTAAATGTCTAAATACTCGTACATACAAGTATTGTGATCAACGAACGCAGTGGTAGATACTAGCAGAAAATTGGCCTTACAGTCACCATAAATATAATAACTGACCGATGACTATGCTTCTGAACGGGACAAAACTGACGAATTTCAATGAAATATAAAAACCAAGACAGTACTTGTTTCTCCATATTCTTATATAACCTAAGAAAAACTATTTCAATATTTGCCCATTTCTTTATTTGCAAGTTATTCATAGATGATCACATTTCTCTTGCTATTTATTGTTAGCCTATGTACAGAGCACTGCAGTCAATGAAGGTTACTTTAGTTTCAGACGTAAGCAAGCAAATTACGAAAAATAAACTAGCGCCATCTATCCGTTGAACGACCAAGTCTACTCTTACACGACACACGGCGAGCTACAGTTTTTTATGTCTTTTATAGTTACTATTAAACAACTCTTTAGTTTGCGCAAGTCTCTAATATTTTCTAGTAGTGCTAGTTTATACTAAGGTATAATTGTTCGTAAGTAACAAATCAACATTTACACTAGTTTCCCTTGTGTGAGAGATAAAACGCGCCATCGTCCACATACCCCGTGCGGATCGAAAAACGCCGAAGAACAAAACAAAAAAGCAGACGATGAAGGAATAAAGGGAACAACAACAAAAAACAAAAAAGAACAAGAACAAGAGCAAGGCGCTACTATGTACTACCTTCCTGCGACAAGTAGTAACACATGACTATCAATGAGAAACAAGCGTGTTCTCACCTCCCTCTCACCCACCCCACCCCACCCTCGTTAGTGTATCGTCACTCAGCTCAACCAATCCAAAGCGGAGGAAGATACCAATTACTTGCAAGCACCTTCCGCTCTTCCCGAACTTGCTTACACGACGGCACCGTCGCACCATTACTGTAATTATAGCACCAGTCGGCTTCCTGACACGTCGTAAGACCCCATCCCCCCCCCCCATCTTTTTTGTAAAGACTTTGCCTCCAATATAGTTCCACCGAATATGAAAAAAATCTTACTTGAGGCCACAAAATATGTTCCTTGGCTTGGTGTCCCACAGGGCAAGAAAATGGGAACCGTATCAGAAACGGACGGGTTGTCCAGAATTCCGGACAGAAAATCACTTGGACTTTGCGGAGCATCAGAAGAAGAGAAGCTAGGCTACTACTAAGAAGCTCCAAATTTTTAGATCACTTAGACCTTGCAGACAACTACAAAAAGAGTTCAGATCGTATTGTGTACCAGTGAACACAGAAAAAAAAAGCTCAAGGAGATGGACAAATTAAAACTAAATTTTTATTTCAACTCTAAATACGAACAAAAACGAGAGGTTTGATTTCCCTTGTTCCCTCACTCCATCCCATTCAATCCTATTCTATGATACGCAGGTAACACAGTGCCAGGATCCTTGTCTTTGCCAATGAACAAACACAAAAAAGCAGAATAATTTATTCCTCCCTCGCCAATACCAAGGTAAAAATTACTTTCATAAAACTATAAATGCGCGCGCGCGCGCGCGTGTGTGTGTGTGTGTGTGTGTGTGTGTGTGTGTGTGTGTGTGT
>NC_134789.1:5625582-5638082 GCF_046742065.1 Oratosquilla oratoria | reverse complement strand
GGTTGCCAACCACTGGTAGAGTAGATGGTTCAGTCGATAAACGACATAAAAGAAAGATGACATATACCTAATAGAAATCCTCTCTTCTACTAAACGGAAGGCTTGATATGAATGCTATTTTCAAAGATGCACAAATTTAATTCCAGTCACGTGTAAAATAATTGAATGAGCATTATTCACCTATACATCTAGTCCTTTCAGCATCCCTCAAGCATTAAATATTTAACTGAACACTATATTAAGCTTACAGGTTAACTTTAACCTTGTAAATCTTGTTCTGCCGACTTACGCACGAGAGACAGTTCTAAGAAATATATCTTTGTGGGCGAGCAAATGATTCTAAAGTTTCTCAGAATTTCTATGCTTTCTATATAGCTAACAACTTATATGGATTTTCTTTTCACAGAATCAACATCTTAAATCCTTTATGTGTCTAAGTTAAGAGGGGGCTGTAATAAACACACTATTTCACAGAAGAAAAAATATTATCTTACTTAGGGTGGGCATTATAAGTTTTGTAATTGTCACTGTTATCATTATCTTCTTAATCATCATCATTATTTCTGCCCTTAACAACAAGAACTACTGTTATGTCATTATGAAACATTACAATGATAGGTTACAATGACAAAGCATACCAATAGAAAGCTTTCAGGGTCCTTAACAAGGTCGAAAAAAGAAAAGCAAAAGAAACCAATATATGAATAGATAAGTAAATAAATTAATAAATGAACAAATAAAAAATAATAAAAAAAAAAAATTAATAAAAAATAAGATAAATTGCTAAATGAATCAAACAAATTTGTATACAAATATATACAGTACATAGATAAATAAAAGATGAATAACAAATAAATCAACTAATAACATTAAATAAACGATTAAATAACCAAAATGAAAGAGTGAAATCGAAATAACTAATGGACAAACACTACAGCAATTAAAGTATACAAATATACTCATAGATAAGTGAAATATGATTAACAAATAAATCAACTAATGAAATTAAATAAACATTTAAATAAACAAAATGAAACAGATAAATCGAAATAACCAATGGACAGACACTATATCAATTAGCTTAAGCATTCAAGTATTCATCATCGTGAATCACAATACATCAAATTATACCTTACTTTGTCACCTCAACAATGTAATTAATAGAAAATACTCATAACAGCAAAACAATAGTACCCTACTATTATCACAATGTCTATGTTTTCAATTATCTTTATTTCCATTCTTACTACAGTAAATCAGACAATAAATATTTCCGGTGGTGTAGCATAGAGTCACGAATAGAAAATAATTGAATCCTTTCATCGATATTGTGCCCAGATTCCTTTGTCAAGAAGAGCAATATAAGCTACAAGTATGGTAAGAAAGAACTACTTTTTATCACAATGAAATTCAGTGTAACTTTTCTGTATCAATTTTTTTTATAGGATAATCATGCTTATACCACCTTTTAATTTTGGTTAAAAACAAGTGACTTTATCCGGCCTTTAAAGACACTTCTGGACACCAATACACACACACACACACACACACACACACATATATATATATATATATTTATATATATATAGTATATACATATATATATATATATATGTAAACACGTAACAAAGCACCAGCGCTTCTATAAGAGATTTTGTTTTGGTTACCAACTAGTAATTTTATCCCTATTACGGCCACAATCAATCTAACCCAATTTACATGAAAAATGTATTCTAGATAAGATAAGACCCCTTCTAAGTGACCATAGAATTCTAACCACGAAAAAAAAAATTAGGTTGACCAAATTCCTTAGTTTTTGTAACAATATCACTCTTGGCGGAGATGTGATTCAGTCCTAGGAATTTACATACAAATTTGGCCACGTAGATATTTCAAACATCTCGATTGGCTTTACCCTTCCCTTTTCTCTCTCTCCCTTCATCTTCTCTCTCTCTCTCTCTCTCTCTCTCTCTCTCTCTCTCTCTCTCTCTCTCTCTCTCTCTCTCTCTCTCTCTCTCTCTCTCTTCATCTTGCCTCCTTCTCTCCTCCCTCTCTCTCCCTTCATCTCCTCTCCCCTCTCTTTCTTCCTATCCCTATACCCTCTCTCTTTTGCTCTCTGTCTTTCCAGTCTTTCCTCCCTCCCTCTCCCTCTCCCTCTCCCTCTCCCTCTCCCTCTCCCTCTCCCTCTCTCTTTCTCTCTCTCTCAATGTAACTTGACAGTATCCCCTTTATGCTCGGAGTTTACCATGACAGCTGAATAGAAACAACTCAGATTTTAACGAGAATAAAATCTCAGAGGCGCATCACGGGTAAACCTGAAGCTAAGATGACATACTTCTACGAGTACAAGAAAATATACTTTCTTCTTTATACCGCGCAATATGACGTCAGTACATGAGCGTGTGTGCGTGCGTGTGTGTATACGTGTGTGTGTGTGTGTCTGTGTGTATGTGTGTGTGTGTGTGTGTGTGTGTGTGTGTGTGTGTGTGTGTGTGTGTGTGTGTGTGTGTGTGTGTGTGTGTGTGTGTGTGTGTGTGTGTGTGTGTGTGTGTGTGTGTGTGTGTGTGTGTGTGTGTGTGTGTGTGTGTGTGCGTGTGTGTGTATGTATGTATGTATGTATGTATGTATGTATGTATGTATGTATGTATGTATGTATGTATGTATGTATGTATGTATGTATGTATGTATGTATGTATGTATGTATGTATGTATGTATGAATAGCAAAGAGTGAAGACCTCCATTACACGAGGGCCACAACCAGACCTATTCTGACCTTGTCTGACCAAAGTGAGTCGATGAATATTTTTCTCTCAATTTGAGCTTTTCAGATAAATTTCTAGATGGAGAAGTCTCTTGAAAAAAGGAACAGAAAAATATATGATATATAACGTGCTCTTGTATATCGTATATTTCATGACAGTGTATATTATGATAAGCCAAAAATATACACAGATTTTTGTACTGTTTATATTACACGTGAAAACGATGGAATACGTGGAATACGCATTATCAGGATGATGATGATGAAAGACATCAAAGGAATGAAGCTGTCACGAGAGTATTGCCAAGATGGCAAAGATCGTATATTGCCACTTCTGAAGAACGGGTAAAGAAAGAGTGCAAGGAATGCATTTGCGTTGGCCTGTGGCTAAGTCTGGGCCAGTGGGCACACGATCACAGGTTTTCCGAAGACTGGGCATACCCGGAGAGAAGTATAATTCGACCTTTGATTTTTTTTTTTTTTTTTTTTTTTATACGGCCGTCTCAGTACCTTTGTTTCTGCCTCTCCCATACCTAAGTCGGGTTTGTGGTTTAACCGTGGATATTTTTTGCGTGTGGGGGTGGGGATGGTTTCTTGGACCCATATTAACGTTCCATAAGGCTTACGCGACCCTCTCAAGCCACGTTGATTTCACGTGGTCACCCTCTGCCGTCCCGCCTCATCGCTCGAGTCACTTTGAATATCAAACATCCCTTCGTTTGTTTTCTTTTTCTTTTTTAGATAAAGTATAACGTGTTGAAAAATACTTATCAAGTGTAGAAGACATGTAGTGTATATAAATAGCTAACTGATTATTAAAATTATAAATGATGTAATTATCTTTGCAAACTGAAAAGGTAGCGACTTCTGTGGACACTGTGTCCTTTCGCTTCGTCGTTGTTCTATGACTTGGGCTAGATATTACGAAGCACCTCAGCCAGCTTAGAAAGAAATCCAAACGCTTTTGTATAATTGACAGACATGATCAAAGATTCAGGGACACACAGGTCATAAACTAACAGTAGGGATGCTGGGGGGGACGAGGGTGGCGGGGGGGGACTGGCCATGGCATTTGTGCTTTTTCGTTCTGCTTCAAAAGCATCTAGTCCCTCCACGACTTGTCTCGCAGGTCTGATTACCACCTGCAGCGTGGGCCTAAGTGACCAACTCAACAGTCCTCCTCCTCCTTCTCCATCTCTGATCTTACCGTTTGCATTCCTATCTCCTTCTGTTTTGTTTTGTTTTGTTTTTTTACATTACTTGTCATGTTTTAGGCTTTCCCGTCGACCATATACACCTACACACACACACACACACACACACACACACACACACACACACACACACACACACACACACACACACACACACACACACATACACACACACACACACACACATACACACACACACACACACACATACACACACACACACACACACACACACACACACACACACACACACACACACACACACACACAATCATTCTTCTAATTTAAATCCTCAGTTGATCCTTGCCCTTATACTACTTTTTAATATCTATTTCTATGATTTTACCAGCGGAATCAAATTTTGCTCAAACTAATTAAAGCAACTTTATCTATTGCTTCTTACATGATATTTGATTTGTACTTCTCGGCAAAAAAAAAGTTAATATAGATAAAATAACGAAAGACCAATTATATTATATTTTTAAGTAGTCAATCACCAGTTTGTAAAATGCGTTTATTAATCCCTTCAAAAACGTTTATTTCAAATGCACATCTGTTTTTCGAAGCGTTAAATTAAACCCACAATAGTCACTTGAAGTTCTAACACAATATGCAAAGCTCACCATTGGCTGAAAACTGCTCGACACTTCATATGTGTATAGCACCATCCTTATCAAGAAGGACCAAGATTCCATGGTGATATACGAAGTTTACATCGTCCTCCATGGGATAAAAAGGTAATTCTGCATTGGGCTATCAAGACTGACCATTTCGTATACATTAAATCTTTAGATCAAGCCTTAAACTCTGCAACATTGTGGTGATCTCTAAATATTTTTTCAATGGCCAACGCCTAACGATGCAATTCAACTCATGTCTACTGGACGAAACCTTGTTCAGTTCAATTCAAAAGTTCAGATTGGAGTCCGCCTCTCAGTTGAGTAAATCGTTTGCTGTTAGTCACAAAAAATCTGCACAGTGTGCCCAGCAGAAACCCGTTCAGGCAGGAAACTTAACTGTAAGAATGTCTGAAGTTCAAGGGGAAAAAACTGATCTAGCATGCCACGGTAGTGAAAGGACTCCTACTATATAAAAAGTAAATGACTATTGTTAAGTTAAAGCTTCATATATCCTTACTGGGCCGGCGAAGGTTTCCTATGTCCTGACTTAAATCTTCAAAAATAATCTAGTGTTACAGAATGCAAGCTATTTCATTCGACCGCTGAGTCTTTATTAAAAGTGTACAAGTCTTTTGTTAGTCAGAAGACCATTCCTCTGCTGAGTTTTACCGAGTTTTTAATTAGATACGTTCACGCCAGCCCAAGCGTTCTTTTAGAACTGTACCACCTGTTGCATTCTGTTGGATCACAATGCTTGGAGCGCCCAGAGAGTATGTATATATATTCTTTTTTCTCCTTTTTCTAACAATTTCTTGAACGCTCCCACTCTTACTGACGCTTTATACATTCGATCTAGTGACCTTCATATGATTTTATTAAAATTAGAAAAATCCCAGCGAGTAGTGAAAGGGGTAAAATTATCTTCGTTAACTTTTTCACTGTTACTGACACTTTATACGTTTTTTTCTGGCTGCATTCAGGCAATTGAATTCAGGTGAGGTAGAACTCCATCTTCAGCAGATGGATTGATATCTCCTGAGATTAGCTGAAATTGATTCCATTCAGTGTTTTTACCCTCTGACCCTAAAAGCTCTATCATGAACTTTGCTCTTGCACTAATATACGAAATAACAAACTAAAGTTAGATCCTCACACTAAATTGGTTTAGGCTAACTCAATCAACCCCTTTTGAATAAAGGATACCTTAACAGAATTTGTTAGCGGTCAGTGGTTGACACTGCAGAAATATATCATTTAGATAACAATGAAATATATTTTTTGCAAAGTTCAAGTATATGGGTCAAATTCGTGAATTTTGCAATAGCAACGAACTGTATTTATTCTTAATATACTTTATGCTATTAACTCTGTTGTTGTCCTTGTATAAGCTCTTCAGTAATTACCAAAGAAGTTCAACTAAACTCACTTCTCCGTGAGACATAATTGAAAAAATACAAAACACATTTCTCCAGTTCAAAATAAAAATACAAACTAAACGTGATCTTAAGCGACCAAATCCTTTTCACAATGGGATTCAAACCCCAAAAGAAAATAATTATTTGAACTTTGATTTAACAAAGACTATATGATGCTCAATGATACTTAGAACACTAAGGGTAGCTTATCAGGTTCTACAAACCTACTAGTAAGACTACTTGCAATCCTACCTCTCCAACAACATGCTGGTATTCCTTACCTCATAATTTTCTACCGTGCTATTACCCCATCCCATAATTCACCAGAGTGAGAGTAATTATCCATACCCTGTATTTCTCCACCACACCAATAATTCCATTTCCATAATTCTTCATATCATTGTTACATATTTTCAGGTCATAACACTCCTATATATTTATTCAATGATTCACAACTCCATAGATAATAGAGCATTACAAGGGGGTTATCGTTGCTATAAGCAATGGGAAACAAAGAAAATATTCATGAAAAAATAAATGCAAATAAATAATTAGAAGATTTAGAAAGTAAAATCTAGGGTACCAACTGAAGTTATATGAAAAAATAACACGTTTGTGAATACAGATAACAACACAATACCTCAAGAAAAGAATTTTGTTGTTGTCTGATATAAATATTCAGGTATGGAAATGCACATGAATACAAATATACACATATACGTAGCTAAATATATATATATATATATATATATATATATATACATATATATATACATACATACATACACATACATATATATATATACATATACATATACTGTACATATACATATACATATACATATACACATATATACATGCACACATTCGTATCATACACATATACAAACATATATACATATGTGTTCGTTTGTGCGTGCGTGTGTGTGTGTGTGTGTGTGTGTGTGTGTGTGTGTGTGTGTGTGTGTGTGTGTGTGTGTGTGTGTGTGTGTGTGTGTGTGTGTGTGCAAAAAAATGTAAGCTTTTTAAACTGTTAACAAACCAGCACCAGTTAAATAATTTACAAAAGATTTTGTAATAGAAACAAAAATATCACTTTTTTTTTTTGCAAAATGACCAGATTATACATAAAATCATCAAAACGATGGTCATTTTGCAAAGTGACAATGAATATTTGGTCAATTTTTAAAATAACCAAAACAACAGCATTCTGAACTGTATAATACACATAGTGAGTTAACTATGGATGTGAAATTGCTTATGCAGAAACTATGTTGCCATAAACTTCAAAATACCATTGCCAAAATCTTTATTTTCTTATTTGATTTATTAGTCATTTCAATATTTAGAAGTTAGATTCAACTTACATATTGCATGAAAAACTTGCAGTGACATTAAGTCTTTCTTGTACTTTCATTACAATGTTTGTTAAAGAAAGAAGCATTGCGTTTACATATTCTGTTCCAAATAATAAATATATATTATTGACTGTATAATCACTGACTACATTCCTAATATCTCACTGAAACTTGAACAGGTACTTCCCGCGTATATTGTGATTTTTAGTAAATATAATGAAACAAATGTTTCAGCACATGGGATGAATTGATTAGATTAATCAATTCTATTGAGTAGTTTTGTGATGTATTCGGCTTATAAGTACCATTACCTGAACAACAATCACTTCCAAATCCCGAAACTACATATATACACAAATATTTGTCTAGTACGGTGATCACCCACTTGGCGTGTATGTAAATTTAAAGCATGTCAGCTCTATCCAGGAAGGTGATAAATGTCGATCACGATTCAAACACGTTATCCAAGAACACGGTCAACCACACACATAAGGACACACACGAACACACCAATTGTGGACGCAATGAAGTCGGCGGGAATTTTGATCATTACAATAGCGAAGGAATAGAAAGGCTTATAAGGATTGATTGTAGATATCTTATTACACGATGAAAACACAATTTTTTTTCGTAAGACATAAACCGTGTTTCATTTCTTGAACGGAAACATTAAAAAGACTCATAGGGATCCTCATCCGACCCTAGTTTTAATATGGAGCAGCAATGTTGTTTTCCAGTTAAAAGGTGTAAGATTATAAGCATAGAAACAACCGCAGCCAAAAATATCCCCGGTTTAGCATGCAGACCGTATAAAGAAAGGCTAGAAAAACTAGATCTACCTTCTCTAGGAGATAAAAAAGAGAAGTGACATAACTGCTCTGTTCGGAACAAGGAAAGGAGGAGACAGAGTTTACTCTGCAAGTGTTTCTTTCTCCTGAATGGGAGAGTAACAAGTGGTTGTGGACTCAAAGTGAAAAAGACAACGTCTTCGGGATATCAGAAAGAAAATATCTCCTTAAAGATCCATCAACTTCAAGAAATGTTTTATAACAGAAATGATATACTTCAACACTTTGATCAATTCAAAACCCACGTTTGACAAATGGAGAAAATTGAGATGGAAACTTACGTGCATGATAATTTCCTTTGAATTACAATTACGTAACTACGATTATGTTGATACATACACACACACAAACACAAAAACACATACAAGCGAAAATAAACATACATACACAAAAACACGCATAAGCATGCATATACAAATAAATACTTATACAAACACGCACACATAGATGGGGAATATATATATATATATATATATATATATATATATATATATACTGTATATATATATATACATATATATATATATATATACATATATATATACATACATATATATGTGTATATATATATATATATTTATATATATATATGTACATATAGATAGATAGATAGATAGATAGATAGATAGATAGATAGATAGATAGATAGATAAAAGAAAGAGAGAGAGAAACAGAGAGAGAGACGAGATACACACACACACACACACACACACACACACACACATTGGCATTCCCTCATGTATTCGATTTGTCATTTTACAATAAAATTGAAATATTCTTGAGACCCCATGGAATGGGAAGTGTAATATATAAAGGGTGATGTCTGATTTAAAAGAATTTTCGAAAAAAGAATTACACGCTGAATAAAGGAAACTCTATGCAGTTCACTTGGAGAAACTGTGGAGACCAAGTTTCTCTTTTTTTTTAGGGTAAGTGTTTCTCCTTTTTTTATGATTGTTCCTACCCATGGGACAGTCCACTCTTTTTTTTTTTTTTTTTTTTTTGCTTATATGCAGGCACAGCCGCATCCAAAATCTTGGGTTGTCTTCGTGGGAAAGCACTTTTACATGCCTTTACCAAAATCAGACCTGGCTCGATACCATCCGTCATAAAGTAGTAAATAAAAAAAAGGGAAAGAAAGAAATGGTGGAACGTTTAAGCGGACAGTCTTTTGTAGCCTTTTACCTGTTTTTTTTTTTTTTTTTTTTTTTACTTTTTGGGGGTCAAAAAATACATTTAGACAATAAGATGGATAAGCTTGACTGCACTTCAAGTTTAGTTTTTTTCATAATTTCGTTGAATATGAAATAGTAGGATCTGGTTGTATTTTGTGATTTTTTTAATCGGATTTCTTTGTTATTTGAATGATAAGTTTATGTGAGACCATGGCAGCGCACTAAAGGCGACGTGCTGGTGTACTCTGGTTCCAATTTAAACCTTTTTGCTGAGGGCTAATACATACAAATGGGATCTACGGGAAGCTTGGAGACGCTTGATATCTGTTTCAGTGCCTCTGTTTTATGTGTTTGTTTGTTTTATTTATTTATTTATTTATTTATTTTTGGGGGGAGAAGGGAAGTGCCCCGGACTATAACTGTATACTACAAAATATAATATAATATAATATATATACATATATATGTATATATATATATATATATATATATATATATATATATATATATATATATATATAAGCGGAGAGAGAAAAATAAGAAAATTTAGGTTACAGCAGTAGATGATGAGAGTTAATGCCACATTCGGATGAAAATGAAGTTACCTTTTAAGTATCTTGCTCAATATATTTTCTCATTATCCTTACAACCAGCCGGTTTTATTCAGCTGAATGAAGAACTCTGGACTCTAAAGTGTTATCAATTCGGAAGAATTTGAAATGAAGGCGGACAGAAGTGTGTAAATTGTGTGGTGATGGAAAGAACATAAGAGAAAGAGATAGGTAAAATGAAAAGACGAGTACGCAGAACAAATATATGGAACTTAAGTGAAGGAATACAGAAAAGAAATGGAAAGAGAAAGGAGAGTAAGGACACCAAAGGAAAAGTAAAAAGCGAGAATGTCTCATATAACAAAAGAATAAAAAGAGGAAAGCATAACAGTGGCGAAAACAAGAAAAAATGTGAAAAAAAAAATCAAGGAGAGGTAGAAGACCGAAGAAATGCGAGGACAAGTCATTAAATATTCTTCTTTGTGACGATATAGGCAAAAGAAATGAATGATAACGAAAAATAGCTCTTGTCAAACACGGAAGGTCCATTAGGAAGAGTATCTAAAACATCTCGGTTTTCATTGATCGCCAAGACTTCCATCAACCTTCCGGTCTTCGTCAGAAGCCACATCATGAACCATTCAATCATAGATCCTGACCTGTTGTTAACAGGTGACAGCACAAGACGATTTCACACTGAAGCACGATAACACACCTAAAGGCCTGAAGAACATTTATGGGACAAGACATTCTAATTCTGCGATACATTGTGTTTACGTCCTTACGTGAGAACGTGTCATCTCTCAGGAAGGATACTCCATGTTATATAAAGGAGTCTTGAGTCAGGTTACGCTTAGGAAGAGGAAACGGTGACTCCTGCGCTAACTACGAACGCAGTGGTGGCATGCAGAGTGACAAGACAATGGGTGCGCGGTATTCATGTAAATTAATTTGGTAATAATCGAGGCCGCGTGTTCATACAATACGTATTGGACTATTGCCTAGTCCCTCCTCCCCCACGTGCTAGTGTTGTTGTTGATGCTGCTGCCATCTGTGCTTGCCACTGCCAGGTAGGCACTATGTGGCACCCCATTGACCCTATCAACGTTTCGTCTATATTCTTGTTTACATCACACACTCTTAGTACAACTCATTCACAGACTGAATAAAATTCTATTATGGTTAGAAATGGGTTCTTATTGGAGTCTATAGTATATAAAAGCAGAGCGTGACCAGTTCCGCGACGAAGACGAAGAGGCAAGCATGGAAAGAGTCAGCGGGTCCCCGCTCGCGTTTCAAGAACCAGCCGACCTCTTCCATCTCCGGGACCTCATTCGTCCACGTTTGCGCGGACCCCAATCAGATGTGTAGTGTCTTACCTCTTCGATATTGGAGAAAAGCAAGTTGCGCGGGACGGGGAAAGAGGGCGTTGCAGCCGAAGAGTAGTGCATCTTCATGACACTCATGGCATGCGAGGGCTCTCCACCACCACCACCTCACTCCTGCACGCGCTCACTCTCTCTCCTCTCTGCCACGTGCCGCTTCTACAGTTCCCGTCTGACGTAGACACAGGGCCAATACGTGGTGGCAGATAACGAAGGTGTTTCCACGTGGTTCTGGCTGTCACATCCAAAGAGCATCGACTGGTTCCACAGAAACGATGGGTTTGCAACGTTTCGTAAAGATAATAAAGATAATAATAATATGTACCACACACAACAACTGAGTCCCTTATCTTTTATCACTTGATGGGTTCTTGTACAGTTATCAGGGTACGTATATATATATATTTCTCATAGTCTCTCTTACGATCAATTTCGTGATTCAAAAAAGGAGTTCACTCTGTATCAACACACGTACAAATGGACGGCGAACGTTTATCTACACTCGAAAGAGTGAAGGTGCTTAGGCAAAACTGGAGGAACACTGTTTAGGAAGGCATCGTAAGACTGTATCGAAGGCACAACTAGGAACTCGCAACGTTCATCAAGCACATGAAAAGGGAATGGGCGAGAGGGGGGGAAGGGGGGGGGTTGAGTTGCTTACGCGCATACGCACATCACCAAAAGCTGAAAAATCGAGTACCAATCCACACGAGAACTCCAAGCTCGACTGATCAGCACTGTCTGCTTCGGGAGGGCAAGCGGTATCACAGCGCAGAGGGGGGAGGGGGAGAAAGGCGAGGTGAGGGACGCCCAGGAGAAGAAGAGGTACTAGATCGGACGGCGTCCTTACTCGTGTGGCGACGGCGGGGGGAAACCAGAGCGACGTGGCTGGCCCGTGCGACAGTGGCGGGAGCCGTGAGCGGTGTGAGTGAGTGAGTTAGTGAGTAAGGGTTGAGGGTCTCTCGGACGGCAGCAGCAGCAGCAGCGGCGGCGGAGACGGCGGCGGCGGCGGCGGCGGCGGCGGCGGCGGCGGGCGGCTGCAGTCGTGGTAGAGAGGCTGTGACTGTTGTCCTGTCCTCCACGTGCGCGGGGACGATTACGTACACGAAACCATTACGCACACGGAGACTTCACGTACATATAATGGAGACGCTCGGAAGACGGAGCGCATT
>NC_134789.1:5615582-5620582 GCF_046742065.1 Oratosquilla oratoria | reverse complement strand
GTTCCAAGGCTCTTACCACCTGTCATCCCTAGCCATAAAGTTATCTAACCAGTTCTTAGCTATTTCTTTCTTAAACCTAAATTCGTCTAACCTACATCTATTACTACGTGTCCTGTCCTGTTGTCTTAATATGACCTTGCCTGCATCAACCTTGTTAAAGCCAATAACAAATATCTATTAACGGAAAAAGTCTTAACAGCTGGAGTAAAATATTAACCAAAATGGGCACATTAACATGGAGACATTATTATTAAATTGTTTGGAATGGGAAGGGTGGCTGCATGGGAGCTTGCTCTGAAGAACGGTGGGGATTGGCGGAGAGAGACCCCTCCCCCCGACGTATGCTCCCAATTGATGATGATGATGATGATGATGATGATGATGATGATGATGATGATGATGATGATGATGATGATGATGATGATGATGATGATGATGATGATGATGATGATGATGATGATGATGATGATGATGATGATGATGATGATGATGATGATGTAATTTAATACTCTTCAGTAATTGACGGCCGAACCAACTACAGAAAATCAATGGGTAGAGGCCAGACTTAGTATTGTACATAGGTAAGGGAAAAACTATATATTTCTACACTGTTTTAGAAAAGGTAATTGCAAATAGTAGGTATATATTATCTGATAATGTATTTAAACGAGATATAAATATTATATACTGTAGGTCATGGAATATGCCATAGAGCTGTTAACAAAACGTATGGATATTTGTAAGATTATTTAAAAATTTCATAATGCACAATGCACAGTTTTATTTACATATTTTGATGAAAATATACGAACTACATTCAGATAGAATAAGATAATGTACAATAAAAGATAAAAAATGAATAAAAAATTTTTTTTGTAACAAATGCATTATAATGCAATACGTGTTAGACACAACAAAACATTCCGATAGAATAGAATACAATAAGAAAGAATGCAAATGAAATATAAAAAACAGAAATCTGAAACATGGTAACAGATCCATTATAGTGCAATATGTACTAAACACAACATGCTTGAACGCATTAAGAATTACTGTACTTCCTTCATTCCCTTTATCAGTACTGATAGCAATACAGCAAACACATCCAAACCAATGATTTATCAACAAATGAAAAAAACAATCAATATCACCAATGTCATAGTAAAATCAGCCACACTCTCTCCGCTTGTGATTTTAGAATACTTAGTACCACACCATTAGTTCTAGTAAAAGAACTCTCAATATTGGTGATATTTAGGATACCACTTAGCACTATCAACCTAAGTACATCAGCACTAGTAAAAAGTGAAGGACACCTAAAATAAGTTTATAAGGCGACCTAGAGCCAAAGTCAACATTATAGAAATGTACATAACTAGGTTATCGATTAGGAATTTCACCTGTGGCAGAAATGATATAATTCAATGAAAGGTCAGACCAACTGGATATTACTTGTTCATGGCTAGGCTGAGAAAAAAAACCGTGAAATTCATTATCAACAGCATCGTTCGCGTCATCAACGATAGCACTATCAGTGAGAAAGCCATCACTAACACCAGAACTTTTTGTATCACAGTAATTATGATCATACGACCAAAAATACTATCACTCTACACTTCTTATAACCTTCAAGGACATTCACAGACCACACTCGTGGCCACCAATGATGTTCCAGTGACTTTATCATTACCAGTAATGTCCTCAACACTACTGATCGAATACTGACAGTGTAAATAGAAGGAACTGGACCGCACATGTATCAGCAACAACAACGCCAAGTCAATTTAAAAGTACATAATTGTGACTATCACAATTCAATTGATATAATATAATTCATAGACAAATTTCGTATACGAAAACTGCTTCTTTACACCAATTTATGCTTTTAATATCTCTAACGGAACAACATCACGTCTTCCTTTTTATTTTTTTTTACCATTACCGTCTCCAGTAATTCAATGAGATGATAATTTCCTTAATCACCAGAACTCATCTTTTCAGTCACCCATAACATTTCTCTTGTTGAAACCAACAAGCCACAGCGAGGTCTGCCATCGTACTTATAAGGATTGAGGTCCTTTCACATCACCGTTGCCATAGCAACATGAGCACTGATCAAGGTTTTATATATATATATATATATATATATATATATATACTATATATATATATATATACATATATATATATACAGTGTATATATATATATATATATATATATATATATATATATATGTATATAAATATATATATGGTACGTATATATTCAAATGTCCTTTCACCTATATCTTTTTCGTGTTAGATTGTAAGATGCTATTGCAATATTTCTTCTTCAATTTGGGTTATCCTATTCCCATCATTACAATAATCAAACTACCTTCATATCAAAACACAATATCACAATTCTAAACAACACGTGTCATTTCGTTTGCATTTCCGATGCCTCACTTCTAAGCCAACTTCATTCCGGTCCATAACTGCGGCTTCCTGAGCCCCACTCCCCCTCATCCCCATCTCCATCCTTCCTTTTAACCCCTTTCCGATCCCCCTTCCCCTTCCCCCTTCTCCCTACACATCAACATCAAAAACTTCTTTTCATGACGAGTTCTCGTTTTCAACCGCACCAACGCGGACTCAATAACCTCGGGTGTTTGTGGATGACTTCGAGTTTTCATGAATTCAATCAAGGATTTTTTTTTTCTTCGCTTAGATGGCACACAATTTACAAGGGTAATAGTTAATTGGGATTTTTTTAATGAAGTGTTTAGTGAGAGATATAAATATCAACATTCTAAACCTGAGAGTAGTCCATATCATCAATCATGTCTCATTGAGAAAGGATTGAGCTGACAGAAGCTAATGAAACATGAATAAAATGTACAGTAAAAGAGGTTAATATAGAACACAGAACAACTTGATGAGTATCTGTATAGATTTTTTATAAAGAGTTGATTCTGTAGCTACAGCACAAGAGGAAGACATAAAATCAAGCTATACAAAGGATTACAAAAGATTACAAAATGAAGAGCAAAAACGTCAGCATCAAAATGAACATTTTACAACCAAAAAAGAATTTGACACTCGTATAATTGGCAAATAAATGTGTACACATACAAAAGCAGTTTCTATGGGAATGTAGACTCACTCACTATAAGACCATGTTTAGATGTCATCTTTCTAATGGTTCCACAGATCGCATGGGGCTTTACATGGCATTAGCTTTTATTGACGGTGAGCATACAGGAAGCAGATGAACACGGGTGATACAGATGCTCTTGTGGAAAGTAATGATGAAGAAGTCTGAATTCGAAAGAATTTTATACTGAATGACATGGTTTCCCTCCGAAGGGTTTCAGGAGTGTCGAAGGCCAACTTGTAGCCGCTGACCCTCTTCCTGAGTCTCAGGAGTCTAGAATCTAGACTCCTGAGTTCTTTCCAGGTGCAACAGCCCTAAAATTTCAGATCTCATCCTCCTCACAAAATAAGAACATAATGATGGGGAGGAGAGTGCAAGAGACTATAAGACCTACACTAGGCAGTTCCATGTCCATTATCACCTATCATCCTCATCCATACTTATTCAATCTTCTCCTCACAAAATAAGAACATAATGATGGGGAGGAGAGTGCAAGAGACTATAAGACCTACACTAGGCAGTTCCATGTCCATTATCACCTATCATCCTCATCCATACTTATTCAATCTTCTATTAAGATAACCAATTATTTTACTGCTCACTACATGGTTACTAAGCCTGTTCCATTCGTTAACCACTCTATTTGTTAATTAGTTCTTGCCTATATCTTTCTTAAACCTAAACTTGTCCAATTCAAACTCTATACAAAGTCTTTACGGAACATTTGAATATTTGCAGTAAAAAAGTTTTTCTTTTTAAAGACAGAAATTCAGAGAGAACAAGATTGGTGATGATAGGTCTATAGAGCACTAAATGTAGAAATTTAATCAAGAGCAGGACATGATTAAACGATGTGAATAATCATGAGGCCATGAGAATTATCTATTCAATGCCCATAGTATCTAAATCAATTTCAAAAAGCTATGCTTTATTAGTAAATCTAAGAGTGATGCATGACTACAATGATTCAAAAACAGGAATAATAAAGTTCAACCCAAGCAAGTCTAGGGTTAAGAACATCAGATATTACATTAGATACAATCACAACGCATTTGGTAAACCATTAACCAAAGTGGAATGAGAAAAAGGATCGTGGTATAATTATAAGTAACAACTAAACTTCGTAAATGTTAATTTCTGACCCAAAAATATTTTGGTTACAAAAATCCCACTTTTTTTTTTTTTTTATAGTCTGCGGATCTCATAATGAGCGATAATAGCGATGGAGGAATCATTAAAAAATAAATAAAAATAAATAAATAAAAATAAAAGTAAAATAAAAAAGCCTAAAGCTTCTAATCCTCTCCCTAAAAATGTAAACTTGTAGAAAAGGAAGCATTGATAGTTTTTCCACATTTTAATGAGAATCTATATCATAATTAAAAATACTTTACAAGAAATACTAATTAGTCTCGTGTTTAGGTCAAGGATTTAATCTAGATGTAGGATGAAACATAATTCTAAGATTCATTGATGAAACATCAGTGATACAAAAAAATATCTGGGGGTAAGTTCTTCTTTATTGATCTGTTAGTATGCTCAGTACTTCATGTTATTTGATCTCATTTAATCTAATTTGATGACGCTTTATGTAATTCTGTTTTCTTGATTAGCTTTTTGCGAATACAGCCTTGTTATCAACAGAAAAGTCTCATGTCAGTATGATATCCCAGTATAATCCATTGTAATCTATTCATTGAATTATATAATAGTAAATATGTGATCATTTAGAGATTAATCAGGGATTCATATTTATCTGAAATATGTGTATGTAGTTGATTTCAATGTACAATGACGAATTATCGCATTTAGGGTGACACAGCAAGGGAGATACGCTAAAGGATAAATTAATATACTATTTCAC
>NC_134789.1:5605582-5610582 GCF_046742065.1 Oratosquilla oratoria | reverse complement strand
ATATCTGAGAAAAAGATAGAGATAAGAAAAAGAAACCTACTAAGCTGAAGAAACAGTGAATGAAGAACTGTTAATGAAGTCAAATTCAGAACATAGTTGAAGAATATATCATGAGTTGGAGGACAGACAGACCCTCATGCAAGAATAAGCCAGTACGCTGTCTTTTCTTCCACTAATAAAGCGGTTCACATTTTTTTTTCTTTACTCACGACCCCTTTAAAAAAAAATCTTGAAATCCACGTTTCCCCCTGCTATCAGCAGTTCTTCTTCTTCTTCTTCTTCTTCTTCTTCTTCTTCTTCTTCTTCTTCTTCTTCTTATTCTTCTTCTTCTTCTTCTTCTTCTTCTTCTTCTTCTTATTATTATTATTATTACTATTATTATTATTATTATTATTATTATTATTATTATTATTATTATTATTATTATTATCATTATTATTATTATTATTATTATTATCATTATTATTATATTATTATTATTATCATTATTATTATATTATTATTATTATCATCATTATTTTGTTTTTAATAGATATGAATAAGCCATAACGATAGAAACGATTAAGACATTTTCTCACCGAAAATATGAGAATAATAACAAAAAACATAATAGAATATCAATACGACAAGTAATATAAATATTCCTCCAAGGCGATTCAAGCAAGACTTTGCGATTCCCCTCACCCCCCGCCATTTCTCCGCAATCCTCTGGAGGACGCGAGCTGGGAAGCTTCAACACTTGGAGGAAGTGGCACTTTCCTTCCTGACGCGCTTCCACCTGTCTTGGATTTGAGCTCTTGTTTACAAAAAATTTCAAGACACTTCCCCTACACCAGAATTTTGCTTCGAATTATTGAACCTTTTTTTTTTTTCTTTCTTTTTTTTCTCTGTTTCTTTTTAGGAACGAATCCCTTTAGGTATTTTATTTACTCATTTTTGGGTCATCTCTGCTACTTTTTGAAATGTGTAAATAATAGGAAAGTGGAATTTATAAAGCTAACCTAATGAGGAAAGCGAGTTTTGGGGAACCAATTTGGAGTCACGATAAGCGAATGAGAATGAACTGGGAATGGAGACTCTCTTTCACTTAGGAAACTTAGACATTGATAGAAAGTTGCGTAGAGAAAAAAAAATCTATATCTTGGAGCCCTTATGAATGTTCAATTACTCACCATCCTACGCTGTGGGAAGTGAGAAACCTCTGGTAGGGCAAAGCCGTCAGTTACAACAATTTATTTTATAAGCCGACGTTGGGTCGCCTCCCCGCCTGGCCAGGATTGTCGAGAATCAACGCAGGAAACCGTACAGCTTGTGCCGTATAAGTGCGATTGGATAAAACAAAATATGCTGTTGCGATAAGGAAGGTAGGGTAGGCTACACGCACGCTGACTTACAATAGATCCGTTGGACCGTGATGGGAATATTTATATGGATGAATCAGATGTATGGATATCAGATGGAATACTAAATACTCATGAATGTTTATTTCCATCAATTGTGTATCTGCACATTACTAAGGCAATTCTAAGTGCAAATATAGAATCTAATCTGATTCAACACGGTATTCTTTGCAATCTCCTAACACATTGGAACTAGAAGTAAATTTCTTATTTATTTCAACTAAGTTAACCAATGTATTGCAGGAGATTTATCTCCGTTCATCAAACGAGGTCCTTCCGTAGTTTTAAAAGTAAAGCGAGAAAAACAAGCGAGAATCCAATAATAATATCCACACAGATACTGTTGAAAACGGAAGAAGGATATAGTAATAATGAAGGAAGCATCTGGATTGAAGATGTAAAAACAATCCAGATTAACTCCTTTTTGTATAGCAGAATAACAGGTTTCAGTCTGAAGAGGTCAAAAACTTGAAACACATGGCGTAGTTCTGGGCATAATGCAATTTGCCACCTTCTTAGCGTAGGAGTACAATGACTTAATTGCATCAGGTCGAAACAAGCGACAACATTTAGAGGAGACCACACACCAATAAGACTGGATTTGCTACTTATTAAAGAATTCTATGTAACTAAATACCCAGAATATTTAGGTTTCATATCAAAAAGTGTTCCTTTAGTATTCGAAACTCAATTGGCTGAAGGAAATATAGAATCAAAAGTTATATTATATAGACAAAGGAGAAATGATTTCGGAAAAGCAAACTTCCATTTCCCTGCCATCTCAACATGACTATCCTTTTCTTCGTCATCACGAGTCATATTCACCAGACTATCGTATCTTCAACAAGGTTTCCCTAGAATCATTACATTTCTAGAATTTTCACCGTTTTGAAGATGTTTTACAAACGTTAAAGAGATAACAGAGGTTGAAAGTTGACAGTAAAAAAAGGGAACTGATGTATTGTAATGATAAGGAGATAATATGCGCCATTGTATCGCAGCACAACACCAAATGATGCATATCTCAAAGAGAGTATCGAACTAAAGAACGTTTTGGAAATGCATCACTTCTGCAGAAATTGTTCGACTTCTAAACAACAATCATCTCTGCTAATTTAGACAACCGTTAATCAGATCAGTATCAATACGTAATATAAATGAAGTGATAGATTTAATTTATATAACTTTGACTTCAGTCCAAAAGATCTGCACTCTCACAAACATGGATAAGATTGCTTATCTTCAACCAAAACAGATTTATGAAAGGTTATCGAGATATTCAGCGTCTGAAGTGAAAGTAATCTGGTGATAGTTATAATAAAAATATAGATAAATAAGTGTATGAATAAACAGAGAAATGAATAAACAAATATATAAACCTCTAAAAATGAATTAATAAATAGATAAATAAATAAGTGAATAGTGTAATCAAATGAAGAGAAAAAATTAAATGCAGAATTAAATATATTCAGGCAATCAAACAAGATAACCAAATGTTAAACACAACATCATAATGATTAGGTGTTTATCCAACTGTGTTAGCTTCCATTGCATCTGCAGGAAGTTTAGTCCATTTTTGAAGTAACGAATATCGACATGAGCCTCCATTAAAGTTTGAATTACTATCTTACCGTGAAGTTTGTAAATTTGCTAAAGTAAAAAATAACATTTTCAAAATGATTTGTGGATAGTATTTATAACATACTTCATATCAACCAATACAAGTGTCATGAACTTATCACATAGTATTTCATCCTCATATAACAATGTATAGAACGGCCTTTGCATATATAAAAACTCTAGACATCTAATTTGTATGATGATTTACTACTCGTAAACACGTCACAGTAACTTACCGCCAGGTTGAATGGTGTACCTTTTCAGATACATTTGCATTTCTTTGGCTCGGACCTCGGATTTCGGCCAAATTAGACTTGCAAGTGCGACGTGACACTGAAACCTGAGAGGTCGCTTGCTTTGTCGTGCAGTTTCGTGTCCTTCCTCTGTTCTTATTGTGTCCCTCACCAACGCCAACAGTTGGGTCAGACAACCTTTAATTGTTATGCGTAGTATGAGCACTGGTCGTGTGTGGTGGCGAATGAAAATGGCCCTGTTTTGTATCGCCCACAGACTTCGAATGGGGACAGATGTTGCTGTCCCACTAAGGATACCGGCAATAGGTTGTGTAAATAGATGACCCATCCAGGAGATGGGGTGTGGTTCGTGTGAGCTAGTGCAAGGGTCGGCAATGCTTTCATAATATATATATGTATATATATATATATATATATATGTATATATATATAAATACATATATATATATATATATATATATGTGTGTGTGTGTGTGTGTGTGTGTGTGTGTGTGTGTGTGTGGGTGTGTGTGTGTGTGTGTGTGTGTGTGTGTGTGTGTGTGTGTGTGTGCGTGCGTGTGTGTGTGTGTGTGTGTGTGTGTGTGTGTGTGTGTGTGTGTGTGTGTGTGTGTGTGTGTGTGTGTGTGTGTGTGTGTGTATATATATATATATGTGTGTGTGTGTGTGTGTGTGTGTATGTGTGTGTGTGTGTGTGTGTGTGTGTGTGTGTGTGTGTGTGTGTGTGTGTGTGTGTGTGTGTGTGTGTGTGTGTGTGTGTGTGTGTGTGTGTTTATGTGTGTGTGTACATATATATACAGTGTTCTTGCAGACCGAATACTGACTGAAACATTTGAAAAAACGATTGTTGGTATACTGTACAGTTACAACAAATAGAACGGTAATTGCAGCGGATTGAAAGCTATCCGGAGGTGACAGAGAGAAAAAAAGTAAACAAAGATTCAATCCTGGTATTAAGGACGGCTGAGTTCGAGGCTTCATATGAAGATGAGCAAAGAACAGATGATGGAAAGTGATTCATCTTCTTCAGCAAAGGAACGCCACAGACCCTTCGGAAGTAGACTCTATCAGAGAAATGCCAAATAAAGAACATTCTGTTCTCAGAACTTCTCACTTCCTTGGGTAGTGGTGATACGTCGAACGGAAAGGCAATTTGTAACCACACAGAAGTCGCTTACTCACTCCACCAGTCCCTAAGAATTTGATGGAAAACGATGATTGGCCAAGCGACATCGGAAACGTCATCGCGGTGTGGAACGAAAAACATAAGAAGAGGATACAGTTTCCCGTTGGAGGAACATTTCGGAACCATGTGTATAGTCATCCGTTCTGATGACAGTGGTGAGGAGCCTACCCCACGAGGCGCGTAACTGCGGTCGAAGACGACACCTTTGCCCTATGAGCTACATATGTAGCTGAAGAACAGATGCTGCAGGTGAGTGAGTATCACCACTGTTAACTTTTAGTTAGATCCATAAAGTGTAAAAAAACAAAACAAGAATGATTTCAATAAAACGACAAGGATGATGGCCTGCGCGTGAGACGACCGACATGATCAGTTGGATATTAAGAAAATGAATTAATAAATAAATAAGAATAAAGTCTCCAATCCCTATGGCATGGACGAGACAGACTGAGTTTCATGTTACGAGGGAAAAATGGTAGAACCAAATCAAGTGCAAGGTAAAGTGAATTAAAAACGAAAGTTTCAAAACCAATGTCATACTAC
>NC_134789.1:5590582-5595582 GCF_046742065.1 Oratosquilla oratoria | reverse complement strand
TAATATGTGATGTACGAGTGCAACAGAATGGAACAAGGAAGAAAGGAAGACCGATGGAATTTGGATAAGAAGAAAGAAAACTGGAAAACTGGAAGGATGTGGAGGTGATGTAGAAATGTCAAAAAAAAAAGGGAAGAAAAGAAAGGAAATTACAAACATGGAATAAAGTAGTAAGTTTTATAGAAGCAGAGGGGAACAATAGATTGATTGATGAAGTGGCTTAGGGAAAAGACGAATACGTTGGAGTTGATGAATGTAAGGAGTAGAAGATAGAAGGAAGACTGTCGGGGGAAAGTTGATCAAGGTACTTGACCCTTCCAGCAAGTCAGAATCATCCGTCACATGTATTAACAAAATATATAAAGCAACACTGAAATGGAGGTACAAATAGAGTCTGTTTTGATCCTAAAGAGGCGGAATGATGGGACGAAAATTGCCGGACTCTTACCAGAAGAAATCTCGCAAGAATTCCCGTCTTTCAACTTAGGCTCAATTTCTTCAGTCAAAAAAAAAAAAAAAAAAATCTCACTTTTCTCTTCCCAACGCAATAAGATTAGCTGCAGCAAACTAAACTAATACCTACAGAGTACGCTACGGGGATGATGATTTTAAAGAACAAATAGAGAAGGAGGAAGGGAGAGGGAGGGAGAGGTGAAACGTGACAGAGACAGTGACGAGAGGGATCCCATATACTCCTAAAGAAATTCACGGGATCCTACGCAGGATAGAGCCAAGAGGGAGGGACGGGGAGAGTCCACAGAAGACTTTCTTTCGCAGAAGGAGAGAGAGAAAAAAAAGGTTATTTACACAAGAAGTAAAGAAATAAAAAGAAATAAAGAAATAAATATATGAATAAATAAATAAATAAATAAATAAATAAATAAATAAATAAATAAATAAATAAATAAATAAATAAATAAATAAATGAATAAATAAATAGATAAATAAATAAATACATAAACAGATAAAGAAGGGCTAGAAGGTTGAGGTAGTGCATAGTTGAAGTATCCAACAATAGTGTGTTCATAGTCCCGTTTCAGTAAACAGTAAGAATAAAGAAATACATAAGAAATCAAACCTTACACCTTCTCTAAATCAACCCTTTCGGCATGGTCTAAAACCAATATACCTTATTCTGTCCACCACCACGAGATTTCGATCACGCGGCAAGATCCCTCCTGGTCCAACCCCAACCACTGAGCTAAGCAAACTCGACACTGTGGCGAAGGAACGTGAGAAGAGGTGTAAAAAAAATAAGAATGAAATGAGTGGAAAGAGTGGGGGGGGAAGGGAGTGAATAGGAAGCGGCTCAATACAAGTACAGAACGCGCGGAGAAAAGCAGGGAAGAATCTGAAGAGAAGGGCGGGGACACTGAGATGGGGCGGGGGGGGGAGAGGGAGGGAGAAGCTTGTGAGGGGGGGAGAGTATGAACGGGGTAAAAGGATGTGGGGGGTTAGTAGAGGTGGGGGGGAAGGGGAAGGGGGGGGATGTTGACAGGACAAAAGTTGGAACGGTGGGTGGATAAAAGTAGAACAGTGGGGGAAAGAAAGTGGAAGATGTGGACGAGCGGAGGTGGCCGCGGTAAGGATGCGACGTGGGACAATGAGAGAGAGAGAGAGAGAGAGAGAGAGAGAGAGAGAGATGCTGAACAATGACAAATGAAGCAAGAGGGCGGAGGATGTGATGAAGAAGCTGGAAAAGAAAGTGAAAAAGTGAAATGGGATATAATAAAAGACGAAACAAAATAAAGTAAGGAGAAAAGGTCACAAAAGAAGATACTAAAAGAAAGAAAAACGCCAATAAAAAGGTGAATTAGTAAAGAGAGAGAAAACCAAAGACAAATCAATGAATAAGAAGTAGGTGACCAAAAGATAAATACATAAAGGAAAAGATATACTAAAGGGAGTGTAGAGTACGAAACGACACAAAGATACGCAAGTGAAAGAAGATATTAGAAACGGGGAGTAGAACTGGAACAAAGTGGAAATGATCGATACTACGTTGAAAAGAAGACTAGCTAACGTGAAATGATACTATGATTGGGTGGGTGGGTGGGTGAGTGAGTGAGTGAGTGAGTGAGTGAGTGAGTGAGTGTGTGTGTGTGTGTGTGTGTGTGTGTGTGTGTGTGTGTGTGTGTGTGTGAGAGAGAGAGAGAGAGAGAGAGAGAGAGAGAGAGAGAGAGAGTGTGTGGGAGGGAGAGGGAGAGGGAGAGGGAGAGGGAGAGGGAGAGGGAGAGGGAGAGGGAGAGGGAGAGGGAGAGGGAGAGGAAGAAAGAAAGAGGAAGAGAGAGGAGATGTAGAGAGAAGGAGATGGAGAGAGAGAAGGAGATGGAGAAAAGAGAGAGAGAGAGAGAGAGAGAGAGAGAGAGAGAGAGAGAGAGAGAGAGAGAGAGAGAGAGAGAGAGAGAGAGAGAGAGAGAGAGAGAGAGAGAGAGAGAGAGAGAGAGAGAGAATGAAGAAAAAGGGAAAGGGTAGGAAGCGAGGTGATGATGAAGACACGTATACTGAAAAGGAAGATGGTGCTCAAAAAACAAAAACAAAAACAAAAAAAAAACAAAAAATTATGTGGGAAGTTAGCTTTGATGTAAACACAGGTGAAATCGCGTTTTGGGAGAAAACGGAAGAAGGATGGACAGGAAGAGGAGGAGAAGGAGGAGGAAGGAACCGGAGGAGGAGGAGGAGGAGGAGGAGGAGGAGGAGGAGGAGGAGGAGGAGGAGGAGGAGGAGGAGGAAGGAACCGGAGGAGGAGGAGATGGATGAAAGAGGTGGCAGAGGGAAGACCTGACATGAAGGGGAGATGAGGAAAGGTTTAACGGTCAGAAAAGTTAAAAGGAAGCGTGAGTATGAAGGGGAGGAGGAGGAGGAGGAGGAGAAGGACGATGAGAAAAATGAGGAGGAGGAGAAGGAGGAGGAAGAAGAAGAGGAAAAGGAAGAGGAAGAGGAAGAGTAGGAGTAGGAGGAGGAGAAAGAGGAGGAGGAGGAGGAGGAGGAAGAGGAAGAGGAGGCGAAAGAGGAAGAGGAGGCGAAAGGAGGAGGAGGAGGAGGAGGAGGAGGAGGAGGAGGAGGAGGAGGAGGAGGAGGAGGAGGAGGAGGAGGAGGGGAAAAAGAAGAAGGTGGAGGTGAAGATAGAAGAGGAAGAGGCGAAGGAGGAGGAGGAGAAGGAGAAGTAGGAAATGGAGAAAGAGGAGGAGGAAAAGGAGGAGGACGAAGAGAAAGGAGGAGGAAAGAGACAGAAATAATATGAAAAAGGAAGGTGGATGGAGAAAGGAGAAAAGAGGAAGGAAGATGGAGAAAGAAGTTGAAAAAGAAAGAGAAGAAAGAACAGAACGACAGACGAAGGAAGAAGATGAACGAAGAACGAAAAGCTAAGAACGAAGGAGGAAGGAGGACAGAAGAAGGAGAATGAGGAAAGGAGTACAGAGGACGTAGGAAGTGGGACGAAATATCAAGTTGGAAAGAGGGGAGAAGGAAGAAGGAAGCATGAGGAAGGACAAAAGCCAAAGCAGGAAAGACGGAAGTTCAAGTAGGAAGGAGGAAAGACGAAAAATAAAAACATGAACAAGGAACAACGAAAGAAAATGAAGAAGAACGAAGTAGAAAAGAGGAAGGAGGAAGGAGAAATGAGAAGAAAGGAGGAAGTAAAAAGAAGGAGGAAGGGTAAAGAAGAAACAGGGAGGAAGTAGGTAGAGAACTACAATAAAATAGAGATAGTGGAAGAAGCTGGAGCAAAAGGGAAGGCAAAGAAAGATGACCAGGGTGATGGGAGAGTGGAGTAAGAGGAGGTTCGTAGGGAGGGAGAGTGGTTGATGAAGGCTAAGATGGCTGGGAGAGAAAAGGTACGTATAGTAACAAAAAGCATTCCACTTTCCTAAACTTTCTTCCTTGAAAGCTGGCATATGTGTTTCGTGACGTATATAATATAAACTGCAACAATACCCTACCTAGAATCTAAATTGGGACGAATCCTATGTCCACCATGATTCCTCAAACCAAGACGATAATATGGATAGTCTCTGTATGCTCTTGTAGCTTAACTATCTATATTCCAAGATATAAATTTGGAAATCCAACACACATATACGAAGGAAAAACGAGCTGGAATGATTAATTTTATGAGGACGGAAAGTGAAATAATGGTTTAATTTCACAAGTGTGTGTGTGTGTGTGTGTGTGTGTGTGTGTGTGTGTGTGTGTGTGTGTGTGTGTGTGTGTGTGTGTGTGTGTGTGTGTGTGTGTGTGTGTGTGTGTGTGTTTGTGTTTGTGTGTGTGTGTTTAACTAAAGAAGTTGCGGACATGCACCGTACGGGAAGCTTGAGGTCTGGGTCATATCACAGGGTCAGGACGGAGAGGGCATCCCCGGGACTCTTCGGGGCGATGAGCTGCTGCCGTCAGGGGCGCCGAGACGCCACCTGCCGGGGCGCCGAGATACCACCGGCCGGGGCGCCGGACCGGCTGCGGCTCTTGAAAGCACTGTCGAACCGGCAATCTAGCACATCTGCCGGGGCCGGGGAAAAGCAGCAGCGGCCTTAGCTTTTTTTTTGCTCTTGTTGCCAAGCATTGCCCACATTGTCTGTTCCTGCCACAATGGGGACAACACACTCGGCCCGAGAGTCGTATATCCCTCGTATGGTCAACACTGGAATGTACGAAGGGAGTCATGGAGCCTCCGGGCTGAACAATGCACTAGGATGTACCGTTGAACTCTGTCCATCGCTTGGCACAGTGCGTTGACAAGTAACGGGCGCCTTGGGGCGGACACTTGCTCTTACGGGAAGCACATGTCCGCGGGACGCAACGGCTGCAAGGGTGCCGGGGGTATTAGATGTCCTTCCTCGTTATGAAACCGAAAGATCTTCAGCTGGTTTGTTTTTCATTGTGTTCTGCCTCATGGACAGGTCGATGGGTCTGTTGATGGGCGGTAGAGATACACTCAGTAGTCGCAAGGAAGTCAAGGCGGAAAGATATACTTTGTAATGAACCAATGATTGTGATACGTATAA
>NC_134789.1:5585582-5588082 GCF_046742065.1 Oratosquilla oratoria | reverse complement strand
TGTCAGGACATCTGACAAGAGAGCGACAGGTAGCGTCCACTCGCCAGCCCGTACCCCCCCCTCTACCTATTCTTCTCTCCTTCCAGGCTTCGATGCAACACAAACTATGACCTGATAAAGCTATGCAACAGCATTCTTGATATTTTTCACTATTGCTGTAAAAAGTAAGAAATAAATAAATTAAAATGGTTTATGGAGCAATAATCATGACTTGAATAGAAAATTGGATAGAACAGATGACAGGATATAGCTGAGAGTATATAGTCATTTATACATGGTGTGGTGTTGGGGAGATTTCACAACACAAGTTACTAATGCTATATTAAGCAGATCTTGAATAGGAAAACAGCCATCAGCTACAAAGTTATCGGGTACAACATAACAATATGCTTTGTGAATGATTGATTTCACAGTATTTTCAGATCAACATTTTTTAATCTCACATGATCATCCTAGATGAGAGCAAGTTTATACTTTCTCAACTTTATCTATGATGCATTTAACATTTCAAATACAAAATGAGAGAGAAACGGCGCAGCAAGTATAATGTAGTTAACGAATATTTAAATATTTATTATGACATTTCACTGTATTTCATTCATGCTATTACTGAGAAATGATACAGCCAGGGAAGTAAAACAAGACACGACAATGCCAATCCACACAACATTCTAACAAGAGAATAGTTGTTTATAGTTTACAGTAGTTGACTGCAACAGTACTATCTCATTTTTTCATACACAGGTGTGACTTCAATGCCACATAATCCAATTTATCTGCCAACTTTACTCAATGGATACTTGTAACCGTAGATTTCTTATTGCAGTATATACTAAGCACCAACATCGAATACTGACTGTATGTTTTATGCTCTAAATATCTTAGGAATTTAAGTAACCTCCTACGGATCTCTCTGTCTCTGTTCTTCAACCTCCCCTCGACGAATCAACTTCTGCAATCCGATATTGTCTCCAAGGGTAGAAAGCACGAGCCATTTCTGACAAAATACTAAATGTGTACTGAGCAATACATTTCTTTTCAACGTGTATCCATCCAAAAAGAATAAATACGCAACAAATATTTGACCATACCCAGTACCTAGGAGTACTCTTGACTAAAAATGCTTATCGAGATCATCTCTGTGAAACAATGGTAAGCGAACCTCTCGCCCTTCTTTCTCTAAGGTCTCTGTGACTGTCATGGGTAGACAGGAGGAGGAGGAAGAGGAGGAAGAGGAGGAAGAGGAGAAAAAGGAAGGGGAGGAAGAGATGGAATGGTGACCAGGTCGTCACTTTTTAATTATTACATTGTATGCATTAGAGTTGGACGATGAGACTAATGATAACGCTGCACTTAATGCAAAGATGAAAAGAAAGATAACTTTGATGGAGGGTCAATAAGACCAAACGTCTTAATGATGACCAGGTGTATTAGAACGTCGGGACGTTTGGAAGTGAGAAGCCAAATGTGTGGTGGTTTGATTTCCACTGAGGAGTCAACGTGTAACAGCAGCAAGGGATCTCCGACAAAGGCTATCCTACCTAGCCACCACATAGAGTGGATAACTTCTGCAAATATGAAAAAAAGATAAAATGTTAAAAACACAGGAGTGAGAGGGGGAGCTGCTGCGCTTTTCGGTGGTGCCAAGGACATTAACGAACTGCATGACAGTAATGACGTCACATATTTTGAAATTGATAGTTGCGAATAACCAGAGGCGCACAGAAAAGAAAAAACGAGACAAGATATATAACTTTTTTTTTTCAAAACCATGTACTGTAGATTAAAAGTTAAACCCTTAAACCAGAACAAAAGATATCTACAGTGATTATCTAAGCCTGCTTTGTCTAAAACATGAGAAGACCAAGTGGAAAGACGAGATAAGAATCAAACTTTGATGTCATAAGTACAGCGCGTACTGGGCCGAGGACAATGTCTAGCGGTCGCGGACGTAAGACGCTCAAGGGACAAGGCCAAAAGATGGCGGTGTGGTCCTTGAACAAGTCTAAGGGAAGAAGCGATTATCTTACCAAAGAATGAGGTAATGGGGTTGAGAAAACACTCTTGTCAGAGAAAGTTAGTATTAGCATTTTCTCAGAAATATCAATAGCTTCTACCATTAAGAACATAAGAATGGAAGAGACTGCAAGAAGCCATATGGCTTACATTAGGCAGTTCCATGTCCTATAACACCTATCACCCTTAGCCATAGTTATCTCATCATTTCACTATTAACCCACTATCGGAGAAAAAATGACGGAAGTACAGGGAAACTGTATATTTCGACTACTATCTGTAGTCCTCTTCAGTGGGTTAATAGTGAACTTTTACATATGTGTTATAACATACCAATTTCCAACTTATCTCATCATCCCATAAAACAATCAATTGTTTCAGCGCTCACTTCATGGGTACTAAGTCTATTCCATTCGTTAACCACACTGTTGGTAAGCCAGTTCTTGCCTATTTCCTTCATCTAAATTTGTCTTTGGGGACAAAA
>NC_134789.1:5570582-5573082 GCF_046742065.1 Oratosquilla oratoria | reverse complement strand
GTTCCAAAGACAGAATGTACACGTACTACACGTAGAATCACTATATAGGGTAAACTGCTAGTTCTTAAATAATCCCCAGTCCCATCACCATTGCTTAGCTCTCAGGTAAACAGACAAAATATAACTTACGATTATAACCACTAAATGCTCTTTAACCTGGATGAACTCATGAGTAAATCTTATGAAGACACTGCCACGACAGTACTGTCTCTCTGGTCCTCATCAGAACATTCCTCCCATAACCTGTCTCGAAGGCCATCTCATCCGTGCTCCATAACGAAATAACACAATTATTTTCTTCTACCACAGACTATTTCCACTCCTGATAATTAAACCAACACTTCTCACCCACTTTCCTCTTCTTCAACGCACACGCAAATCTTTTGACCAAATTATTAGTATCTAAATTCAACGAACCTCACCTAAAGTCAATATGTCTCTCGATCATGTTTGTCAACCAAGCCCCATACAAACTGACCACATACCTATGCATCAAGTTTCATGGCAAAAGTCGATCAAATTTATTCTTCCGACAATGGGTTACAATGATGAAGCAAATCAACAAGAGACCCCCATCCGTACATAATGAGGTTGGATGCAAAATATCAACAAACAGATAATAAACGGATGAACATATAATTGAATAAACAAATAAATAGATAAATAAATGAATAAATAGAAGCAATAGATTAATAACAGTAGATTAATAATAAATAAACAGACAGATATATGAATACATAGATTTAATTAAATGAATTAACAAACAAAAAAATACTAAAATGAAAAAATACATTACTACAGACCTTTTTGAAAAATACGTCTTTATCACTGTACTCGTCGCCAGCGTATTAATATAACCATCTCCCTGTTACATATAGCTTCATATCACTCACCTTCATGACATCTCACTTCCACATCAATGTATACGACCAGACACACGTACTGCATTACCTTTGCCATCAAACCCTCCTTTCTCCTATATCCCCACCACAGTCCTCTCTCCAACACCTCACGGCTATTTAGCAGACATCCCCCACCCTACCCGCCACCACACATCCTTCATGAAGTCGCTATCAACCGCTGGCTTCCCGTAGCAACGGCGCGGTCATAGCGGACGTGGCGAACACCTGTCACCCGTTCTATAACTATTATTCTTTCATTAATTGGTTTCCTTGGCTCATCCCAGTCCAGCACTAGACAGCCCGTCCGCCCTACAAACCTCCCGGGCGGGCAGAGGTCGACAGAGTGCTCCACACTCACACACCCCATCTCCCCTCCCGAACCTATGACTTTCATCCCATCCCGTTCCCCTATTGCCATTCCCTATCTTCCCTTGTGGGTGGCGAGTGTAGAGACCTGTATATACGGCCTCGAAATGATCGTCAGACAAAGGACGCGTCCCGAGGCGACCTTTCAAACTATACGTAATGAAAATGACATTGAAGAAGATTCTTTGTCTGTCTATCTTTCTGTCTGTCATCCTGTCTTTCAGTTAGTCTGTCCGACTGTCTATCACCCCGGGCAGTGACTGATCACCACCATAAAAAAAAAAAAAAAAACGATTGTTGTGTTTCTCTCTGTGCAGCTTTGCACGCAAAGGGGTTCACAATCACATATACTTCTATCGCTACACTTTTCACCGCCCCCGATGACTGCTACCATTAGTAAAAGATCTCCTTCAGGGGCATGTGCAGTTAAGGAAACAAGTTCCTCGACTTTTTCTGGTATGCAGTCTTGGTATCTGGTAATAAAGTGTGAGAAAAAGCTGCCATGATGCAAATCGTAAGAAATTTACCAACAAAATTCTTTGTGATAATTCTGTCATCAAGATTATCATTGGCGGACAGTTTCCCACCAACATTTAATGTAAAACCCGTTCCACAGTCATAAACTTTGTTAAAATTTTGAAAAATCTATCTAAAACTTTTTTCAATAATCATACACCTTGTTAAAGTGTTGGAAAACTATTTTCAATTGTATTGTGTCTTCCCTTCCTCTCATCATATTTTCATCCAGGACAATTGATCCAACCAGGACACCTGCTGCATTTCTTTACACGCACCAGTTGAACCTTATGTGCATGTTACATAAAATTACTATTCCCAACTTGATAACTTTTAGCATAAAATTCTCAAGGCCTTACGTTTATACCGATACTGTATCGATAAAGCAAAAAACATACTCTCAATGTTGAAGCCTTAATTTTTTTTAACATTTCAGATGCACTCTTGACTTTCCTACTTTCCAGATTTACTCTTATTCATAATCTTACTCTTATCGTACTCATACTTTTACTCATACAGTTACTGTTACTACTACTGTGGACGACTAGCAGATTGAAAAATAATACTGTTCAATCAAACTTATATTCTATCTTATTTATTAATCTATTAATTTATTTGCTTATCTATTTATCTATTTATTCATGTCAATTTCTACATCTATTCATCTATTTAACAATTAATTTATTCATTTGTTTACACATATATTTATCTCTATA
>NC_134789.1:5563082-5565582 GCF_046742065.1 Oratosquilla oratoria | reverse complement strand
ATGAAATGTATAGCAATCTAACTGATCTAATTATCAGTGCACAAAATAAATTTATCCCCCTAAAGTCAACACGGAAAAATAGTAATACTCCCATATAGATGATGGATAGACTGACACATGAGATCGGAATGAAAAGAGGACTTTACGTAGAAATAAAAAACGGGGAAACGCACCTTAGATCAAGATATAACGAAATGGCAAAGCTGGTTAAATAGAATACACGTACAACGAAACGTGATTATGAAATTAAGGTTGCCAGTCAAGCAAGATCTAACCAAAGGGGTTTCTTTCATCTCTATAGAACAAAAAATAAAAAAAGAATAGGACCAATTAAAAACGATGAAAATGTCATGATAGAATCGGAGGAAAAAAAGAGTGAGGAATTTAACAATTATTTTCTTTCGGTGTTTACTAATGAGAGGTTAGATAAAGTACCTGACTGCGATCTGATTTTCAGAGGGGATAAATATAGTAATCTATCTAATATCAGCATTAGTATAAAAAAAAGTAGTCAAGCAAATTGAAAGATTTAAAGCTACAAAATCCCCGGGACCAGACGAAGTTTTTCCGAGAATGCTTAAGGAGTGTAAATTTGAAATATGCAACCAGTTAACTGAAATATTTAATAAATCGGTAGACACTGGTTTTGTGCCTATTGCTTGGAGGCAGGCAAACGTTGTTCCTGTTTTTAAGAAGTGAGATACATCGTCTATATGCAACTACAGGCCAATTAGTTTGACATCGGTTATAGAAAAAATGCTTGAATCAGTAATAGTAAATAGACTCAGAGAACACATCGAAAGACATAATTTAATTCGCAATACACATCATGTTTTCTCCAAGGGTAAGTCATGTGTGACTAATCTTCTATCCTTTTACACTAAAGTATATAAGGCGTCAGATAACAATGATAATTACGATGTTATTGACCTTGACTTTAGCAAAGCGTTCGACAAGGTGCCACACGAGAGACTACTAAATAAAATCAAAGCCCATGGCATAGGAGGAAAAGTGTTAGAATGGATTAGAGCTTGGATTAGTAACAGAAAACAGCGAGTCACCATAAATGGAGTAAAATCTAGGTGGGGCAATGTTACTAGTGGGGTCCCCCAGGGCTCGGTTTTGGGTCCCTTGTTGTTCATTATGTACATAAACGACTTAGACGATGGGATGAATAGTGATGTTAGTAAGTTTGCGGACGACACTAAAATAGGACGCCTAATTAGGTCAGGAGACGACGGAGAGATTCTGCAGGATGATCTTAACAAATTGTTCACATGGTCAGTGAAATGGCAAATGAACTTCAATATCTCTAAGTGTAGCGTGTTAAACGTAGGGCTATACAACCCCGAAAATAGATACAGCTTAGATAACACGCTTTTAGAGAAAAATGAGTGCGAGAGAGACTTGGGAGTTCCAGTTAGTTTGGACCTCAATACCAGGAAACAGTGCATTAGCGCCAGGAATAAAGCTAACAGAGCATTAGGTTTCATTGCTAGGGCGGTAACGAATAGAAGTGTAGAGGTAATTAGCAAACTCTATCTAGCGATAATTAGACCCATCCTTGACTATGCGGTACAGTTTTGGTCTCCGTCCTGCAGAATGGACATCAATTCACTAGAATCAATACAGAGAAGAATGACCAAAATGATACGTGGACTCAGAAATTTGCCTTACGAAGAGAGGCTTAGGCACCTTAACTTACACTCTCTGGAAAGACGCAGAGTGCAGGGTGATCTAATAGAGGTGTTCAAGTGGATCAAAGGCTTTAACAAGGGTGATGCAAACAAGGTCATCATATTAAAACAACAGGGCAGGACTCGCAGTAACGGTTTTAAACTGGACAAATTTAGATTTAAAAAGGAAATAGGCAAGAATTGACTTACTAATAGGGTGGTCGACGAATGGAATATACTTGGTAACCATGTAGTAAGCGCAACTATCAGTTGTTTTAAGAAAAGACTGGACATCTTTATGGATGGTGATGACAGGTGGTGATGGATACGGAGCTGCCTAGTGTAGGCCTTATGGTCTCTTGCAGTCTCCTTCATTCTTATGTTCTTATGTTTGTACGTGTGTGTGTTTGTGTATGGATGATTACTTAACTGCATTTACCTAACTGTAATATACAGAAAAGAGCTATGCTCATAGGGTCCTATTTATGTGTCTATCAACGACATTTACTTTTAAATTAATTTGCATCATCTGATTGGATTTTTTCTTTGCCCAACGTCAGTATGGAAATATGTACTTCCTGATTACCTCCAAACTCCTCGTCTTCAGGAATTTCCTTTCGTTTTCTCTAGTTCTTTCTTCTATACTAAGTATTCTCCATCAATATTGATCTTTCCTTTCATAGTTCTAATCACGACGATCATGTGCACCTTCTCTCCTTTCTTCCTTCCAATGAAGACAGATCTAATTTCTTTTTTCTCGCATTTCTTCGCACGATGACTTAGGCTGGGAAAAAAGAGCCATCAATCATTTTATTCTCTCTCTC
>NC_134789.1:5543082-5550582 GCF_046742065.1 Oratosquilla oratoria | reverse complement strand
ACCTATGCATGACGCTTGGTACGACAGTTAATACAGCATGACAATGCTATTGCTATAAGCATTACGTCAAACATCGCGCAAGCTCTGACGCTGTCCTAAGTCTTATGCTACTCTGATGATGCAATGAAACCTTGTAAACAGTATCTTGAGGTGAGGAGTTAGATGGATGCCGGTTCGCATCCGTCAGGGTCGGCGTGTGGTGGCAGTAAGGCCGGTGTCACACTGTCCGGCATTGCCGCTGCGGCTTATTGTTGGATGTAGTAAAGTCTCCCTTATGAGTCATTACTCGAAAGGTTACGATAGGACTTTAACCAAGGGGAGATGGTGGTCCTTATATAAAGTTCTGGGTATCTTCAGGTGATTTTATTGAGCTAATTGAACTTGCCCATTACCTGGCCGCATCCGCACAGTGTGACATCGGCAGTGAGGGCAATACGGACTTAAGTCCCTAACCACTAACAGTGTCAATCATGCCTAGTCACTTCGCAGATCGGGTGTTGTCTCAAATGCTAAACAATAAGAATAATCATAAAGGGATTTGCTATCTTGAGTTCCATTCTAGAAAATACCCCTCTCACTATACATACCACGTCACATCATTTCCTTAAGAACGTCACAGTAATCATGTTCACATACTTGATTTGATGTACACGACACATCACAACTCATCTGCTATCTCACAGGACATATCGCGTCCACATCGCTCTTAACACACCGAACACGTCCTATCAGTAAGTTGTCATCACGTGCATTACTTATCAACAAGGCCGACACCACTTGCAATTTGTTTCATCACACCATCTCTCATAATTTGATACACCAGTAAATGTAAACTATCTTGACACTACAAGTACTTGATTGCCAATGTCATCCACAAGCATCTTAACCCTTTCGTTACCGCGACGTTATTTTAGCAATAGACAACTGATATATATATTTTTAAGGGAGTTGTTATCTGGACTAAAGATCTTGATCCTTACATCATTTCAGCAGAGGTCTACCCCTCAATTGGATAGTTTCGTCTACAATGTACCAACGCAATGAATCTACTATACTACCTACAGGGGTTAAGGAAAAAAAAAAAAAAGGGGGGGAAATAAGGTATAAAAAACGAGCCTTCTCTTTTTCTTCCACCTCCTCCCCAAACATTTTGAATAATATGATCACGACGCCAGTAATAACAACGAAAAACTACGTTAATGGATCCACTTTCCCATCACCGAAGGCTGACAACTTCTAGTGCAGTGAATCTTAATCTGAGGGTGCCGAAACCACCCAAGGAGAGACCCTAACCTATAGGGTACAAAACATGCTGGTCATCTTAATGCTATATTTACAAAGGAAGAATGAAGTGAGGAGCCTACACCAGAAGGCGCGTAGCTGCGGCCTAAGCCGTCACTCTAACACTTTTATGCGCTTTGGGGACTGTTGAGGCAGGTAACAGTCACTGCTGGAAATTGGAGAGAAGTGCGGGATTCGAAACCACAACTAAGCGAATTTGAGACCAGTACGCTCCCGATTACCCTTTGAATTAATCACTGAGATGGACCAGAAGAATCAAATCCAGACCGATCTTCCAGAGCGGGTGTGCCTCCTCCAATGGATTTATGGCAACGAGTCGCTGGTCCGATGCCAGACTGTGCGTTCAGTTACCACGTTCATTGGACAACTTGGACAATTAAGATCAACCATTCATTTCAGCTCGATAATCAGATTGGAACCAATAAAGAAGTGGGACCATGAGACTGGTACATCGAACTTTCTCTACAAAGGAACATCATATTGTTTTTTGTTTTGTTTTTTTAAGCAGAGTAATTGCGTAATCCAGTATTGATACTACCGTGCAATGCCATATTCCCAACTTACAACATCATTATTAACCCTTAACAGGTAAAGGTCTTTTTGACAAACGATTCAGGTAAAGCGGGGTCTGACAGACCCCAAACACAAAAAAATAAAAATAAAATACTTCTACTGCATTTATTGACATAGAAATCAAAACATATGTACTTCAACTTATATTCTTCCATTTACATGCTTAAAAGTGACTATAATTGTTAGACATATATTTTAATGAAAATTACAAAAAAAATATGAAAAATAAGATATTGTTGACTTCAGAGGGTGCTTGACTGAAAGCATGAAACATGAAGTGGTTGGTCATCATCATTTTGTAGAGACCAATGTCCCAACTATCTTTAAGGAAAAGCAGAGCTACAACAAATGAATAATAAATGTGTTTCATAAACCATGAAATCTGAAGAAAAAAACGAGGTGATTATTTTGACTTTGACCAATTTTACGCAAAAATTATGGACTGGTTTTAATGAAATTTTCAGGGAAGGTTGATAGTAGGTCTAGCAAACAATCTATAAGTTTTTAATGATATCTAAGTTTATTATTTATAAGTTTTTATGGCTCTAAGCATTCCTACCCTGACTCAGCAAAACCCCATCCTTCGTTGACGGAAGTTTGTGGTCTCAGAGGGTTTTGAGTTTTCTTGAGAAGACATGAGTCGAGCAATTCATACATAATGCTAGTGATAATGAAGAACATATTTTATTGGATATACTGAAAGTGGAATTTGTGATACTGAAGAATCTAATTGCAGTTATCGCAGATGGGGGTTGAATGGTCCTGACACAGTGGTCTTTTGCAGTGTAGGCAGTAGTTCTTGGTCTTCCTGTCAGACTTCCGGTCACACAAGGCACATCGCTTTCTCATAGAAGAGGTATCCGCTTGCTGATGGGGCATGTTCAAGCCAAAGACCGTTCTGATGGTCATCAAAGTACTTTTGTGCATCCCCTTGAAGTTCATCCTCTCCTCTGCCCATGGCCGTATCATCTCTTCTGCCAGCTCAATCAGATACTTCCGACGTGATGAAAGTTCCGCCTGTCCATCACGTTTCCTCATTTCATTGCAGGTGATATAGGAGTTGACACCGGCGGCGTTGACCAGTCCGTACATTATGCACAAAGGCCACCGTTTGGTTTTTCGGCTGCACGTATATCGGGCACACATTTGATCAAACGCGTCAACCCCTCCTTTTGTGTTGTTATAATACAAGATGATTTCTGGCTTCCCACAGTCATCCATAACAGGTTGTTGGTGCATTGAGGAGATCAACTGCACAAATTTTTTCTTCTTCTTGTCAGGTAAATGTGACACAAGTGCCATGGTTGTGTCAAAGAGGAAAGCCGTGCACCCTTTTTTTGATGACCGTCTTGTCTGTCATCAGAGCTGGTACTTGTGGCTTCTTGTCCCTCAGAATAGTGTGATCTTGTTGTGAGAAGAAATATATTAACAGAACAGAAAATATTAAGCATTCATATGTGATACAAATTAAATTTGAACATAAGAGGGAAGGATAAATCAATCAAATAAAATGTGGCGGAATGTCATGCTTTATGATAATATGAGTATAGTGTGACCATGATATGAAAAGAAACTCACATTACCAGAACAGAAATTAAACATTGTGATAAAAATTAATGTGATCAAAAGAGGGAAAATGAAATAAATCAAATAAAGTAAATAAATTAAATAAATAAATTAAATCAAACTCGGATGTATGTTTTTCTGTTGATAAAAAAGAAGAAATTATTATTTACCCATAAGTATAAATGATAAAACATTTATATAACATGAACAAACCTCAGGTAAAGTGGGGTCTGACAAACCCCACGCTACTCACACCTCAGGTAAAGTGGGGTCTGACTGACCCCACGGTACTCACACCTCAGGTAAAGTGGGGTCAGACGGGCTCAAAAGCTCTATAAAGCTTATATAGAGCAAGATTCAAGAATGACCCTATCACCCCATTAAACTACTCCACTGATCAAGAAGGTATATGGAAGTACATATCTGTATGTAATATATTAGTATGTTAAAATTAAAAAACAAAAAAGTATGGGGTCTGTCTGACCCCACTTTACCTGTTAAGAGTTAACAACACTTCGAATCATAGACCACAAAAATACTCAAACAACACAACCACCCACAACATACCACATTTTCAGGTCACAACCTTTGGCTCAGATATCACTACAATACTTAAAACCTCTACTATAATTCACTCTACCCTGAGACACATCACAGTACAATATAGTGCAATTCAGCACAATACACTATCATCAGTAATAGAAACAGTCATATTTCAGGAGACTGAGAGGATACAGCAATACCTTTCCAATTAACCATTTCTATATACTGAACAATAGCGATAACATTTACAAATCTTGAATATTGAAGTTTGTAATATATAAGAAAGTCATAGATAAGTTGTCTTTATGAGGACCGATTGGAAAGTAAATTATTCTCTCAATAGTACTTAAGCAAATTCAACGTGTCTCTTACAATTAAATCCATAATTCTTTCTCACTTAAGCATACGTACACAAATACACATAGACACACACACAGACACACACACACACACACATATGCATATGCGGACATTCAGTTTGTATCTGTCCCTCTTCTCTTACTTTGTTAATTCTGATCTTATTTTCGACCCTTGTAGATACACAGATATAGACAATCACTGTTTACTTCTATGTTTATAACCTTTGATGCAGCATATATTTCTATTCTATCTCCGATTCTTCCCTTCCGATTCATAAGTGACTACCTTTCCCGTACGCCTTCCTCTGTACACACTTATGCAGATGATAATGTTCTATTTTAGGATGTTCGTTCAATGACCGGGTAAGAGAGTCGCTTCGTGGAACGGAGGTCGGGAGTGAGGACAGTTCGATTCGTGCCTGAGAGCAAGCGAGTTCCTATTAAGGGCAGACTATACAAGATTCACTTCTGCTTCAGAAAATCCCCCGTAAGGAGGCATTATCCTATTGCCCTCTTAGGGGGGGAGTTCATGACTTCAAATAAAATCAATCATTTTTTCCACATTATTCTCGACTCTGCTCGACTCCAAACCTGTAGATGAATAGCTACAGAGCACATGACATGAAAATTTAATATTGTATCTGATGGTGGGAGAGAAAACCTAGCGTCTTTCAGTGTCACCAAAACCCACTTTCTCCACATTTTTACTTGACACAACTTCGTGTACCCTTTTCTGCAGCGTCATACAAATCTGTCTATCTCTCTCTCTCTCTCTCTCTCTCTCTCTCTCTCTCTCTCTCTCTCTCTCTCTCTCTCTCTCTCTCTCTCTCTCTCTCTCTCTTTCTGTGTATGCATCTATTTACCTAATTATATCCTACGGGAAGGGGTGCTACACTCGTAGGGTCCCGTCTCTGTATCTCGCCATATCTAAAGTGCTCTTAAATTTGTGCATTGTTTTTGCACAACTATTGTTTCGTCTAGTATGTTCCATACATCCACCAGTATGTGGAGTAAGCTGTTCTTTTTCAGGTCTCTTCTATAAATGTCCTTTTTGAGCTTCCTTCCATGTCCTCTTGTGTTTCTCTTATCCCAGTTTAGTAAGTCTTCTCTATCAAGGACTTCTATACTTCTCATAATTCTGTAGATGATCAACAAGTCACGTGTGTGTGTGTGTGTGTGTGTGTGTGTGTGTGTGTGTGTGTGTGTGTGTGTGTGTGTGTGTGTGTGTGTGTGTGTGTGTGTGTGTGTGTATTCTCTGCTCTATGAAACAAGTTGAAAATAATACAGGGTGGCAGTCACATTCATAGCATCAATTTAATGGGGAGGTACTTGACACTTTATAACGATTTACGAAATACTGAAAAATACTCGGCAACTGTTAATAATTATGTGATGTTCCATACAGGCACGCACACACACACACACACACACACACACACACACACACACACACACACACACACACACACACACACACACACACACACACACACACGCACGCAAACACACACACACGTATAATATACTATATTATATTATATTATATTATATTATACTGTATAATATATATACATATATATATATATATATTATATTATATTATATTATACTGTATAATATATATACATATATATATATATATATATATATATATTGCGTCTGCTAGTGCATATATCACAACCACGTTGCTTATGCACCGTCAATATCGTGGACAAGACAAATAACGAAAGCGTTTATAGTATTACATGCAACTTTTACACACCACACACAACCCATTACCGTCACCTGTAGTCAACAAGAACGGAAACGAAAGACTTGGAATTCTACATTGGCTATTATTTATAAGTGTAACTAAGTTAGAGTATTTTTGTAATTATTTCAACGATTGCTCGCATCGCAAGGTGGTTAGACATGAAAGCCTTTTCTGGAACTCAAGGATAGAAGGCTGTTTAGTGTCATCGATGACACGTGATGCCTCTTGCCTCCATTAGAATAACGCTGGGGAATTTTTTTCCATACTTCACCAAAATTCGTTATACCATTTATAAAAAATAATACATACACAGACAAACAAACACACACACACACACACACACACACACACACACACACACACACACACACACACACACACACACACACACACACACACACATATATATATATATATATATATATATATATATATATATATACATATATAATACATGAATACCTGATGATCATCTTACAATTTCACTATTTCTGAGCAAAAATATTTGCAAACATCTCTAATTACTGTATATACAGATTATCTATCTGAACCACCTCTAAGTTGATGCAATATGTCACTCCTGAATTTATTAGACCACTTATGGAGAGTGCCGTGGCTGAGTAGGAAAGGGCGCTTGCATCTGGAGGTGATGTGTTCGGACAGTAACTGAAATGTTAAAAATATACTTATGTGTTCTTGACAACAATCGACTTCAGCACTCATAGGTTTTAATAGTTCAATACAAAGCCACTTGTGTCATCAACAGCATGAATTCTTACTGACTTTATGTTTTTCAAACACTTGAACATTTAACCGAGTATTTACTTTAATATCAAACCACTTGTATGCAATATATCAGAGCATCTATTCGCTAACTCACTTCAGAACGTAAAAAAATAGTAAATGAACGTATAACATTTAATCACTCACAGGCTCGAGTACTTGATTAAAAAATATTTCATATATTTATTCACATATAGACAAATGTGTATTTTGCAAAGTTCTCCCATTGTATAAACTACCAATTCCCTTCAATGTTCTTTCTCAATTGCTTCAAATGAGACGTAGGTAATTGGTTTAATTATATAACTAATTAGTTTCTCTTGGAGACAAGTGATAAGATATTTCACCACCTTAAGAGTGATATTAATGAGTTTAATCGGTTCTTATTTGAAATTGGAGTTCTTGATAAGGCTTTGATATTCTTTTAGCTCCTGTGAATAATTTTCTCACGTAGTAAGACGATAAAGAAAAAATAGACGAAATTCAAACACAATGGTAAACACCTGCACTAATGATAGCCAAGCGCATAATGTGATTATGCACTTCTAGAAACTTTGACACCTATATTATAGTGAGCACAATATTTTTTTATACAAAAGTCGTTTATTTGTCAAGTAAAAG
>NC_134789.1:5510582-5525582 GCF_046742065.1 Oratosquilla oratoria | reverse complement strand
GCATGGCGTCACCCGAAGTGCAGTTCGGGGAAAGGACCCGAAGTCGAGAAAGGGGACCTACTGGGAAAGAATTCTACGTCCTCATGCCTCTCCATTTACCGTTAACTCTATATCACTTGTCCTCTTCTTAAGCTCTTTGTTACCGGAGCGGTGCCACGGTACTGAATGAAACATTCTGGCGCAAAAAAAAAAAAAAAAAAAAAGTGGTAACATGAACTGAAGAAGTTAAGCTATATGAGAGACAGTGCCTTTGCCTCTGAGAAGTGCCACGGATTTAAGAAACTGTCTGGGACTAGCGAGGGTACAAAGAAAACTTCCACATGGAGCGGACGGTGTTAATCGAGACAAGGCAAAACCATCTTAGCTCCCGAGGAAGAGCCACAGGAACGAAGGGGATGACCTTGCGCGGCCGAGGATAAAAAGGGAAAGTGCATTTGGTACGACAAGGATGAGTCGAGGAAAGTTACAATCTATTCGTCACCGAAGGGTTACCATGGAGATGAATAAAAAAAAGTTTGGCGCCAGACTCTTGGCGACAGAAACTGTAAGCGCCGAAGTGCCATCCGGTACGGAAGAGGATTAAGGCTAACTTTGAATCAACACAAACGAGTTAACCTGGGCATCAAAGGGTTTATTGGAATAGTAAGTTATTAACAATTGGTAATGAAGGCTTTTGTCTGCGAGTGATATTTCTCTTGATGCCATACATGGATTACGTTGGAAAATTATACAACTAGAGGATATTTCGGTCCAATACAAGAACAACTTTATCCTTTGTCTTCATCCCACTGTTTGCGACTGCGTTCTACATTAAAGATTATCGCCTTTTGTTTTAAAACTGGGTTCCTGAGGGTTCTCATAAGTTTTCAAAAAGGGATCATACGTCCTAAATTAGTTGTGAAGCGATCTGGAGCTTTAAGAAACAGCATCGCATAAGTGACGGCGCTTTATACAAAGAGATTAAGAACCATTGAGATAGACTCTTCTTAAACCAGTCCTCTCTATTTACAGTCGATTTTCACAAAGACTGCTGACTGCAGCAGCCCCTACATCCCTGACAATCTCCTGTTGACGTTGATTCTCTGAGCCCTTGCCTCTCAAAGCTGTGATGACATCAATTCTTTAAACCTTCGATAATCAAGTGACGTAAGGCTGGGTAGGTTAGATATTTTCGTTTGACTGATTTTCGTATTTAATGTTCTATAGCCTCCCACCTCGCACTGTCTAGTGTGGGCTTGTTTTTAATGTTGCTACAAAACAAAAAATCATTCACTCCCAATTATTTTTGTCATATAAATTGTACAAGGAAAAATATAAAAATGTATATAATAGCTGAATATAAAATGTTAGCCACATTTGGTGAAAATGTCAAAAACGATAGCGTCGAGATTTGGTGGGAACAATAGAACCAAGTGTCATTTAAAAATGTCGACTTTGATGTGCAGTGAATGGTATATGCTAGTGATGGGACAATACCAAAGGTTTTAACAATTCCAATACAAGTTCCGATACTAATCTAACCTTCAGATTCCTATGACTGATTAATAGGTGTAACTTGTTAATAATGTATTTGTATCCCAAACCAACTGCATGGTCTAAAAAAAATAGCCATGAATTATAATAATTGTAAATATCGAAATCAGACTCGTATCGGAATACGAATTCCGATAATGCTCTAAAGTTGCGATTGCGATAGTTGATTATTAGATGTACATTGTTCATATATTGTTTCCCAAACCAACAGAAGGGTTTAAGATAACCATGAATTATGATCATTACAAGTATCGGAATCGAACTCGTATCGGAATAAGAGTTCCGATGCTGCTCTAAACTTCCGATTACGATAAATGATGAATAGATGTACGTTGTCCATAATGTATTTGTTTCTCAAACCACTTCTAAGGCCAAAAAAGTAACCATGAATTATAATCAGTGTAAATATCGGAATCGAACTCGTATCAGAATATGAGTTCTGATACTGTTCTAAGTTTCAAATTCCGTTAAATGATGAATAGATGTACGTTGTTCATAATGTATTTGTTTCACAAACCAACTGCAGGGCAAAATGAATGAATAAATAAATAAATAACCATAGATTATAATTATTCCAGGTACCGGAATCGGACTCGTATCGTAATACGAGTTCTGATACTGCTCTAAACTTACGAATTTGATAAATGATCAATAGATGTACATTGTTCATTATGTATTTGTTTTCCAAACCAACTGTAGGGCCTAAAAATAACCATGAATTATAATTATTCCAAGTACCGATACTGTTCTAAACTTCTGATTCCGATAGATAATTGATGGATGTACTCTGTTCATAATGTATTTGTTTCCCAAACAACTGTAGGACCTGCAAATAACCACGAATAATGACTATTGCAAGTATCGGAATCGGAAGTTTAAAATAGTATCGGAACTCGTATCGAAATCGTCGAAAAATTTGGCGCCATACCACCGCTAGTATATGCACATTGATATATGTATATATTAGAATAAATGTTATAGTATAAAAGGGATATCATAAAAGCGAAAAAGTAAAAAGCCGGAACTGGTTACTGTCCGAGAATAAACGGTGAGCGACATATAGATTTAATAACTTTCAACTTTTAGTAGCGTTGATATGATTAGTTTTTGACGATTTTTTATTGAAACCAATTGCCTGACAAAAAAAAATTATCTTTAAAAAGTAAGAAAAGAGATAAAGCTGATTACCTATTCCAAGTTAACAAAAACCAATTCAATATAGAAGAAATTTTTTATATTGCACATATATCATTCAATTTGTTGTTTATGTTGGAAGCAAGTAAACCAAATGTCACTATTTATATTTATATTAACCTTATTCTATACATCATATCTGATATATTCATATTCATAATCAAATCTTAGTGTTATTTCGTGACTATTCTTGGTTATTTCGTGTTATTTCTTTTTATACTGAAATACTAAATATTACATATTCTTGTGCTATTTTTGAATTTGGCAACTAATTATTTAGAAATACACAAATTAGAAATTTAGTCATTTTCATTTGTAGAGAAATAAGAATAATAGAAGCATCTATTGAACTAGACCTACCACATAAATATTTCTTAAAAAATAAAAAGTATTAAAGCAGTACTTAAGTACATTACTAAAGTATTTGCGTTTTACATTGTTGGTATGACAAAATCATTGACAGAACTTGTTTGGTACATTTGTTATAACTAAGTGCAGCGCGGTAGACCAGTGGATAGCGTCTTGAACTCATGAGCAGCTGGTCATGAGTTCGAGTCCCGGGACCCTCTGTAAGTTTGCTGCGTTGGTTTCAGACAGCCGTGGCCAGATGAGGAGACGAAACTATGTCACTCATACCTCAAAAAAAAAAAAATAATAATAAATGAATAAATAAATAAATAAATAAAATAATAAGTAAATAAGAAATGAAAATAGAAAATTAAAAATAAAATAAAATAAAGATAAATAAATCAATAAATAAAATAAAATAAAATAAATAAATACATAAAAAATAAATAAATAAATACATAAATAAATAAATACATAAATAAATACATAAATAAACAAATAAATAAAATCAGATTAGCGCAAATGGCAGCGCTTTGCCTACCAGGGGTTTCTCACTTCCCACTGCATGGGAGTGGGATGGTGAGTAGGTACACTGACCACCGCTACAGCACATTCATTGTAATTTCAGTTAACACTGCGTATGCTAAACTGGAGAAAATACGCGGCAATCTACATAAATACGCGAATCAAACAAAAAGCCCGTGTCTATCATTACGGCTAGTAGGTGACGAGTTTGAATTAATCATCAATGATGATGATGATGATGATGATGATGATGATGATGATGATGATGATGATGATGATGATGATGATGATGATGATGATGATGATGATGATGATGATAATAATGATAATGATAATAATCATAACAATAATAATAATAAGAATTGATACAATCAAAGAATGAGGTTGGCATTTTCTTTAGCAAAAAATGTAAAGGTAGTTTCGTCAATAAAAAAAGTACATCTTGCCTGAAAATATCGAAAAATTATCATAAAGTGAAAGAGAAAAGAAGTGAAAAAGTTATGCAAGATAGAAAATAGTCAAGTGGCCTCGAGCTGGCCTCGGCTTGAATGGTCGACACCGGACAGCGCATGCATGCACGCACACACATACGCGCGCGCCCACACACACACACACACACACACACACACACACACACACACACACACACACACACACACACACACACACACACACACACACACACACACACACACACACACACACACACACACACACACACAGTAGTAGCGATCGCGGCCGCCACTACGGCGGTCCGAGTTTGAATCCCGCCCAGGGCCGAAATAATTTCAGTATCGCTCCGCTACGCTACTAGTCGTTACTCCAACTCCCGTCGGCGGGGAGTTGGGTGTGTGCGTGAGTGTAAGGTCACAGCATTACCCATAGATCGGTCATACATGAGCTCTGAGCTCTCTTTCGGGAGGAAAATAGCTGTCGATCACGAGTCCAACAAGTGATCTAAAACTATGATGAATCACACATAAACACACACACATATAAAAACACGCACAAACGTGCCCCATCAGGGCACACACGCGCAAACATACGTGCGCACGTACATACACACATGCACGCACGCACACACACACACAAACGCACACACACATGCACACAAACATACATACGCGTGCATGTGCGTGAGAAACACTCCTCATATACAGAAAATGCATATATGGAGCTAACATGTGCAGTGGCATATATTCCATCTTATTCTTTTTATAATTCGTTTTTCTACCTGTGTATGTTCCTACTACATACACATCTTATTCACGTCTAATTCTCCTGTATCATTTTATGCAGCACTTATTGTTTATCTCTTGTCCTCTTTCCTTAAATATACTCACTTGGATGTTGGCCTATTCCATTTATTCACCTTTAAACGAACACCATTCCTACTTTTCTGTATCAAAATTGCTTCCCTTAAAGCTGTTTTACATTTTCTTCCTTCTCTACTAAACGTATTATGTTCTTTCCTTCTACTACCACTACAAACGTTTAAGAACGATGTGAAATAAAAAAGTTCGCGGAATACTGCCATTGCTTGACAAGAAAAAGCATGTTAGTGTCCATCACTGAGACTTAAATTCACTGTCAATTACTTGCAATCAGTTATGCACTGACTGGTAGAGAGTGAGGATTCTCCTTAGAAAAAGAGAGAGAGAGAGAGAGAGAGAGAGAGAGAGAGAGAGAGAGAGAGAGAGAGAGAGAGAGAGAGAGAGAGAGAGAGAGAGAGAGAGAGAGAGAGAGAGAGAGAGAGAGAGAGAGAGAGAGAGAGAGAGAGAGAGAGAGAGAGAGAGAGAGAGAGAGAGAGAGAGAGAGAGAGAGAGAGAGAGAGAGAGAGAGAGAGAGAGAGAGAGAGAGAGAGAGAGAGAGAGAGAGAGAGAGAGAGAGAGAGAGAGAGAGAGAGAGAGAGAGAGAGAGAGAGAGAGAGACAGAGACAGAGACAGAGACAGAGACAGAGACAGAGAAAGAGAGAGAGAGAGAGAGAGAGAGGGAAGGATGAACATCAAATTCTTAATGAAACTCGATTGGAAGGGGATGCAGGTTATTAAGGCTTTGCAGAGAGATTATGGCGATGATGACCCAAAGAAAACAGTCATCTACAAGTGGATTCAGTGATTCTGGGAAGGCAGGGAAGATCTTCCCGGGAGATGATCCTCGGACGGGAAACCAAGGACATCGAAAAATGAATTGACTGATACTGTTAGAAATATTATTGAAGAAATTTATTCAAATAGCTTTGGTCCTGAAAATATCGTATGGCTCAGCAAAATCAATTCTGCATAAAGATCTTGGATTCGGTAAGGTTTCTGCCAAAGGGTCCCAAAAGCGTTGAGCCCAAACCAGATGATTATTTGAACTGATCTTTCGTTGGGGATTCTGAGCAAAGTTGAGGTTAATGAAGAGCTGTTTACAAGACGAATATTACGGGCTATGAAATCTAGATCTATCATTTAGATCCTGAAAGTAGTTTGCAACCCAAACAATGGGTTCAGCGTGGATCATCTGATCCAATCAATTTCAAATCTGAAAGGTTAGTTCAGAAAGTGATGGTCACCATGTTTTGGGATATAGAAGAAGGGATACTTGTGGACTTCCTTGATGGAAAAAGAGTTGTTACGGACCTTACTATGTATGAGTTTTAAGGAAACTGAGGGTGACATTGGTCCAAAAACAGCGAGAAAAGCTGCATGGTAGAATTCTCTTCCACCATGACAAGGCACCAGCAGCACATTTTGCAAGAGTTGCGAAGGATGTGATTCGAGAGTTCCGATGATGGGAAGTGTTTCCCCACCCGCCTTACACTCCAGACCTTGCCTTATCAGACTTCTTCCTCTTTCCAAAGCTCAAAGAATCGCTAAAAAGGAGCTCACTTTGAAAACATGGATGACACTAAGAAATGCTGTAAACACGTAGTTTCGGGAAAAGACTACCGAGTTTTTCAGAGAAGGTTTACATGGGTGGATACATTGTCTTGAGAAGTGTAATGAAGAGGATGGTAACTACGTTGAAAAACAAGAACTTTATGCTTTCTCACTCCAGTTAAATTACCATTGTTATTATTATTTTGACACCACGATTTTTTTTTTTTTTACCCTCGTATTTGTTAGAAGTGTATATGTTTCCCATTAGGCTTATTAAGGTCATAAGAATGGAGCAGACAGCAAGAGATCATAAGGCCTACACTAGGTAGCTCCATGTCCCTTACCCCCTGTCATACCTATCCATAAAGTTATCTAATCTCCTAAAAACAACCATTTTTTCTGCGCTCACTATATGGTTACTGAGTCTATTCCATTCGAGTACTTGTCTATTTCCTTCTTAAACCTAAATGCATTTTCTTTAACTTGGCGAGGCAATGGGACACTATTCCTTTTTATCTATCATACTCACCCACCCACCCACACACGCACGCACACACACACACATGCACGCACGCACACACACACACACACACCTTTCCCTTCAACCTCTCGTGTTTATCCTCCTTGCTGCCACACCCACCTCCACGCCGCGCCCAACACCCTGGGCTCTTTCCTCCTTCCTTTCGCTCTCTGCGTCTCCAGTCTTCTTCCCTCCCTGCCTCCCCTCCGCTATTGTCGACCTTTCCATAACCTGCCCTCTCTTCTTTTGTACCTTGGTATTTCAAACGTCTCTTCCTCTTCTTTTTCATCTATTTTCATAAAATGGAAGCCCCTATTTTTTGCTTTGTTTCACTGCCGCCTCTTAGCAGCCTCCTTCCTTTCCTAATATCTTTCTTCATCAATATTTTTTCCTTTCACCTATGCTTCTGTATTAGTTTCCCTTTCCACTGCCTTTACCTTTCAGTGTTCCTGACCTGGCTTTGACCTAGGCACTCTCATCTTCCTTTCCAGGCCCATTGCTGGATTGTTCCTCCTTTTCCATCGACTCTTAAGCCTTTCCCCTCCTTTCCCACCCCTACAACCATCCTCTTCCGTTCCCCTCTTTCATGAAGCCGTGCCGGGCAAACCCCAATATTCATGCCAACTTTACCGCTCAATAATTTAGATTTATGCCGCACCTACTGCACATGATCCGTCCTATAAAAACTTCCCGCTTGTTCTTCTTGCCAGTGTCCACCATTCCCCCGGCTACCTCGCTCGACCTTTGGCAGAGAATAGTGCCTGCCTAGCTCAGAATGGCGGTATGCATCTCTGCCGCGCGTGGGTACGTGGGAAAGGCGTTCTTACAGCCTACACTATCCAAGGACCTCACTTCCATGTGATAAGCTTTTATATGTGTCATAAGGCAACAGCGTGTCATAAGGCAACAGCATCCATGCTCACCAGTAGCAACAACCCTCTCCGTTTTCTGTCGTTTCTTGGGAAGCGTTTTCTTTCCCCCCGCTTCCCTCCGTTCTCCTTTGGTGGTCCTCTTCAACATTAACGTAGGTCTTTTCCTTCTCATATTCATCTCTTACGTCGTCTAATGTTCTTTTCGAGTTCTTTTGTTTCTCGTGTGAGCCTTGGTAACCAGTTACGCGGTGGACACAGGACGAGAGAACAGAGGAATGGAGCTTCACGTGTGGTAGAGCAGACAGGGAGTAAGAGAGGCAGGGAGAGGGGAGTGAGAGAGGGAAAAAGGTTGCAAGGAAGGCCCGGTAGGGAATTGCATTGGCGTTACCCTGAAGGAAACAGGGACGACATAGAGATTGGGATAGTTATTTAGTTTTAAGGGAAAGACTTTCTAGATAAAGGAAATACTATGATAAGAGATTAAGTGACAAAGAAGAAAGGTATAGAAAATAACTAGGAATAAAAGAAAGAATATGTGAATAAAATATATATTTGTATATATATATATATATATATATGTATATATATACATACAAACACATATATATATACATATATATATACATATGTACATATATATATATGTACATATATATATATATATACATATATATATATATGTACATATATATATAAATATATATACATATATATATACATATATATATATATATATATATATATATATATATATATATAAACGGAGGAAAAAGAAACGCCAGAAAAAACAAGAAGACAGAGGAACAGGGTGAGCAATGGAAAGGAAAGAGAGGGAAGGTTACAAAGCTTATAAAAATAAGAGAAAATGGAAGAGAAAGATCAGGAAGATAAAAGATAAAAAATCGACGACGGATAGGAGAGATGAAGAAAAGGAAGGAGGATGGAGGAGGCAATACGGGAACGGCGAAGCCAGGTTATGATAAAAAGGAAAAAAAAAAAAGAGAAAATACAAAAATAAAGAGGAAGGGGAAGAGATGGCGTGTCAGTAGAAGAGAGCAGAAATGAGAGAATTCGGTGGAAAAGAAAATGATTCGAAGGACGTGGAGAAGAGAAGAGATTAATATTGAAATTCGGAAAAAAAAGAGCGCAGCAAAAGATATCTGGGGAAGGGAAAGGAAGGGAAGCGAAGGAAAGGAAAGGGAAGAGAAGGAAAGGGGAGGGAAAGAAAGGAAAGGAAACGGAAGGGAAGGGAAAGGAAAGGGAAGGGAAGAAAAGAAAAGGAAACGAAACGAAAGGGAAGGGAAAGGGAAGGGAAGGGAAGGGAAGGAAAGGAGAGGAGGAGGAAAGGAAAAGAAAGGAAAGGAAATTAAGAGTAAGGAAAGGGATGGAAAGGGAAGGGAATGAAAGAAAAGGAAAAGAAAGGGAGGGTAAGGGAAGGGATGGGAAGGGAAGGTAAGGGAAGGGGAGGGAAGGGAAGGGAATGGAAGGGAAGAGAAGGGAAGGGAAAGGAAGGAAAGGGAAGGGAAGACAAGGGAAGTGAAAGGAAGGTAAGGAAAGGTAAGGAAATGGAAGGACATGGAAGGAAAGTGAAGGAAGGGATGAGAAGGAAAGGAAAGAAAGGTAAGGGTAATGAGGGAAGGGAAGGAAAGGGAAGGGAAGGGAAGGGAAGGGAAGGGAAGGGAAGGGAAAGGAAGGGAAGGGAAGGGAAGAGAGGGGAAGGGAAGGAAAAGGAAGGGAAATGAAGGGAAAGGAAGGGAAGGGAAGGAAAGGGAAAAGAAGAGAAGCGAAGATAAGCGAAAGGAAGGGAAGAGAAGGGAAGTGAAGTGAAGTGAAGGGAAGGGAAGGGAAGGGAAGGGAAGGGAAGGCAAAGGAAGGCAAGGGAAGGAAAGGGAAGGGGAGGGAGGGAAGGAAAGGTAAGGGAAAGGAAGGGAAGCAAAGACAAGCGAAAGGAAAGTAAGGGAAAGGAAAGAAAGGGAAGGGAAGGGAAGGGAGGGGAAGGGAAGGGAAGGGAAAAGAAGGGAAAGGAAGGAAAGAGAAGAAAAGAGAAGGGAAAGGAAGGAAAGGAAAGGAAAGAAAAGAGAAGGGAAAGCAAGGGAAAGGAAGAAAAGGAAAAGGAAGAAAAGAGAAGGGAAAGGAAGAAAAGGAAAGGGAAGAAAAGAGAAGGAAAGGGAAGGGAAGGGAAGGAAAGGAAAAGGAAAAGAAAGGGAAGGGAAGGAAAGAGAAGAAAAGAGAAGGAAAGGGAAGAAAAGGGAAGGGAAAGGAAGGGAAGGGAAGGAAAAGGAAGGAAAGGGAAGGGAAGGGAAGGGAAGGGAAGGAAAAGGAAGGAAAGGGAAGGGAAGGGAAGGGGAGAGAAGAGACGAGAGAGTACGTTAACTGCGTGGCGAAAAACTGATAATGAGATAAACAACTATCATGCTAGATGTTCCTGTGTGCATGATCCTATACCCTTCATGTGCATGATCACTCACACACACACACACACACACACACACACACACACACACACACACACACACACACACACACACACACACACACACACACACACACACACACACACAGACTGCAACATACATTACGAGCATGTTTTCCTGCTTGCATATGCAAACAAGAGCAATTTATCAAAATACATAACAGATTTTCCATATTTTTCTAACCGTATGAATAAATTTAATTTGACGTAAAAATTAATGTTTGCTTTTCTATGTGCAAAAGCTCTTCCGAAATCTCGTTTTGAGTGTAGATGATGACAAATTCTTAAGTTGCTCACATTTATAAATGTATAATTATGTGTGTACCTACATTCGAGTAAACATGCAGGGAATTTATAACTACTTATAAATTTCTCCGCGAATGGAATATGTAATGTATTTAGTTTTAGGTTATATTCATAGAGCAACAAGAATGCTATTTCACCAGCAAAATGAAACAGGTAAAATTGCACAATATATACATACATACATACATACATACATACATACATACATACATACATACATACATACATACACACATACATACACACATACATACATACATACATACATACATACATGTATGCACACATACATACACACATACATACACAGATAGAAAGACATGCATACATAATAGATAAATAACCAACAATATAGGGGTTGAAACGAATTTAAATACTTGTAGTGTGACAACCGTGGATTTAAAGAAACAGAGAACAAACAAGATTGGCTGCCGCGAATTGACTTTGGGGCAGTTTCACCCTTTCTAGGCTGGTGTCACACTGTACGGCCCCGCCGTTGTGGCCTGTTATTGTCTATACCAGTCTTTATTATGAGTTATTAGACTCGGAAGGTTCTGATAGTGTTTTAGCCAGGGGGAGATAGGGGTCCTTATATCAAATTCTGGATGTCGTCAGGTGATTTTATTAAGCTAATTAAACTTATCCATCACCTGACTACATGCGGCAGTGCGGCACCGCCGCATAATGTGACATAAGAATCAAGACCATCGGTAGTCGAGATCGTTTCTTCATTGACTTTAAAACACAAAATCTGTTTTGAAACCCCACATGTCATCAACCTGTCTAAAACTGATATCAAAATGTTTCGTATGATTCATATTTTTACATATGGTTATCAAGTGATTTATACTTTCATGATTTGAGGTGTTTCAGTTAAGTGATATGACATGAAGTGATGCACAGGCCAAAATAGGACTATTTCTATGTAAACAGGAGCACAATACTTGTAGTGTGTGGTTATTCAGGTGGTAAATGCAAACGAGCAATTTATTATGAATAGTCAAGTCTGAAATGATTCCACATGTTATGAGATTTCTTTACATCTTCATATATACATGTGCACATATCAAAGCATTAATCCCTTTACAATGTTTATACATACGTTGAATATATATACATATATTTATATATCGAGAGAGAAAAGAGAGAGGGACAGGAGAAAGAGAAAGAGAGGTAGGTAGATGGATAAGGAGGAAGTGATAGTGGAAAGGGAGAAAAGAGGATGGAAAAGGAAAGGAAAAGTTGAGCGATAGAAGAAAAGCGAAAGAAGGAGAAGGAGGAGCTAGAGATACTGGGGAGAGCAAAAGAATGATAAAGGAAAAGCTTGAGAGAAAGAAAGAGAGAGAGAGAGAGAGAGAGAGAGAGAGAGAGAGAGAGAGGGGGGGGGAGAGGAGAGGAGAGGGGAGGAGAGGAGAGGAGAGGAGAGGAGGGGAGAGGAGAAGAGAGGAAATGAGAAGAGATGAGAGGAGAGGAGATGAGAGGAGATGAGAGGAGAAGAGAGGAGAGGAGACGAGAGGAAAGGAGAGGAGATAAGGAGATAAGGAGATAAGGAGAGAGGGAAATAAGGAAAGAGGGAGAAAGGGAGGGAGGAATAGAGGAAAAATAGGAGAGAAGGAGGGAAGAACACACACACACACACACACACACACACACACACACACACACACACACACACACACACACACACACACACACACACACACACACACACACACACACACACACACACACCGCAGAGAGACAGACAGACAGACAGACAGACAAACAGACAGACAGACAGACAGACAGAATGAATGAATCAAAAGAGAGTGTTTTGATATTATCAGTGCATTGCCTTATACACCCCTGCATTGCTATTTTCCTTTGCCCTAGTTGTCTTCTTGTACACTTTTGGATGATAATTCGTTCTTTTTTTTATGTCATATGAGGTCTATTTCACATGAAATCAGAAATAGTATTTACTTGAATTCTTAAGAATAATAGTCATAATCATCATTATTATTATTATTTTCATTACTATCATTGTTATCCCTTTCATTACTACCATTATTATTATCATTATTATTATTATTATTGTTATTACTATTTGTCATTATAAATATCATTTTCATTATCATTATTATTATTATTTTCAATATTTTCGTTGTCGTTACTATTTTCATTATCATTATTATTTTCCTTATTATTATTATTTTCGTTATTTTCCCTAATATTACTTTCGTTATAATTTTCTTTATTATTATTATTATTATTTTTATTGTTATTGTTTTCATTATATCGTCATTATTATCATCATCATAATCACCATTATTATTATTAGTTATTATTATCATTAGTTATTATTGTCATTATTTATCATTATATTATTATCATCATTACATCATTATTATCACCATCATCATTATTATCATTATCTTTTTTATTATCATTATCATCTCCATTCAATCCCCTTAGAAGGACTACAGATGGAAATGAAATGCCTAGGCGATTATTATTATTAGTTATTATTGCCATTATTTATCATTATAATATTATCATCATTACATCATTACTATCACCATCATCATTATTATCATCATTATCTTATTTATTATCATTATCATCTCCATTTCAATCCCCTTAGAAGGACTACAGCTGGAAATGAAATGCCTCGGCGAAGATTGATGGGGGTGGGGGTGACGAATATGAGAATGCGAAGGGCACCAAATTGGATGAGAACATGACTGAAGTAAGAAACGAAATGAAACTATATATGAGTAAGGTCCAAGAACACAATAAATCTAAAGCATTTCTTCGCAAAAGAAGAAGGAGAGGAAGAAAGACTCAATGACAAAAGGATTTTCGAGAGAAGCCACGTTAAAATGCTCCTTCGAGAAGAACGAAAAAGGACAGTGGGGGAAGGGAGGGGGGTGGAGAAAGAAGGATTTGAGGGAAGCGAGCGCGCGTGTGTGTGTGTGTGGTGGGGGAACAGGAGACTTCTTGGAGCCGGGCACTGTCTTTCGAGGTCCCCGAAGTGCCTGGTCGGAGCTGGCACCCAGGCAATCCGTCTCCCAGCACGACCTTATCGCCCCTCGTTCCTCTTCCGAAGCTTCCTCTCCTTTTGCCTGCCCCTCCTTCCTCATCCCCCTTTCCCTCCCTACCCTCCCTACCCCCTACCCGTCCTCCTCTTCCTCCCCCTCCTCCTCCTCCTCCTCCTCCTCCTCCTCCTCCTCCTCCTCCTCCTCCTCCTCCTCCTCCTCCTCCTCCTCCTCCTCCTCCACCTCCTCCTCCTCCTCCTCCTCCTTCCTCTCTCCTTCACCTTCCCCTCCCTCTCTATGTTGCCGTATCTCTTTGCTCTCTTCTCTCTCTCTCCCCGTTTTCCTTCCTCTTGCTCTCTTCTTCACCCATCCCATCGCTCTTTCACCCTGCTCTCTTCCGCCATGTCTCCCTTCCCTTCTCTTTTCTCTTTTCACTCATCCTCCCAGACCTGCTCTTTCCTTTTCCCACTACGTATTACTCCATACTCCCCTCCCCTCCTCCCCTTCCCCTCCCCTCCTCCCCCTTCCCCCTCCCCCTCCCCTCCCCTCCTCCCCTTCCCCTCCCCTCCTCCCCTTCCCCTCCCCTCCTCCCCCTCCCCTCCTCATCCCTCCCCCCTCCCCTCCCCTCCTCCCCTACCCCCTCCCCCCCGCCTCCTCCCCTTCCCCCTCCCAATCCCCTCCTCCCCTTCCCCTCCCCCTCACCTCCTCCCCTTCCCCCTCCCCTCGCCTTCCCTCCCCTTTTTCCCCCACCACCTCCCACTCTTCCGTTTTCCTCCCCTCCTTCCCTTCCTCCCCCACCCTCTTTTCTCACCATCATCATCCTACTCACCCTCCTCTTCCTCCTCTTCATCTTCATTCTCCCCCTCCTGCCTCTCTCCCCCCCGCCCCCCTCTTCACCTTCCTCTCCTCCTTCCGTTCTCCTTCTATCTTCTCTTTTGTTCTTCATACTTCTTCCACTTCCTTCACTCAGTCTGACGCAATCACAAGGAATGCGATTTCTTAATGGGCATTTTAAAATGAAATTTACTCCACATGACAAGCCATTTACGATGACCATAACGGGTAATGCCGGAAGAAATAAGAGGGAGAGAGCCAAAAAGAAAAAGAAAAGAAAAGAAAAGAAAAAGCTAAAGAACAAAGAAACTGTGACATGAAGTTACTTAGACCCGAAAATTAATAAAGATGAATGTCCAGTTGTTGGGTACAGAGCCAATGATCCAGACAAGATGGTTGGTCCCCCTCGGTCTCCTACTCTTCCAAGAATGTGTGTGCTTATCTGTTTATCATATTGTTGTTTTCCTAATTGTATTACACAGGTCAAGAGCTACGTCTCTGTGATTTTAATGGA
>NC_134789.1:5500582-5505582 GCF_046742065.1 Oratosquilla oratoria | reverse complement strand
GCTCGAGTACCAGTACAAATGTTTCAGTGACCGATATAATATAATGAATTTGATTATGCACCTTCCTTTACTTTGTTCTCTTCCCCAGGATTGCACAAAGGTATAATTAACTCCTCGACAACACTGAAGATTATTAAAGCAACACCGACGAACAGAGCCTAAGACAAGGTCTAGTCTCGTGGTCTATACTCCATCAGGTCACAAAGATTCAGTATATTAATGCCAAAGGGGGAATGTAACAGTGTACCAAATGCAAAAACCAACGATATAGAAAAGAATAAGTCAATGCGCAAACAGCAGATGATTCTGATATGTACCACTGAAAGAAAATATGTAGCTTGCATGCAAAAGTCAACAACAGAATCCATTTTGAGAACAAATATATTTCTTTGCATAAGTAGCAAGTGATTCTGATGTTTAATAGTGACAAAAGCGGTGGACTGTAGCTAGGATGTCAAGTTTGTGTCAAGCAGCTCTCGAGACGCGAGAGGTCAACAATTATCTTTACGGACATCAGCTCGTTCTTTAAGAAATGTGAGGTGATGGAGTTACTCATTAATTTATACATATATCGGAATACGATGGGAGAGAAGGGCGGAAAAAGGAGAGGAGGGGAGGGAAATGTTCAGGGACAAGAAAGGTCAATGCGGAAAGAGGACACAGCAACCCATCTAAGACATTTTCGATTGAAAATAACACTAACGTAGAATGATCGAAAAAAAGGAGAAATACATAGTTTCATTTGGTTGATTCATTTCTAAATGGTGTTTTCGGGATAAAAGTCTAGGGTTATACTAACGACATTTCCCTATTTCACAAAGAATTCTCAAGTCTTCTACAATTAACAAGAAGTGGAATAACAAAAACAAATTTGGAAAGGTCACAGAGATGCAACGTTTATAAAAGATGGAGTGGTCAGATCTGGTGCACGATACTTTGGTGCACTGTTAGGAGGTCTCCTGAAGTTGTTTTTCTATGTGGAGCGCTGTGGGAAGAGGAATATCAATAGGCAAAAGATTATGGTATGCAGTCATAGGTTTTGCACTTGAAAGAGTAAGTAGTTTGCGCGCATATGTATTTGTCATAGCTAATTTTCACAAGTGCTAGACACTATATACGTTTCATGAAGTAACTTAGAAATGCCCTCGTCCTGCTGGTTCTCGATGAGGGTGCCATTGTGGATACGATTGTAATATAGTTGCCACCGCAATAAGGCCCACAGTCCTCGTGTTGACACCAAAACATGCATTTAGTGGCTCCATTGGAAGTTGGAAGCTCTGGGTGTGGAACTAGTTCATAGAGGGAGATAGGTCTTCATATATTGAATAACAATTTTCGAACTGTTGGAACTGCCTGTGGTTTTCATGTTTCTCTTTAGAATATATTTTTTTCCGTTCGTTGCTATTGTAATAAATAGTAACAAGTACGATTTCTTTGTCAAGGGTAGTGGACGTTCGTCCAGAGTACTATTTGTCTAAGACAGTTTTGAGGTTTTAGATACAAGGTGGAACTACTGTCTACCGCAGTCTGTGGAACAGGTCAGGTTCGAGATGTGTGCTTTTCCATTCCAGGCTCCATATTGGGATAATGTTCCCTCAACTTAGATGTCGATAGTTACCTCAAGCTATCGACCTGAGCATTTACAGGAAGGCTATCGACCTGAGCATTTACAGGAAGGCGATGCCCTGTATTGGTGTTCTTCACGAGCACAAAGGTACTGTTCTACCCACCATTTTAACAAGAACATGAAATAAAGAAGGAAAAACTATCGTGACCCTCTTTCAGTAGTGAAATGCAGGTCTCTTAATTTCAGAAAGGTGGTGTAAATCCAAATTTCTTATTCATTCTACAAGGAAACAAGATTACCATCTGTATAACAGCAATAGGTAGTGACTCAGGACGAATTGGGAAAAAATATATATAACAATCGCATGAAGAAATTAGCAAATAATACGCCTAAGGGTGAAGCTCTAGCCAAGCCATTAACTTGCAGACACACATTTCCAAGGAGGCACATGAATGGTACCTCCTTGGTTTACAGCTGGAGGAGTTATTGAAAGGCTTTCTCAGGAATGCCGAGTTTGGGTGTACAGTTACCGCGGTAGAAACGATCTAGGATGAATTGTATAGTGATGTCAACAGGAACCTTTGTGAACAGGGACTCCACATCCAGAGATGCCGTCACACTTTCGGCTGGGGGTAGTTTTTATTAACCAAGAGAAGTCGAAGGAGGATCTCGGGCTTTATCGATCTGGATTATAGGGAGTAAGAATTTCAGTATATTATTTTACTAGTTTTCAAGTGAGCGTAGGAATAATTTTTATGATTGGTCTGCGTGGGTAATCAGGTTTGTGGATTTTACATTCCCATTTCCATCTGCCAAGAACAATCACTGATTAACTTAATCAAGTTTGGGTCTCTAATTTCAGAGTTTACCAGCTCGACGACCTGGTTAGTTTTTTTTTTTTTTCTTTTTTTTTTTAAGGTTCTCGAAATCCTACTTCTCTTCTCAGTGTACAAGACTTAAAAATGTCCCTTAAAAGAACATAACGTTCTTCATACAAAATTAATTAAAATATGATCTGTTTTTATCCATTTTTTCCTAGCTCCAAAGTGAAATTTCTGCTAAATAACGAGATCTAGTAAGTGAAAAAGAGAATGAAAAAAATTATATGAAACTGCCGATTTTTTACCCCCTTGATGCTGATACTTGTAATATACAAACGTATGCACACACACACACACACACACACACACACACACACACACACACACACACACACACACACACACACACACACACACACACACACACACACACACACACACACACACACACACACACACATACGCACACACACAAACACAATACACACACACACACACACACACACACACACACACACACACACACACACACACACACACACACACACACACACACACACACACACACACACACACACACACACACACACACAGGGAATCCTCTACCATGAATATGAGACAGTATGATCACACGGACAAATTGTCTTGTTCACAGAAAGAAAAACTTGAAAAAACATTTCAAGAAGAGGATTTGATAAAATAAGGGAGGACCTCCTGGTGAGATCAACAAAATGTTAACCTTTCCAAGACCTTTGAGAGGACAAATATAGCCAAAGATAAAGTCAGTGCGCGCTAACACCATGAAAGAACATGCAAGCATATGTATTTTCATAAATTGATATACTTTGATTGTAATTTGGAGTAGATAAATATTTTTATCTACACTATATCATACTACACACAAATCAAGTAGAAACTATTTATCAAAAAAATAAAACAATATTACTGGACAGCATGCGAAGGACTTTAGTGCAAAAGTAAAGAATGCACAAACAAGGCAATTTTGTGGAAAAAAAACGAGCACACATTGTATACATACTGACACAACAACGTGCACATCCACAAAACGCTAAGCAAACACCAACAAAACACTGTGGACACACCGACAAAAGACTCTGGCGGAGGGAGAGACAGCTGACCGCTGGGAGGGCGAAGCAGAAGTTCTGGAGATGGGGAAAAGACAGAATACTACAGGATGGAAGACAGTTGACGGTATGCAAGGAAAAATCAAGGGAAAGAAAGAGAGAAGTTGTGAGAGAAACGAGAGATTCTAAGAGATAACTGTGTCAGATATGTGGAGGTGAGGAAGAAATCATGACTGAGAAAAGAGAACCAAATTCTTTGAGAAAAAAAAAAAAAAGGGAAGGGGGAAGGGTGAACGCTTTGGCTGAACGGATGAAGAATTCAGAGGCTAAGATGAAGACCTGAGGGGTCGAAGAATAAGCAGGGAGTTGGCTACTGGGAAGACATTTGGTTACTTCGGAAGCTTTTGACGGGACCAGTGGCTTCCGACACGGCAACAGAGCTGTGTAAAAGGAAACAGTAGGTCTTGGGTATACGAAGGGACACAAAACCACACCGACGAGGGGCAGGAAATGCGTAATCGTTTGTTGAGAAGGGGAGGGTGAGGATAGGATTCGATATGGAGGTGGGAGACAGTTGACCACGAGTATTGAGGGAGAAGAAAGCATCAGGGTGGGAGGCTGAGACGAAGGAAAGGAAGGTGGGATGGAGTGAAGGGAGGAGGGAAGGAGGGAGGAAGGGGAGGAAAGAACGAAGAAGGAAATGAAGGAAAGAGGGAAGAATTAGGGAGAAGGAAAAAGATGAGGGCTTGCTGAAGCAAACAAAGATTCTAAAAGAAGTCAATTGACCAAATGGCTTAGAGGGGGGAGGGGGAATATCGTGTGTATGAGAGAATATGGAAAGGCAGGTGCTTGTGCAGATATATATATATATATATATATATATATATATATATGTATATGAATATATATATATATATATGTATACATATGATATATACATTTATATATATATACATATGTATATATATATATGTATATATATATATATAAATATATATACATATATACATATACATATATATATACATATATATGTATATATATATATATATTTATATATATATATACATATACATATACATATATATACACATATATATATAATATATATATATATATATATATATATGTATGTATGTATGTATGTATGTATGTATGTATTGTATGTATGTATGTATTAATAAACAGGTAACAGCAGACTAAGTAGAGTACAATGTTCCTTAGCGTCACCTTCATAAACATGAAAGTTAACATAGTCTACATGGAATTAAAAGGATACACAGAACATGATATGGGAACCAAAGTGAACAAACCAATGCACTAGGGAGACTTACCACAATGTTTGAGAAGTGAACATGAGTGAGTAACGAATGAAAAAAAAATCCTCGAAGAAAGTGATTGGTTATAGAATAATTCATAATAAATACACGTGAAAGAGAATGAAGTGAGGCTGACCCCCAAGTAAGTAGAACACAGTTGCATAAAGAAACAAACTTGAAAATAGATATCTAGGAGACTATGTTGACC
>NC_134789.1:5493082-5495582 GCF_046742065.1 Oratosquilla oratoria | reverse complement strand
ATAAATAACCTTTACCTGGGTATATTTTTAATTAACTTTTATGTATATCCTAGTTGTATAAGAGAAAAGACTCAAAAGTTAGTTTCGCTGACAATGAAGTAGACACTGTTGGAAGGAAGAAGGGCGTGGCTTCTGTGATTATATCGATGAACAGGCAACAACATTTAAAACCTTTTAGTTGTAGGATGCATGTAATATTAAGTGACCAGGTGAGGTTTCAAAAGGAAAAGAAATACGATGCGTTGTATGCGGAAGACAAAGTAGAGAAGACCTTACTAAGATGGTATGAACAATGAAGAGAATAAAAGAGGAGACACCAGTGAAAACAGTGCAAGACGGACATGTGGGAAGCGAGTGAAGTGACCTAACATTCATCGACCTAGAAAAAAAAAAAAAAAGTAAAAAAAAAAAAAAAAAAAAAAAAAAAAGAATAAAATGAAATAAAATAGAATAAAATAAAATGAAATAAAATAAAAAAAGAAAAAGAAAAAGGAAATAGAATAAAATAAAATAAAATAAAATAAAATAACAAAATAAAATAAAATAAAATAAAATAGATAAATAGATAAGTAAATAAATAAATAAATGAATAAATAATATATATGTATATATATATTTTTTTTCTTTTCTTTTCTTTTTTCTTTTTTTTTTTTTTCTTGCCGCAGCTAACAGAACTTAACCTAGGGTTTCTCACTTACCACTACGTGGGAGTGAGATAGCGAGTCTGAGTCTAATGACAATGCTGTGAGATTGTGAACAAAAATGAATAAAAGAGGAAGACCGTGATGTGCTGCTGATTGACAGCGATAGATGGAGCAAGAGATATAATGAAAAGAGGTAACAACAGAAGAAAAAAGCGGAGTAGGAGGAGGAGGAGGATAAAAGCTTAGGGGATGCTCAGAAGTGGAGGGAAAGAGAGGAAGAAGAGTGGAAGTTCCCATAAGGGAGAATGTGAGAAGAGAGGTAGAAAGGATTTAATTCTGCGCTTACACCTTTCATGTCACAGCTGATGCAATGTATCCATGTATGTATATATATATGTATGTATGTATGTATGTATGTATGTATGTATGTATGTATGTATGTATGTATGTATGTATGTATGTATGTATGTATGTAATGTATGTACATATGTATATACACGTATGTATATATGTTTATATGTATGAATGCATGTATGTCTGTATGTGTGTATGTATGTATGTATGTATGTATGTATGTATGTATGTATGTATGTATGTATGTATGTATGTATGTATGTATGTATGTATGTATGTATGTATGTATGTATGTATGTATGTATGTATGTATGTATGTATGTATGTATGTATGTATGTATGTATATGTGTATGTATGTATATATGTATGTACATATGTATGTATACAACAGCGGCTACACTCCGGACAACAGTTTCGACAGGACGGCAAACCCTAGCAAGTTTGGTGATGGACCTCAAACCCACAGTGAATCAGGACTCGTCTACCTACGCATGCAAAGGCAGAATTCGGGGGACTTCGTGGAGGAGATCACTACTTGGCGATCCAACGTGAATTAAAGGCGGACCCAGCAAAGCATTGTGGAGTTCAACCAGGCACAGTGAGACCCACAAGATAGTTATGGCCATCCACTGCATCCCGGTTTATCTCTAGTTGTCTCTTTTCTGCATTAGGTTTATAAAGGAAATAGGCAAGAACTGATTTGCCAACATAGTGGTTAACAAATAAAATAGACTTAGTAGCCATGTAGTGAGCGCTGAAAACAATTGGTTGTTTTAAGAAAAGATTAGATAACTTTACTGATAGTGTAAGCCTTATGATCTCTTACAGTCTCCTCCATTCTTATGTTATGTTCCCACTGGATACAAATAGGCCGGGACGAGAGAATGTGAGTGACCATTTCTACAACTCTCCTTCACTTTAACCGAAGTCAAACGCAAGTCACGACTTCACACACATTCCGTTAAATCAAATCCTGTGGTGATGGCTGGGTGGCCAAGAAGCAGGTGCGGATACATTGGAAACTATAGTCACAAACCTGCACACAGACGGCCCAGGACACTGAGCCGTTCGCCACTGCACTGAAGTAGCAGTGAAACTCGGCAATACCCTGGGTGCCTGAGCAGTCTTCTTTAGGACTTGCTCTGCTTACCTTCATGAAAGAAGGAGCTAGAAAAGTTTGCCCTAAACATAGCCTGCTTCATCTTACCCGCAATTGGTGTGGATCCCATTAACGACCGAACTACAAAGAAGACAAGAGGTAAGGTATTCAACATTAGCACGTGGAGGACGGGAACTCTGCAGATTAAATAGGAAGAAGAATAGCACTTGTCGCTAAACATCTAGCTTACCACAACATGGATATTGCAGTGCTCGGTGAAATACGCCAAAAGGACAAGGGTGTGTTCATAGAACATGTTGATGGAAAAGTCTTCTAAGGCCGTCGAAGCATCACCGAGTGACGAAAGGTTGGCGTTGGATTTACCATTCGGTCCCACCTCGC
>NC_134789.1:5458082-5463082 GCF_046742065.1 Oratosquilla oratoria | reverse complement strand
TTTTTTTCCTGAGCTAAAGGGAGTCTTGCCCCTTCACATGCATTATGCTTCCGGCCATTATACCCTACGGGGAAACATGAGGTCGTGGCTTAAATTTGCATGCTGGATGAGGAGACGACAGCCACTTTTTTTTCCTGGGGGCTTTTATTGGGGTCTTGTGCGCAAAAGTCAAGGCACAAGTTTGAGCCTGGGCCGAAGGGATCGTAAGAAGGGGGAAAAGGGGGAGGAACTCTACATATAAAGGTTAGTTCACCTGTTCACCCCAACACCTAAAAAAAAAAACTTTTTGTTTAAATGCATTACTATAACAGTTGTAATTGGGTACATTTATGCACTTTTTCACGGTGAGTTGACTGGTTTGCATTGCAATTTGCAACACGCTATACGAAACATGCGACATGAATACGCAACATGCAATATCGTTCCAAACAGCTACACTTAGCCAGTTACAAACTGATTTATAATGCAATTTTTTACATAAAATTTGTTGCTTGATATCATAGTCTACAACATGCAACATGAAACAAGCAACATCTTCCTAAATGGTCCACACATGCAACTTTTCTTGAGGAATCCGCGACACTGTCTTGTAGTTTGCAACACGTAATATGAAACATGCAACTCCCAAACAGCTCTACCTAGCTTGTTGCAATGTGGTCTGCATAAGTTTTCAACACAGAAGATGCAACTTTTCATGAGGAAGTGGCCTCTGTGGTTCACAATATGCAAGAGGAATCTCGAGTGACTAATGGGAAGTGCTCTTTCTTCACGCATGGGTAGCCTGAGTTCAAACTCCTTAGGGAGGGGGAAACAAAAAGAATGGGTGCCGGTAGTAAGGATCACGCATGATTACTACATAGCTCTGCATCCTAATAGGATAGGTTAGGTTATGTCAGGTTATGTTAGGATAGATTAGGTTAGATTAGATTAGATTAGATTAATTAGGTTAGGGTAGGTTAGGTTAGGTTAGGTTAGGTTAGGTTAGGTTAGGTTAGGTTAGGTTAGGTTAGGTTAGTTTGGTTAGGCTAGGTTAGGGTAGGTTAGGTTAGGTAGATTAGGTTAGGTTAGGGTAGATTAGATTAGATTAGATTAGATTAGATTAGATTAGATTAATTTAGGTTAGGTCACGTTAGGTTAGGTTAGGTTAGGTTAGATTAGATTAGATTAGATTAGATTGATTTAGGTCAGGCTAGGTTAGGATAGGTTAGGTTAGGTTAGATTAAATTAGGTATGCCTGGGTGAAGGCAAGCTGTCTGTGTGGAAGAGAACACACCCTCGGCCATAGGACTCTCTTTTGTACAATGTGACAATCTGCAACTAACATTTTGCATCATACAATTCCCAACATGCAAAAATGCAAAATTCTTCCAAACGAAGGGAAGGAAGCAAAGTAGAGGGGGAGGAAATGAGATGGAAGAGGACGGAGAGAGAAAGGGAGAGAGAAGGGGAGAGAGAAGAGGGAAGAGGAGGAAAGAGGAGTGAAGAGGGGAGGAATGAGAGGAGAGGGGAGGGAAGAAAAAAAAGAGGTAGGGAAAGGAGGGAAGTAGAAGGTACAGGTTTTCGGGGAGTTGATATTTGCGTATAAAGACGAGAGAAGATTGATAAATTTCAGGCCTTTTAGATTAAACTTTTTAACCTAATTATCAACATTTTTCCGCCGGTCTGACTTGCTTTTCCTGCCATTGTTGTTCTTCGTCATTTTGGTTGGAAAAAGAGCTAATCTTTGATCTTAATAGACTCATTTGGCTGCATAAATAGAATATGTTAAGTGATGATTAGCTGTGAAAAGGTTACTAGAAATATATTTCGTTCTTTCGCTGAGGGAGGGACCAAGTAAAATCATTTGACACGACCCAGAACAAATGTTCGAGTTGTCCACAGCAGTGAACAGTATCTTCAACATTACGAACAGGGTAATTCTAATTCCATTTTGTGTAGGGTCAAGCACGTCATTGGTTATGTGAGAGATCTCATTCGTTACTCGAACTAGTGACTATCATGACGTGATGAGTTCAGCGAACCTCGCTTAAACGTCTAAGGTCATTATAGTGTCTCTTGGCATTTGTTTACTGCCTTTCTATTGTGTTTAGTTAACACTATAGTTGAGTCCTGTCTGAACGATTATATACGCGTGTATATGTGAATCACCACGGAATTGGATCACATTTTGGAATCGTGATCGACATCTCTTACCCTTCCGGATGAGAGCTCGGAACTCATATATGGCCCGATCTATGGGTAATGATGTGACCTTACACACACGCGCGCGCGACACACACACACACACACACACACACACACACACACACACACACACACACACACACACACACACACACACACACACACACACACACACACACACACACACACACACACACACACACACACACACATATATATACACACACACACAAATCCCTACCCACCAGAGTTGGTGTGACGGCTCGCAATGCAGTGATTTTTTTTTTATGTTCAAACGTGCAAAGGGATGTCTATCCGTATTCTAGTATGATTTTGAATATACAGGTTTAAGTCCACAGATGTATCATATAAACGGTACGTACTCGCATGGGGAGGTACTTAAATGTCAGTCTACATCTATAAATATATATCTATATTTCAGAGTATGTATGTATGTATGTATGTATGTATGTATGTATGTATGTATGTATGTATGTATGTATGTATGTATGTATGTATGTATGTATGTATGTATGTATGTATGTATGTATGTATGTATGTATGTATGTATATCTAATATTGTATCAATGTACATTGTGCGTTGACGGCGTAATCGAAAGTATGCTGGCCTCGTATCTTCCTATTTGTGGGTTAGAGTCTCGGATTTTTTTCAGATTCGCAGCAGTGCCCGTTACCTGCCCCATGAGTCCAAGAGATCAGGGCAAAAGGTAACGACTATTGCCACAGCCACGCGCGTCCTGGCGTGTGCTTCCCACATGTGGGTGCGTATATATATATATATATATATATATATATATATATATATATATATATATATATATATATATATATATATATATACAGACATCATGAAATGGTCGTTAAATATGTCGCTGTCATAAGCGATTTATTCCATAATATATATATATATATATATATATATATATGTATGTATGTATGTATCTGTATACACACACACAAACACACACACACACACACACACACACACACACACACACACACACACACACACACATATATATATATATATATATATATATATATATATATATATATATATGTACACCAGGACAGATAAATTAATTGTAAATAATCACATGGTACTGGAATTAATGTTCTTCACTGCCTGCAGCATTAAGAACAAATCTTACCTAGTCCAGACGTAAAACAGAGCCTCAGTAGAAAACGAAAAACGGTTGATTAGTAGTGAATTTGAAGTTGAGATTTATATTCCAGGATTTATATTTCATCATCTGGATAGAAATCACTACAAGGGATTAATTGACTGGCTATATATATATATATATATATATATATATATATATATATATATATATATATAAGTATATATATATATTGCAGAAAAAAACACTGGGAAATAAGAAGCTTAACCCGAATGTTTTCGTCTATTTAAGACATCTTGGAGATGTCTTAAATAGACGAAAACGTTAGAACTGTCTTATTTCCCAGTGGAGGTTTTTTTTCTGCATATTATTTTCACGTGTGCCTTGTGAATTACTGCAATATATATATATATATATATATATATATATATATATATATATATATATATATATATATATATATATATATATATATATATATATACAATTGATAGATGATACCCTGTTTCAATATCTGTCAATTTTGTGTACTTGTGAGGTGATGATGAAGGGAGAATTTAATCTTTATGTATTCGTTAGACGATATCAAGCTATGGCAGTGCATGCGATAAGCTTTCATAGGGACAACAACTTTGTTAAGGATGCAAATAACTCCACAAGGTATGGAAATATACTCGATTTGTTGACCAATGACAGCGACAATATTTCAATCGAGTCGAAAGCTGGTGAAACCATTAGAATTAATTATCATTAATTCATTAGGTTCAAACGGCATGCAGATTTCATAATAGACCGTTGTATTTCCGTAATAACTAACTTTAGGAAAATTCATTTTGCTATAGCTTATAGAGTGGGAGAAAAATTTCGGTAAATATTCTGTGCGTTAGACTTCGGAATTATTTTCAAAATCTGCTCATTAAGATGTTTTCATTTTAAGGAAAGAAGTTTTCTCAACCAATCTCGCCCAAACTTAACATTTAAAAACAATGCAATAAAACGACAGGTTTTTAAAAGAAATCAAGGGTCATATACCCCCAACTAGTTACCGGAATGACGTGACAATAGTTGGAAATGAAAATTGCTGAGAAATCTAAAGACAATTCTACACAGTTCTCTGTGTATACTTAGTGACCATGTATTGATCGCTAAAACAATTAGTTGTTTTAAGAGAAAGTTAGATAACTTTATGGATAGGGATGACAGGTGGTAAGGGACATGGAACTGCCTAGTGTGGCTCTTATTGTCTCTTGAAGTCTCCTTTATTCTTAAGTTTTTATGTTCTATGTTCTTCTATATGTTACAAGTAATACTAATGTTTGCCAAAAGGTTATTTCATCTTCAGTATTATTATGAAGGTATGTATGCAAATTTATGCAATTAGTTTAGCTCTGTATTCATAAAGGAAACTTACAAATTTAGATTTGATCTAAGTCAAGCAATACGTTTAATGGAACTTTACTTCTATAAACATGACCAAATAAAACACTGGAGGACGTATGAAAGTATTCAAAGTTAATAAAAACTCAAGTTATCCAAAAATCCTGAAGGAAATAAGAAACAATATTGCTCTTCTATTGGGCAATATCAAACAATACATCACCACCGGGGATATACTAATAGAATAAAGATTATTAAGTATCATCTTTCTATTCAGAAGCCAAAAACATAAGC
>NC_134789.1:5443082-5453082 GCF_046742065.1 Oratosquilla oratoria | reverse complement strand
GTACTGCCGCTTGAATGTGTGAGTATGGGTGAGCATGAGATGTATGGGTGAGTATGAGATGTATGGGTGAGTATGAGATGTATGGGTGTATGGGTGAGTATGAGATGTATGGGTGAGTATGAGATGTATGGGTGAGTATGAGATGTATGGGTGAGTATGAGATGTATGGGTGAGTATGAGATGTATGGGTGAGTATGAGATGTATGGGTGAGTATGAGATGTATGGGTGAGTATGAGATGTATGGGTGAGTATGAGATGTATGGGTGAGTATGAGATGAATGGTGAGTATGAGATGTCTGGGTGAGTATGAGATGTATGGGTGAGTATGAGATGTATGGGTGAGTATGAGATGTATGGGTGAGTATGAGATGTATGGGTGAGTATGAGATGTATGGGTGAGTATGAGATGTATGGGTGAGTATGAGATGTATGGGTGAGTATGAGATGTATGGGTGAGTATGAGATGCATGGGTGAGTATGAGATCTATGGGTGAGTATGAGGAAATCAATTAGATATGATTTAAAGGTACATGTAGGCCAGGAGTTGATTTGATATTTGCAAAAGTAAATCATTAGTAAATAAACATATGAATGAATGAAGAGATAAATGAAGAAATAAATAGACAAATAAATATAACTAGATAGAAAAATAGATAGATAAATAAATAATCATATCAATCAATCACTCAATCAATGATAAGCTACTAAATTAACAAGTAATAAATCAGTAAATACATAAACAAATATATGTATATGTATATATATAATATATATATATATATATATACATATATATACATATATATACATATATATATACTGTATATACATATATATATACATACATATATATATATATATATATACATATATATATATACATATATACAGTATAGATATAAGTAGGTAACAAATAGATAAATAGAAGGTAAAAAGAGGTAAAACTGATATACGGTTACTAAGGTTACCATACAGCTAATTGGAAGGCACTATGTGAACAAGTGTAGTGATAATGATAAAAAAGCACTAAAAAATATGAATACCAAGAAAAGAAAAAATGACACACGCCGAGAGGTAAAAGTAACAGTAACGAACTTGGAAGAGATGAAGCGAGGCAGAAGAGAGGCACAAGAGGTAAAGGCAGAGGGAAGAGGTACGAGAAAGCAGCAGGAGGCTGAGACGGAGAGCGAGCAGAGTCGAGCAGAAGCATAAGGAGGGGCGCCGAGGATCCTTCCGCCTGAGCGCGCGGGCCCGGTGCGTGCAACAGCGCACTGGACCATACGCAGCGCCATTCAACGTCTATAATGGACGCCCAACGCTCCTCCGGACCTCGCAGCCTCTCCGACCATCCTTTCTTTATCTTCCCCTCACTATCCTTCCAGTACATCCTTTCATTTTACCTGTTCCCCTAATCCTTCTTATACATCCTTCCTCCCCACCCCCTTCCAACATCACAGTTTCCTCTGTCCCCTTTGACTACATCCTTCCGAAGTCTGTTTTGACCTTTTCCTCTTCCTCTTGACGTGTAACTAACGCAGTGTCTTTGTTTGTTTTTTAGTTATATTAACTGGAGCTTCACGTCACAATTGTCTTTTGTTTCGTTGCCCACACTCTTCGTCTTCAAGTTCCTCTTCGATTCGAAGTGGTCCTCGACCTTCTTAATTCCCTCTGACCCAACTTCTTTCGTTAAGGTTCACGTCACATCTACTTAATGGCGCTTCCTTTGCTCCTCAACTCTTGGTTTCCATTAAATCCCTCCACTCAAGTCAGTGTCACACTTCTTCCCTTTTTTCCTTCTTTCTTTCTTTCTTTTTTTTTTCTATTTTTTTTTTCAAAATTTTACCTGTGATGCTTCTATTTAGTTATTATCTTTTTTTTTCTAAAACTTTCTTTGTCATCTCTATTTCGTCTTTCCCTTGGATTCCAAGTTTCGATTTTTTTTACCACAAAAAAAAATGAATAAGTAAATAAATTCAGAAATCAATAATTAAATGAATATAAATACATAGTTAACTAAACAAATCTATATAAATATAGATAACCAGATAAATAAAATTTCGCCCATACTTCCCTATCAAGTTTCCTAAGTTAAATGTTTCTAATTTATTATATCTACTGAGACCATTCCTGAGTATCCACTCTATAGCTTTGCGTGCTTAACGTAGTCAAATGCTGGATTCGTGAGCAACAGCTATTACGCTCCCACATAAGAGCTAAGACTTCGTAGGATCCGATCTATGGCTAATGCTGTGACATTACACATATCACACACCAATCCCCTTGATCATAGAGACAATAATGGAAGCGGGGTGCGATCTAGGGTACGTGGTGTCATATCCATTAAGCTAACAAGCCACTTGTGTGCGTGTGCGTGTGCATGCGTGTGTGTGTTTGTGTGTGTGTGTGTGTGTGTGTGTGTGTGTGTGTGTGTGTGTGTGTGTGTGTGTGTGTGTGTGTGTGTGTGTGTGTGTGTGCGTGTGTGTGTGTGTGCGTGTGCGTGTGCGTGTGTGTGTGTGTGTGTTTGTGTGTGCGTGTGCGTGTGTGTGTGTGTTCACCATGGCCCTGGATCACGTGTTGGACTAGTGATCGACAACTATTTCCCCCGAAAGAGAGCTCAGAGCTCATATATGACCAATCTATGGGTAATGCTGTGACCTTACACGCACACACACACCCAACTCTCTGCCCACGAGAGTTGGAGTAACGACTAGCAGAGCAGCGATACTAAAATTTCAACCGTGTGTGTGGGGGGAGGATGCGTGGGCGTGCGTGGTGTATGTGTATGCTGTGTTTGTGCATTAGTGTATGTATTTGTGTAATTTTTGTATGTGTGTGTGTTGTACCTGAACCTATCCACACCTATATATCTATATCTATATACCAAGGACTTATTTTCCTTTATAATGTAGAGAGCCAATTCAGGACACGCACCTATTCCCACCGTCCACATCTAAACACTTTTATAATATCTGAACTAGTGACGCTTTACAATTAATGAAATTAGAAGTTATCTTATAAAACGCCAATCTATTGACGCCTTTTACAGGATGTCGAACAAGTAAAAATGTGCGTGTGGGCGGAACAAAGAATTGAAGAAGAATGTAAAGACTCAGATGGCAACATCCTCCTCCTGATGGGCATACTGAGGTGCAACTAGGTGCAACTGAAAGAAGAGAAAGAGATGAGGATATTTACCACAGCTTTCTTCACTGGTAATGACTAATTTCATATGAAAAATGAAACGATAAAGCCAAGCTATTCTAACCATTCGAAGGAAGGACTTCGAGATAGAACACTGAAACACAATAGAGTTTGGTCTATCAAGCGTCAAGGAATTCTATCTAGATTAAAATGGACCTTGGTTAGAAGGACAAAACCCTCTTCAAGCTGGAATCTGACCTTTATTAATAAGAAGCCATTTGGTGTTTGCAACTTTATTACTTCTACTGTGCGTCATGATCATTAACTCAGCCCTGACGCCAATTCTACAGCTGCGGACCTTGCTGCTCTAAGCTTGCATCTTCTCTTTTAGTTCTTCTACAGTCATTTCGATACCTTTGTCCTTGCTATTTCAATACACTCTTGTTATGGCTCCTCTGATACCTATTTATATTCATTTCTTCTTCTTCCCACTTCTCCCTCTTCTCCATATCCCCCTCCTCCTACTGCTACTACTGTTAATACTACTACTGATGCTACTTCTACTTCTACTTCTACTACTACTACTACTACTACTACTACTACTACTACTACTACTACTACTTACATTCTTCTTCCCCCTCCTTCTCCATTTCCTCCTTCTACTGGTACTAATATCAATACTACCATTGCTACTACTACTACTGCTACTGCTACTGCTACTGCTACTGCTACTACTACTACTACTACTTCTACTACTACTACTACTACTACCACATTTTTTATCTTTCTTTAATTTTCCCTACTGCTTAACAACCATACATCAATTCTTCATCTGTCATGTTTACATCCCTGGTCGCGCTACCTAGCTCTTTTCATATCTCATTCCCTAGCTATTCATCAAGCTCAAGATAATTCTATTCCTTTATTAAATGAGTATAGACACTGCGGTCTATTACAGTTTCTCTTCATTTCGTTCAACTCATCACTTATGCTTCTGTACAAACACTTTAATATAATGTGCTGATAAAATGGCAACAAAACCATGTATACAGCCCCGCCTAATCTTAACTCCATTAGTTTTCCCAACGTTCATTCCTACAGCGCCCATACGTCAGAGTCGTCTTCACTTTAGACGCTTATTTCGACATTTGTTTCTTCCTTCGTCTGTAATTTCAGCTGATAACCGATCATGCTTTCAGTACAGACAGAGAAAAATAATAAATTGCATCAACCTTTCGCCCCATTTCCTCCCTACATCCTGGGATTTTTGGTTGTTGCTTTTTTTTTTCAGATGACAAACGCCATATTGATTTCTGGATGTTCGTGCAAACACAACCACAATCTAAGAAATCATGAAATAGTTCAATTATTAAGACCTATCTTAAGAGCCAGAAAAACTGTAAATGATTAAACAGAAGATTCGCAAATAAAACATGTACAATTTGAATTTCCATTTTAAGCTAGTGCATGATAAGAAGTCTTACACCATAACCATAAGCTTCATGTCATGTACAAAGCGTCAGAGTTCGCGACAAAGACATTACCCACAGTGAAAGAGACGCTAGATAATCATCAGAAAGCATAACGGTGCTCGCGAGCGCAAGCTTGGGAGTCCAGGGCCTAGTCCACCAGTGAGGAGCCCCATGGGTCCATACCTTTTCCAGCTCGCAATTCATTATCATGTCTATCTTGTCCGCCGAGTGGCCTTTTCATCCACGTCTCCCCCTCGCGGTCTTCGCTGCGCTCCCCGCTGCTCACATTCCACTCGTGTTTAAACCAGGACATCGTGATCATTCACCCGTTTGCTCATTTATAAGACTTTACTCCTTCAACATCCCGTCCAGGCCTGTCTCGTTGCAAAATAAGGTCTCCGGGGGATTTGAAATAGATTCATCTTCGGTGTCAACTTATTTCATGGACTCGTTGATTATGTTCAAATAGTATCCATCACCTTCGTGGGAACATCTGTCTGGCGTCATCCAAAACAAAGTTTATGTAAAGCATTTAGTAAATAAAGGAGTTATTGGAAGAACTTTTAACTTGTTTTGTTCAAGGATCACTCTTCGTCCTGATAAAACTGTCGAATATTGCTTAGAAAAAATGTAAGACATACTATATTGTTGGTATCGCCCTGTACATGTGGGTTACTGACAAGGTTATAAACATAAATAAATGTATTTTGTTTCCATGTTCTACCATTCACCAATCCTCTAGTTCTACGTTGTCAGTATCTTCTACTTTTCATAAACTAACTTGTGAATGCACGCTAACAAAACCCCTAATACAAAAAGTCACAACACCCTTCCCACATTCTGTTTCTAGAGAAAGATACTAGACCGCCCCTGTCATCAATTTCTGGCAGGCCCGGGGCATGTAACTCCTACCAGCGTCCTTTTGTTCAGCAACTTCCTTCCTTTGGATCTTCAGAGAAGATTCCTATGCGTCACTTCCGGCCAGTCCTTCACTCTCCTTCCCACCGCGCCCAGGCACTATTTAATGACAGCTCTCGACAAGGCTTTCTCACCTCATGATCATTTCCCTTCTCTCCCTTTTTTTAACTATCATGCGGTTAGAGTTCTTACATATATTCTTCTGGATGCCACCAGGCGATTTCATTCAGCCAAAGGAGCTCTTTCTACCTCCCCCTCCCCGTTCTCATTGTTTATGAATATGGTTTCAGTTTCACGAAGACTCCTGCAAAACCAAGAAATCTGCTTCCTATTTCTTGCTCTTACCAGTCCATGTGTCCTTAGTTTTGATGCAGTTATCATATTCTAGAGCCTCCAACTTTATCCACTCATTTCCCTACACGCTGCAAGTAAATGTACATCTCGTCATCGTTTGATTATGTGTGCATAAATGTGTCCCTGCATACACAAGGTTCAATGTTATTCAATAGTCTTTCTTCGTGGTGTGTATCGACCTTCCAGAGGTTCATCGACCGCTTCAAGATAACATCGACCATCCGAATGCAATGGACCTCTTGATCCCCAATCAACCAACCGATTACTCTTCGTTGATTTTTTTTTTTTTTTTTTTTTCCCAATGGGTCATCGATCGGTTGGACGACGCTAAATTTCTTCAAGTACATTGGGTCAATTTCGGCATCATGAACACCATGGATGGTCTGGACACCCAATACTGACCCATGCTGTATCAGAAATATGCAAATACATATATACATTTTGTTTTCTTTGCATTAATACAGTATTGTATAAATTGAAGCGCCTTGATCATAGCAGAACTACAGTATAGAAAAATATATTAATACTTATTAACAAGATATATATTTTATGCTTCTTATTCGTTTGTCTGCATTGGTACGAGCTCAATCCTTTAACAAAGGGATAGGCAAGTGTATCCACTTATCTTACGATTGATAAGAATATAAAGATTTGCGCAACCAGAGAAAATAAAGAAATCTACAAAAAAAATACAGAGATAATTAAACCGAGAATAATCTTCCCTGCTCACTCCATAACCCTGAGGGTGAATTCCAGTCACGCACTGACATTTAGAAAATACACCAATTAATCCTCATTATCCTATCAAGGATTAATTGTTGTGGAATCCGCTGAATATGGATCAAGGACATTTCAAGTGATAAACTCTAAGCTGAATATTCTTTGACCGCAAGCAATGAAAGGAGCTCAATTATATTCAATATGAATTAGCAACATAGGACGATTTCCAAGTTACATAAAATTATTTATTTCATTATGTTCAATATCTAAGTCTCCAATATTTAACTCTTAAAATTAACCTAGACATTTTTAATAGGTTTTAATAGCTTTCAATCTTTAAGAGTCTTGGTATTTTCCTTCAGTTGGATAGATTTACCTAGAGACAAAGTAATCTGAGAATTATTTCCATGTCTTTATAAAGATGATAATCTAGTGTCTTATACAAAAAATATCGTCATAACGTTTTACGGCAACGATGCCCCTCTTCATCTTTATTCTAATACATACAGAATCCAGTCCCCCTACTTGTTATGCTTTAATACTCTACCCTTGCTCACCCTTACGCTTATGGTCAACACCCCCTTGTCCAGCGCGCACAGTCACAAACAGCCTCCAGCTTTTTGCCCGTTGTGCCATACTACCCTAAGCGTGCAACCCTGAGCTCGCAACGTGTGTATGCAGATAACAATTCTTCATTTTGTGTCGACCACAAACTGCAGTATAATATGCAATTGTAAGCTAGCAAACATTCAACTCTGTGACTGGGGTAACCTTCTTGTTCACAAACCTTCACTTAATGAGGTAGCTTGTTCTTCTTCTTCTTCTTCTCTCTCTCTCTCTCTCTCTCCTTTTTTTTTTTTTTAGAACTAAGTCATAGGTATATGGAAACGTATCATGTGTGAGAGAGTTCTAGAGCTTCCTGGTCCTATGATCGATTTATGCAATAGACAAACTCATTGCCTTCTGTGTAAGCAAAAATATTAGGGAATACCACCATTGTTAAATAAACAGGCCCCTACCATGCATACAGTTTCCTATGATCATTAACCTCTCTTCATGAATACGTAACACCTCCACCCAGCATTTCTTTGAAAGTATCGACTTTATCAATACTTGAGTAAAAAATTTAGTAACAGTTACTATTCACACAAGCTGGGAAGAAAGGAACATTTGCAAAGGGATGTACGTTTAGTTAAATTCATATCTAAACACCCCAGTTTCCTTTATAAGTGAGGCTGCTTAATAAAGATATCTTCAGCTTTGATTACTATAGTTATGTACCTTTCCATAAATATGGAGTCACCAAGCTTGATAACGTTCGATGTCCTATGCAGACCGTAGCTACTCTCAAGAAGACAAGTCTAAGCTCGGTACAGCAAAATTATATCACCTTACAGAATGAAAAGAAAAAATAAAACCCTCTATGTATTAAGGCACAAAGTACCAAGGAGAGTCATCGCAAAACCCCAGTGCTGAAGCCTTTACACTTTGTCCTTAGTACCAATGTTCCCACTCGCAGAGCAAGGCTCCGGTGAGGTCACTTCTTAAATAACTTCTTGACGATCTCATTTCGTTAAGCATTCCTAGAGCCAAAAGCAACACAAGTGATGATGGTATCTATAATGTGGCTAATATCAGTTTCATCCACGGAGATGGTAATAGCTAGATAACGATGATAGTAATCGTTATAATCAAAGGATATGGACACGCCAGTGCCAGTGATGTTATTGCGCCTATAAAAAGGTACAGAAAGAAAAGAGGAAGAAAAAATGTAAGGTGAGGGAAGAGGAGTAGGAAGAGAAAGAGTAGAAGTAGAAGGGGAAAGAGGAGGAGGAGGAGGAGGAGGAGGAGGAGGAGGAGGAGGAGGTTAGAAGGAGGGGAAATGATAGAAGGAGGGGGAGGGGGCGAGGACGAGAAAGACGAGAATGAATAGAAGGACGAAGGAGAAGACGTGGAGGAAAATGAGAAAGATGGGGGGGGGGAGGATGAGGATGGGAGAAGAAAGAGGATGAAGTGTAAGAATATATTATGTGTGTGTGTGTGTGTGTGTGTGTGTGTGTGTGTGTGTGTGTGTGTGTGTGTGTGTGTGTGTGTGTGTGTGTGTGTGTGTGTGTGTGTAAATATTAGAAATATATGTAGGTTAGCAGCCAAAGGATAATAATAATACAAAGATATGTCAAGATAGGACACACTCTAAGCTCTCCAACACTACCGATAAGAAAACCGATGGTTGTGCAGGGGCGGAAGTTGAGAGACTGAGAGAGATTGTGCCAAAAAAAAAAAAAAGGTTGTTTGTGGAAAGAAAAACCGAGGCACAACTTCGAGGAGGGTATCCCCGGGGCCATATTTACTGATACCCAAAGCCACGTTAGAAACAGAAGGCTCCTCTGGCAAAGACGAAGGCGAGGCCTCTTCTGTATGGGAAGTAAATCATAGGTCGGGACGCACAATGGTCTTCCCTGTTTGCCGGACACAGCAGAGGTCTTTTGTTCCGGGGAGGAGAGCGGCAAAGAACTGCGCTTCCCAGCGCGATTTATTGCCCTTGTTGGTCAAACTAAATGCAATAGAGGTGGGCAAGAACATTCGCTCGCCCTACGTTGCAAGCGGAATCTTCAGGACGGGGGGATGTATCACTGACTCGCGGAACGCGGCCTCTTTGGAAACACGAGAAGAAGTCACCCACGCTGGACGCTGTGATATTATTAAAAGAATACCACGTCACCCTGCGTCAAAGGGGCACCAATAATACACCTTATATGTCTAAGCGAGATTAAGAGAATGAATGTACGCTAAAAAAAAGTCCAGAAATGAATGAGACAAGGCAAGGAAGACCATGACTTCAGCTAAAGCAGTTACATCTATCCTGTATGATCGGGAGATCTTAGGTCATTCACTAGAACTCGTGTATAAAATCAGCAAAGAAAATATCAATACGCAGGACCACCAATAAACATTATACTCCTTCAAATGATCATTATTTCACTGTTACGAATGATTTGTTCCCTTATGCTCCTTATTTATGAGGTTATGTATGATCCATACAGTAAATATGTTGAGCTGGAGCGTTACAAGAAATATGCACATTACAAAACTAGACACTGACGCAATGCCTTTCCTATGGGTACCTACTCCAGTTGCTGATTATACTTACTTAGAAAGTGAATACTAATTCACAACAAGAAATACAGCTTATCTGTCATGTCTTCCTGGTACAGTCAACCGATCTCTACATGACATTTTGCGTGTCTAAATAGGAATATTGACGCAATTTTATCAAGAAATATGGCTCAGGTGAATGAGCCATCTTATGTCACAAGATTAACGTCACGAAAAGAAAAATCCCGTATCAAACAATATCGGAAGAACGGTCTTCAGAAATTATCGAAGATCGTGG
>NC_134789.1:5435582-5438082 GCF_046742065.1 Oratosquilla oratoria | reverse complement strand
TTTCTCCACAACAATTTCCTTTCCAATGTGCCCTTCCTCCTCTTTTATAAGACTGACCCTTCGATCTTTCCTTCTCTTTATTTTCATCTGTAACCTATACTCTCACAAACTTCCTTTTCTTTTCATTTCCCTTTCCTTCCCTTCCCTATCAAGTCCCTCCTCTTCCCCTCTATTCACTTCCCTTCGCTTCCCTTCCTTTCCTTTCCTTTCCCTTCTTTCTCCTTAAGACCTCTCCATACTCCCATTGCATGTTTCCCTCCTCTTATGACATTCCTATTCCTCTTTTTATCTTTTATTAGGTACTTTATTCTACACCCTCTTCCGTCCTTTTATTCCGTTTCTCTGTCAACACCCTAGCCGTTGTCCCTCATTCAGCAAAGCTTCCGTTCCATTATACGTGTTCCTCATCCTGTTTCTTTCTGTCCATCTTTAGTGGAGACTTCTGCAGACACTAATCCCTCGGCCGACACCTGAAGCAGCTGCCTCTTTATAGCGAGGTCGTGATATCCCTTTGTTGCCCCAGACCAGTCCGACGTAGAGAGTCCGTTATAGATTTTCTTTTTTATGAGGGTAATAATTGTTTGATTTTTTTTATTTTCTAATCTAATTTTTTTTTGTTTATCTGTTCATATACGTGTTCATTTATTTATCAAATTATTTATTTATTTATTTATCTATTTATTTATTCATCCATCTATTAGTAAATTTATTCAGGTTTGTTTACTTGTTTTGTAATTGATTTTACATATACATCGATTGATTAATTTATTTCTTTTATTCTGTTTATCTATTCTTATATTTCATTCATTCATCTATCTACTTATCAATACATCATAGGCCAAACCTGTGTCAGCCTCATTCAACCATTTAAAAATTTCCGTCCCAATGCCTCAGCCACTTCCAATCGTTGTTTCAATATTCCTTCTATCGCTAAACTCGCCGTAATATCTACAGCTCACTATATACGGACATCACTAAAGTCTTATCTACTAACTCAAAACGAGAGTATTGCACTATCGTAACATTACCTTGTGTCTATCACTCCCAATGGTAAAATTCAACACAGTATTTCATCTAACCACCTGCCTAATTATACTAGTAAAGGTTTGTTTCTTGAAGGAATCTGGCGACGATTTTTGAAACGTTTTGTTGTATTACAATAAGTCTGCCACCTTCAACTCATCAACTACATGCGCATTACAAACAACGTGTTGAGATTATTCTGATATATGACTCCAATATGAGAAAGCAAGAAAAAAGGTAGATACATAGACACATACAAGCACACACACACACACACAGAGCGAGACAGAGAGAGAGAGAGAGAGAGAGAAAGAAGAAGAAGAAGAAGAAGAAGAAGAAGAAGAAGAAGAAGAAGAAGAAGAAGAAGAAGAAGAAGAAGAAGAAGAAGAAGAAGAAGAAGAAGAAGAAGAAGAAGAAGAAGAAGAAGATAAAGAAGAAGAAGAAGAAGAAGAAGAAGAAGAAGAAGAAGAAGAAGAAGAAGAAGAAGAAGAAGAAGAAGAAGAAGAAGAAGAAGAAGAAGAAGAAGAAGAAGAAGAAGATGATGATAGAGGAGGAGGAGGAGGAGGAGGAGGAGGAGGAGTGGTCGCCATCGACCTACAATTAAACGAGTCGTCGTCGAATGGCCGTCAGCTCCGGTGGCCATCGCCCGGGGGTCCGCGGAAGGACGTGTCTCCCGGGGATCAACGCTCTGTTCTACGGTGCTCTCATCACGCCCCTAACCCTGTCATTACCCTTTAACTGTTCGGGCGCAGTCGGGCCCGACGTTCCCCCTCCCCCCACCCGTGAAAAGCGACGAAAAGTCATTACGTTTCAAATACCTTCGAATGTAACTGTAATATGTCGTCAACTTCCTTACGGATTTTGTAATGTCCTGCGTGAATATATATGTATATATATATATATATATATATGTATATATATACATATATATATATTATATATATATATATATATACATATATATATATGTACATATTTATAAACTTATATATATATATATATATATATATATATATATATATATATATATTTACTAGACAAATTACCTGCGCGTTGCTGTGAGTTCGTGAATAATTCCTAACCTAAACATACCCCACCTAACTTTGACCCTTAACCCTAACCAAAATATCTTTTTGGAAATGATATATAGCTTTAAACACTCCCCCTCCCAGATGTGCCCCCCCCCCAAGTGTGGGAAACCCTAGTTTGAAAATACATGCATACACAAACACAAATATCATATGTACACATTCATTTGCGTGCGTGTGTATTTGCATGTGTGTGTGTGGATTGACAATAAATGTCTACAGCTAAAAGGTGAAGAAATGTATCTCGCTTATCTATCTTCAGAATATATATGATTATAGGGGTTTATTTGCAAAAACTTAGATCATGAATAGAATTTCCGCCCGAAATGAAATTAAACAAAGATAACCAATATTAAATCATTTGGTAAAATTATACAATCATTTTGCAT
>NC_134789.1:5425582-5433082 GCF_046742065.1 Oratosquilla oratoria | reverse complement strand
CCTTTCCTGTATTCTCTTTGCTGTATTACAGGAAATGACTCTTTATTTCCTGTGTACATCACGGCATCAGAAAATAAGTCCACTCCGCAAGATTTTTCACAAAATTACGATCATTTTGTTGATGGTAAATATAAGATATCTTCCCTTTTGTTTTAAATAATTTCTGTGCAACTTGAATTGGTTATCAGAGATAACAGTGTTTTCACAGAAATTTCAGAACTTCGTAAAATGTACTTAGTAATTTAGAAGGTAAAAATAATATTCGAGTTTTCAAAAACGTATTAAAATCATGGACGGTATCTGTAAATTAGAGATACTTTTCAAGTAAAAGCATTTGCTGGATACAGGGCTTACATATTTCAGATCCAGTCCTTATTGCATCAACAATCATCACTTGGAGCAAAATTCATTCGCAAATGTAAAAGAGGATTTTATGTGAGACATTTCTAAAAATGGTTAGGAAGACTAGCAGGCAATTGCACACAAAACTGCACGCATGCGTATACAAGTGTGTGCACAAACACAGACACACACGCATGCGCACATACATACATACACATATATACAAATGTGCACACATACACATCTACACACACGTATACATGCCTACGCATATACACATGTACACATCGAATCCCGCCCAGGGCTGAAATAATTTCAGTATCGTTGCGCTGTGGGTTGTTACTCCAACTCTCGTGGGCGGGGAGTTGGGGATGTGTGTGCGTGTAAGGCCACAGCATTACCCATAGATCGGTCATATATGAGCTATGAGCTCTCTTCCGGGAGAAAAATAGTTCTCGATCACGAGTCTAACACGTAATCTAAGACAATGGTGAATCACATAGATAACATATACACATATACATACATATACACATCCATACAAACATACACATACACATCTACACAAACAATACATATACACATAAACATGTATATACACATGTACATGAACATGCACATGCACAGATTGATGGTTGGTAGGTTGGTGAGGTAAACACAGGGAGCGGAACAATTATTCTCCAAACGTTTGATCATCAACGTCTCAAGAGAAACGAAACGTTTCTAAGTGTTATTCTTTCCTGTCCTTACCTCACAACCTTGCCACATATACATCATCACCACACACATACATATACACTTGCATAATTATGTGCAACACAAATAACAAGAAACATATAATTGATATATTTGTAGAGAAAATATAGGAAATTAGATCACGAACATATACATATACATACACCTATGAACATACTTGCATGTACATGTGCATGTACATGTACACGTACATGTACATGTACATGTACATGTACATGTACATATGCATATACATATATACACATACGTACATGCATACATACATATATACACACATACATACATACATACATACATACATACATACATACATATATACATACATACATACATACATACATACATACATACATACATACAAACATACGCACGCACACACACACACAACCACAAACATGGACATGCACATACACATGTACAACACGTGTACATATATATATATGTATATATATATGTATATATGTACATATACATATATACGTATATATATATATATATATATGTATATATATATACATATATATATATATATATTGAATGATTGGATTTGACAGATGAAAGTGTGGGTGCAGGAAGAACAAACGAAGATGGGCTGGAACTCTTTTTCTTAAACGTTTTGACCGAATAGGTCTTCTGTTTGTAGACAGCTGTCTGAAGGAGATCGAGTCGGTTGAAACGTTTAAGCAATAACGAGTTCTAGCCCATCTTCGTTTGTTCATCCTCCACCCACACTCATATATATACTGTATATACATATATATATATATATATATATATATATATATATATATATATATATATATATATATATATATATATATATATTGCACTTATATATTATACATACATATGTGTGTGTGTGTGTGTGTGTGTGTGTGTGTGTGTGTGTGTGTGTGTGTGTGTGTGTGTGTGTGTGTGTGTGTGTGTGTGTGTGTGTGTGTGTGTGTGTGTGTGTGTGTGTGTGTGTGTGTGTGTGTGTGTGTGTGTGTGTGTGTGTGTGTGTGTGTGTGTGTGTGTGCGTTTGTGTATGCGTTTGTGTGTATGTACATGCGCGTATGTGTGTGCCTGCATATGTATAATGTTCACGTATGCTTACATGTATGTATTCGTATAGTGTGCTCAAGCATACACATGAAAATATGTTTGTCATCCTGATCTTATAATACAGTTGCTACGTGCTGCGCAGAGACATGTTTTGTAATCATGGTCTTGCATGTTCTCATGATGCAATATGTATGTCCATATATACACATTACTTATTCCTAATGCATTAGACGCGAAACTCTGTCGGAAACATTGTTCCTGTAATGATACTAATACCACTCGATTATTTTGTTATCTGTTGAGAAATTAAAAACCAGCCTCCTGTTTCGCAAGATGGTTTCCGTTGGGAAATAAAACAATCGTTTCGATGTCTTCAGCTCGAACTGAGTTATCTCCAAGGCCATCCAGTATTGTGCACGTCCACTGCCTTAGGCTATAGGTCTGGGGACACATCTCAGGAAGGGTGGGTGGAGCGGGGAGGAAGGGAGATGTTTCAAGGAAAAGGGGGCAATGAGAAATAGAAGAAGTCCTTGAAAAGGAATGAAAGGAAGTTGACAATAAAGATCACTCACATGTGTAAGGAAAAAGACAGTAGATTCATGGATGTAGGTTTTCTAAACGGGGTTGGGAAGTCAATGTGACTTCCATTTTGGGACGAAAAAAGTAGAGGTTCATGAATTACATAAGAAAGAATGTAGTGTCCGAACAAGAATGGTCACAAAAAAAAAAAAAAAACATAGGAGTAAAAAAACGTATATGGATGCTCGCTGGCAGATCGAATTAGAGCGTCGCTACTGGCAGCGGAGGTCGAGATGACGGCGATTGGAACCCTGCCACAAGCGAGTTGGACCATGGATATGGTTTATTAAATTCCTCGCTACAAAGTCCTCTGTATGGGACTCCGGCTAGTTTCCTGTTAAGGGGAGTTCGCGACGTTACATCGAATCAAAAAGGGTATTAGATCTAGTTACAGAGTAGGTATGAGATATCTAGTTGCTAGCGAATAGAACAAAAATATTCGGGCAAATAGACACGATAGGTGGAAGAAGAAGTAAATGTACCATGAAGAAGTGTGAACTGACAATATGATATCCAGCGGCGAAAAGAAATTGAAAAAGGGGATTTAAAATCAAAGTTTTATATACTACTGGAAGAACGTTGAGTAAAAAATAAATAGAGACAGAGAGTGGGACTTCTCAACTACAGAGATGGGTTTACGACAATGAAATCAGAGTCTAAAAATGGTGGAGAGGGAGAGGAATAGTAAAGAAGATCGGATCCGGGAGTAATAAGATGGACAATACTGGAGAATCCTTGGCTGGAGTGAGGAGGTTAGGAAGACCCATTACATCGCAGAATAAGATCACAAGAACAGAAAGCCAAATGACCAAAGACGAAGTGAAAATGTAAGAGCAAAAGCGAGCTCAAACAAAACAAAGTAACAGAAATGAAGAGCGCAACTGACACAAAAAGAGATGTTTTGTCACTTGATAGTGAGCTTTGATGACAAAGGCAAACTTGAAAGAACAAGAGATTACATTAAAAAATAAGTATCACTCCAAAAGAGAAGAAAAAACTTATGCAAAAGATGGTAAAGATTGCACCCAAGATGATAATGACTTTATAAACAGTATCATTAAGAAGAATAAATAGCTGGGGAACTTCATGAAGAAAAGTTATCTTAAATTTCTGACAAATAATAGACAATATTGTATCGTAATATCTACTTCCATGAAAAGAAAATTAGTATATAGAAGAGCTGGGTGCGTTCCTCGGTTCGTTCTTAGATGCGTTCCTCGGTGCGTTCCACTTTAGTTTGGCCACAGTTGGCACTCTCAAATCATTAAAGCAATATAAGTGCCAGTATAGTATATATGGCCTACCTTTTGGATGTGGCTTACATTTCTTTTCTTTTCTTTTTATAGTATGTGGCCTAACGGACTTTTATTGGGCGCGCTAACCGCGGCCAAACTAAATCGGAACGCACCTAGGACCGCACCGAGGAACGCGTCCAGCTCTGGTATATATGGCGACATTCCATGTAACCTTATATTGAATAAATAAAATATACGACTATGATGTATTTTAATAATTTCAATGTCTGGGTTTCACTCTTGATTGCTAAAAAATACATTAATTAGGAGAACGGTGCAAGGTTTGCTCATAATCACAAGCTTTCTGAATACGAGACAAATAAATCCTCAGCCATACCAAGCTTACGATCTGTTTCCGACCACTTTCGACGGTGGCACTTTTGTTTCTCTCATGGTTAGCGTCAGGTGGTTATTTCGTATTCATCTTCATGATGGGGGAGATTCATTCCAATTGCATTGTCTTGATTTCTTTATATAAACAGAGGAACAGCACAAATCAGCCTGGTCACCGGTGGTCGGAAACATGTCGTAAGCTTGGTGTGACTAGGCCCTAAGGGGAAAAAATACAAACAGCACAAACAAGAACTGGAAACACAACACATACAAGACAAATGGTTTGAGTAGTATTCAGTCATTTACAAATGAAATAAAAAGACACATTAGAAGTAACGTGATTTACTTTAACATCGCGAACCCACTCATCAGAAGACTTTGTAACGTGGAGTTGGATTAACCATGCCCTTGGTCCAACTCGCTGGCGGCAGAGTTTAAACAGCTGTCACCTTGACCTCCTCCGCAAGTAACGACGCTCTAATCCGCTCGACCAGCGGGCATCTTGAATTAACGTAGCTTAGAAAAATATTTGAAATATTATATTCGAGAGATGATGTGATTAAAAACGCAAAACTTAGTTATATAAACTGTGAAACCAGGACGGGAAATATGTAGAACAAATATAAGGCCTACCAACAAGAATACCTCAATCCTTGTGGGTGGGAGGAATATCGAATATAAGATTGAAGATTAAAGATTATGCACGTTGGATATATGGTAAAATATACATGCTTCTACGAAAAAGAAAACTACACTGAACAGCCAATCCTTAACCATAATATATCATAGCTATAAAAATATACATTTCGTTGTTTTTGCTTAAGTACATTTGTGTTTACATAAAACAAATTTTATTGAGAGAATTATTCTAGATACAAATATATCATGCGACTACAAATTTATAATAACTAATAAATATATTAAATAACAAATCAGCATATTGAATAAATATAATTATTAATGAAGAATACATTTGCATAGTACTGATACATGATGGATAAGATGTTTGCAAAAGTATTTCGTTGTTTTTGCTTCAGTACATTTGTTTACATTCTAGATATAAATATATCAAACGATTACTAATTTATAATAACTAGTAAATAAATAAATCAGTATATTGAATAAATATGATTATCAATGAAGAGTACATTTGCATAGCACTGATACATTATAGTTAAGGTGTTTGCAAAAGTGTTTCATTGTTTTTGCTTAAGTACATTTGCGTTTACATTCTAGATATAAATATATCAAACGACTACTAATTTATAATAATTAGTAAATAAATAAATCAGTATATTGAATAAATATAATTATCAATGAAGTGTACATATGCATAGTACGATACATCATGGTTAAGGTGTTTGCAAAAGTGCATGAGCATGGACACAGTATTCAAGAATGAATCACGGAGGACTCAGAGTTAATGGCCTGTAGAGTAGGGACTGGTCAAAAGACGAAGGCACGTCCATAGGCCCGCGGGAACTTGGAGGGTGAGAGAGGGTGCGCAACACGGAGACAAGGACGAAAGCCGAGGGAGAGGAAGTGAATTTGGCAAGAGGAGACGAAGGGAGGAAGAGATGACAATAGGAAGGCAGTGAGGCAAAAGGACAGACAGTAGGGGTGAGACTGGGAGAGGAAAGGAGCCGAACGAGGGGAAGGAGTTGGATTAGGGGGATAAAGAAGGAGGGCGAGGGGAGTAGTACACCCGAATGTTGGGGGCAACATGAGAAACATGGACAGTGCGAAGGGTAATCTTACTAAGAAGCATAAGAGAATGGCAAAGGGAAAGGGTGTGTGAAATATGGGGCCAAAGGAATGTGAGCTGGCTGGAGCGATACAGGCTGGAATTTTTCGGTATATGCTGACGATACCAAAAATTCTAACAATTCCGATACGAGTCCCGATACTGTTCTAAGCTTCCGATTCCGATGGAATATTAATAAAAGACTTTGTTCATATAAAGTATATGTTTGCCAAACAAATTGCAAAGCCTGAAAATAAACATGAATTATTATAATTGTAGGTATCGAGCTCGTATCGGAATCGGAAGTCTGGAGCGGTATCGGAACTTGTATCGAAATCGTTAGAAAATTTGGTACCATCCAATCACTAATAATGACACATCAATAGTGTCATGGAAAGAATCGGAAGGATGCCCACTATAAAAAGAAAAATAGTTGTGAAAAAGTGTATTCATAACAAAAGTAGATGTTGAATTGATATTCAGTGACTAGGGCGGTTAAATCAAGGCTAAGAATGAAGAGAAAACGGAGTTGATTGAGACAAGTGATGGCGCTCCCAAACCAGTGGTTGTCCGTGGGACTCAATGTGACTGACACCAGAGGAGCAACTGCCATGATCATTATTGTCATTATTTGTATGTTTGTTTATTATTATTGCCTTGGTTTTCATTATTAGTTATATGCCAATTTATTATTATCTACTATTTACCTGTTTGTTTAATATCTAACTATACATATGCATTTACTTTATCTATTAACATTTATATTATCATAATTTTTATTTATTTGTTTATTTATCATTGTTATAATTTCTTTTTTCGCATCCGACCTAGTTATGGACCAAAAGGTCTCCTGTCGGCATGCTCCGCCTTTGTAACCCTTTGTAATTACCTCCACACCAGCGACCGTACCTCCTCTAACTACATAAAGTTATAAGAAAACCATCATCCATCCATTCTCATTTTACTTTCCGTCATTTGAAATCCCGGTCACCCTTCACCTTACCAACACATACTTAACACAAGTTTCTTCCCATGCCTACTGTAAAACCACTTCTCACCATTTATCAATATAATTACATCATCTCCCAAGGTAAAGAATTGTTGTATGATCTGATTTAAGTACTATATTGATTAATCACTCTCCGCACAAGATGCTTCATATGTCAGAATATCTCGTGTCAATATTCTTATAAGAATCTAGATTTCAATTTCTTACTTTATCAGAGACTAGAACACAGTACTATTATAATAAAAAACAACCATATACCCGTATAACTGGGAACTTCGCTATCACACACACACACACACACACACACACACACACACACACACACACACACACACACACACACACACACACACACACACACGCACACACACACACACACACGCACACAGATCGCTGCA
>NC_134789.1:5398082-5410582 GCF_046742065.1 Oratosquilla oratoria | reverse complement strand
TATCAAGTTTCAATTGAAGCTATCAGTCGATAAAATGATATATATACTATAAGCGGATTGTGTGGTTGAAGTCTTCAAGATGTTTAGAAAAACTAAGAGGAAAAACTGAATACCGACTTCGGGAGTTCTGAGCACTCAACGCTGGAATGATGACAACACCATTTTTTGGTTCAGGTCTCCATTTGGACTGTTGACGTCACAATTTGCTCGGAAGATTTTCTGGAGACATTTTATAAATAGTGATGTCACTAAACAAAGAATTGTTTTTAAAGATGAGAATCAGACAAGAAACAATGGTCTCAAACTGTCCGGAAATAGATTCAATTTGGAAGTGGGTAGAAACTACTTCGCCAACCGTGTAGTTAATGAATGGAATAAACTTCCTGCACAAGTAGTGTAATGTAGTTCAGTTCGAAGCTTTAAGAATCATTTAGATAAACACCTAAGCAAGATGCTGTAATGATTATAATTTATTTTATATTATTTGTTTTTGTTTTATCATTTGTCTGGTTGATTTTCATTTATTATTAGTTATATGTCAATTTATTATTATTTACTATTTACCTGTTTGCTTATTATTTAACTATGCCTATGCATTTATTTATCTTATTTGTTATTTACATTATTATAGTTTGTATTTATTGATTTATTATTATTATGATTTTTTTCGCATCCGACCTAGATATGGACCAAAAGGTCTCCTGTCGGCATGCTCCGCCTTTGTAGTCCTTTGTTACTGTTTTCTTCCTGAAAGCGATAAGTCATTATTATATCTATTTACAGGAATTTTTATTATTATCACATTAAAAGGCTTTTGGTTTTGTTCTTATGCATTCGTTCTTTGTTTTTTGTCTATGCATTTGTTTTCTGTTTGTCTGTTTTTTTCATTTACAGGAATACATGGTTGTTCTCATCTCATTAGAAGATTCTTGGATTTTCTTTTTATGCATTAATGCTTCATTGCTGTTTTTGCCTGTTAATGCTTTGGACCTACTGCTCTGCTACTGAGGGTGTTGACACAGAAGAAAGGATGAGGAAAAGATATAAAAAATGACAAAAGTCGCGTGAATACAGTAAGATGCCAAAATAGAGAAGAAAAATAACAAAAAGGAAATGATGAATAGAAACGACTATTACAGGTTTATAAATATCCTCAAAACAAGGACAAAATATTCGAAAGTCTTAATTATTCATCTAATGAGAAAGTTATATTATAATAACTATGAAAATAATGATGATATTCATATAGGTTGGTTTTTACTAAAATGGTTATAGTAGTAATGGTAATAATGATAATAATAGGGAGAATAGTTGAAACGAAACAAACAGCTACAGTTGTCAAACCTTTTGTAGCTTACTAGCATTCAGTTCATCTATATCGTATACAACAATTTTAATCATTCAAGACACTACTTTTGGTATTCTTACGGAATCATCCAACGGTGCAATCATCTTTTAAGTTTTTTTTTTTTTCATGCAAGAAGTATTTAACCATTTCTTGTCGTTATTCCATCCCACTTACTAAGTCTTTATAAAACCTATAGGTCGGCCAAAGAACTGCATTTTGACCACAATGATACCGCTATCAATCCTATAAACCAAAATAAAAGTGACGCTTTTCGGGTTTCAGTTGATTTTCAACCGATGAATTTTTTAACCATTTGAGCAACTTACTCAATTTGTATTTTCATTTTGCTCTCCACTAACCTATTCTATTCAGCTGAGGGAAAACGTTTCCAGGATTGTAAATCTAAAGTTAAGCTTTGCTAAGACTCTGGCTTAGGTCCCCCAATGCCACATAACCCAAGGTGACAGGTTAACATTCCAGGCTTCTGTTCCATGGCTCCTCAGGGTCTCAGGTAACAGTGACGTATACTTCGCTGACAACGATGCATTCCTGGTTGGTCATACCTTCACGTGCGGCATCACCATGACGCCGCGGACCGAAGACCGAGCGGCCGGGAGACGCGGCCACGGTCCGGCAATTCCACGGAAAGAGGGACAATCGACACAAACGGATAACAAATATGTAAGGGGAAAAAATACCCCTATTGGAGCAACTATCCTAAGGGTCACCTTGGTACCTCCCACTAAAAGATGCAGAAGAAAAATAAATTGCAGAATGTACATGGATAAACGTATCCTATGGTACTTTGCACATATACACAATAAAAGACGTCCTTAATGAAATACAATCTTAGCCATAAGCATCTTTCTCATAAACGATTATAAAAACAAAATAAAGCGACAATAGCCATGACACTAAGGTGTGTTTCAATACATGGAGTAAAATTGTCACTTGTACAAATAGCAATGTCTTCATAACAACCAAAGCCATCATCATAAACTCTGGAATAAATGCCACAATTACAATAAAGAACACGCAGGCATTTCCACCACCAATAACGCCGGCATTTACCGCATATCAATACGACAGATACTTATTCAAATGTTTACTCTATATTTAGAATTGACTGCATACGTATGACTATATACTAGTCTATCATAACTGTACAATATTAAATGGAACAATGTCAGCGTCCATATTGCCATTCATCTATTTTTATATTAGAATTGGATTTACAATCAACATAAAATCTGAGTTCGCAACCAATGTTATCGAAGCATATGTATATGATCGTGAGTGTATTATGTATGTATGTATATATGTATGCGTATACACACACACACCTCGTGGATGGAGGGTCATCCCTGTCCCCTCCATACTGCTTTGTCCGAAGGCAATGCAGTAAGGCATAGTGTAATGTTTGAGAATGTCAACATTGATATTCATAATGTTAGCTCTGCTACCAAAATCGTAGTATTCGTGAGTGTCTGAGAACAATATAATCGACATTTAGAAGTAACATTAACAACATCACTAAATTCTTGGTCCAAAGGCATACAGTTATTTACAGTATCACAGTATGGTCGATTGCATGAATAAGAAATAGCTCAACACGATTCTGTGTCCAAAACATATATTTTCCTGGCTGAAGCGAATTCGTTTTGATCGTCTACGGAGTGGAATTCATAAATACAGAGGTTTCGATTACTTGTGATCACGTCTTCGGTTTGAGTTTTTCCATTTACATAAATTGATTCATACGACGTTTATGAGTAGAACACATTATAGTCATTATACTACGATCCACTGGGTTTTAGTGGACTATATGATATAAAGAAGAATGAACACGACAAAAAAATAGTAGGTTAGTCGTGATAGTATCAGTGTTTACATTTATAATTCGTTCACTGGCTATTACTATGACCTCCTCCTTTCCCGTTCCATGTGCCCTTCCCCTTACTGAATAAAAAAAATCCTATTAATATGATTTTAAAATCCCTATTCAGCGCCAGCGCCATATCATCCTATTATAATTCCTTACGACATCAATATCATCGTGCATCATATAAACGACATCTAGCTCTACAGAAACTAAGTCAACCCGTAAGCATGGGAGTGGAGACTATATATTACGTCATTGGTCTTAAAGAAAACATGAGGGTATCGGAACAAGTGGCTGGCCTGGACCTGTGGTCAGGTCGTTATAGAAGACGACACATGGGCAAGAATCACTTGAAGTATCAGACCAGATGACATTAAGACCCGAAGTCCCTGCCCCTGCAACGGCTAGCACGAGTTGTGAAGGCATAGTGAACTGAACTAGTACTATTAAATCTTGAATGGTATTAGCCTCTTTACTAGCCCATTATTCCTATTCCAGGTATACTGAATCAGTGTACATCACTATATCAATAATATAGAGTACTCGAAAGAGAATTAATGAATCACTGACAACCTTTCTCATAAATGTCTGACTCTGTAGATTCCTGTTACGTACTCGCATATAAATCGTATTTATTGTTCTCAAGACCAGATTTTGTTGAAAAACATTCTCACAAGTCGTACTTAATTGTTTTTCTAGACACGGATAAAGATAATATCCTTATTTGATCGGTTAATGTTTCTACAATACCTGTATATGTTATAAGAACTTAAGAACATAAAAAAGGAGACTAGAAGAGATCATAAGACCTATACTAGGTAGTTCCATGTCCATTACTGCCTATAATCCCTTTCCATAAATTCATCTATGTTATGATATTCTTCCTTACAAACAAGACGATTGTGTAAGGTGTACGAGAATTACGATGTGACACTCATGAGATTTCATAGTAATATTACTTATTCGTGGCTGTCATATCATTACTGTGGTGATAAAGACCTTACGCTAGGAGGAGCATAACTGCGACCGAAGACGTCACCTTTGCACCTGTGAACTTGGACTGTTACGGCAGGTAACAGTCACTGATGTGAATCGGAGAGGAGTGCGGGATTCGAACCCACAACTAAGCGAATGCGAGACCAGCATGCTCCCGATTATGCTACCAACGCATTATATTTAGTATTATAGTTCATGCTGTGAGATGAGGGAGATAAAAGCGTATATAATCTATCATACAAAATGTCATGGGAATTCTAGCCTTTAATACCATTGAATACATTTTTTATATAACAAGAATGTAAAAAACTCGGAGAGTTGTGAGAGACGTTACCAATGATAATTTCTTTTTCCTCCTGTAAAATACAGTATAGTACTATAGTCCGAATCTAAACAAACTACTACTACCAAAACTCAGCCATTGCTCTAACAGTCCAAGCAAATTTATTTGTTTGGTCGGCGGACCACAATTCCCATGCTCCGACCACAATTACTCTTGCCATCTAAGCTACCACTTTGCCCCTTTATAGTGATCCTGATCAGTTATTAGTATGTCTACTATCACTAACACGAACTCCATCAACCCCACCAACCAACCCCAACCGACCGTCAAACCCTCCTAGTTCTCCTCTTCCTCCTCCTCCTCCTCCTCCTCCTCCTCCTCCTCCTCCTCCTCCTCCTCCTCCTCCTCGGCCTCCTCCTCCTCCTCCTCCTCCTCCTCCTCCTCCTCCTCCTCCTCCTCCTCCTCCTCTTCCTCCTCCTCCTCCACCTCCTCCTCTTCCTCCTCCTCCTCCTCCTCCTCCTCCTCCTCCTCCTCCTCGTCCTCCTCCTCCTCCTCCCGCGCAGCCCAAAGTTCGAGTCAGTCACGTGCCAAAACCAGGACCAGGACGAGTATCTGGCGAAGCCTTACACTGGTTGACATTTTAAATAACCTTTGGTTTCAACGTGGTACCAAGGCAACATGTCTCTGGTGACTAGTAATGCGTAATGCAATGTCGCATTGTCCGTTTTACAGAGGAAAGAAGGTGAGGCGGAGGGGACATATCAACAGGGAATGTGGAATTAGTTTCTTTTGCCTTCAATCAGGTTCTGCCAGTGTTTTTAGACCCAACAGGTCCCCCAACCCAAACATTTTCCGATACAATCTTACAAGTAACGCTTACATACGCTAATGATGTGACACTTAGCTGAGGTGTCAAGTCTCATGTACTGCAAAGAACATATGAGGAATGGAAAAGTTGAGTCCGCGCTTTTATAATGGCTATGCGTTAGAAGACCCTATCGTTTGCTTAATTTCTGTTACGAACTAGATATGCATATATAGACTAAGATTTTACGATGTAGTTCTCTTGCTACAATCTAAATGTTATTACTTCCTGATGACATAGCTGCACCACCACACAATACTGTTTGGCAAAGGACTGCAGCTCAACGGTCAGTTTTTTTTTTTTTTCTTCTTTTTTTCTGCAAGAACTCATTCGCATTACAACCGGATAGGCTTTTAAGCGCAGCATCCAACAAACACAAAAGACACGAAAAGACGTCTAATTGTCATTTACCCATGCGAAACATACCTCCCACAGACGATGTAACAGCCCCTGGGAGCCCATAACAGAGGAACTGTGTCAGAGACTCAGGTGGAGAGGAGTGTGCAAAAACGGACTTCTTCCCCTCAGCCGGACAAAAACACACATTCGTTGCGTCTCGGTTGAATTATTGTCAAATCTGGGTTTGACTTTACGGTTGGAGCACGTATGATTTTGGCTACTTAGTGACGGATGCGAAAACGTGGAGGGCTGTAAAACTACTTGCTTTTAAGACCGGTTTGTCTGCATTGATGGATAGCTGGCTCCAACAACTGTCTTTTGTGGTCTCTTGAGCTCTAATGGTAAACGTTAACAAATTACGAACAAAATGTTTTCCTGTAGCTCTCTATATAAAGTATAGTGAATCTGGTGCAAACAGAGATACACCAGGATGAGAGTGATGGCATAGCAAGATGACTCCATCCTATTTTCTTTGATCCATGTTCAATATGAATCCCATAGTATTACGGCTTCCTATTATATATCTTAAAGATAACAAGTACCAACAGTTTCAGCATGAAAAATTTGCCTGAAAACAAAGTCTTTATTGATTATATAACGTTTGCTCGTTGGAGTTTATACAATTGCAGAAACGTACAATCAATAAGCTCGTCTTCCTGAAATGGCGTTTTCTCTCTCCATTACTTCCCTACCGAGACATTACTATTCGAGGCCTCTGCGTCACAAAGAACATTAACAATCCAATTCCCCTCATCTTTAGTACAGTGCAATTGTATGATTCCACATTCTACAACACAGGGAAAGATCATAACTTGGTTCGTTCAAGTTTACGAGTATAAGCAATATAACCAACGCTTCGAGCTCCAAACCACACTGGATCGGTGGAACCAGTTCTTCCTTCACTTTCCAATCAATATTGCAAAGCTATAAGCAAAGATAACCCGCAAATGGATGTTTATTGCGCTACCACTAACCTGTGCTCATTATCGAAGCATCAATAGTTTATCAACCGTTCAGCTACAATTCAGATGATAATGGAAGTGCGTTACTATTCCCCTCCCACTTTATAAGTCAAGTTGGTTGCTTTGAAATGTTGCTTCACACATGGAACAGTAAAACTAAATCCCGGTTCCTTCCCAGAAGCTTGACATGGTTAAGCAGTGGAGAAGGATCAATTGAATCAACAGCATTAATAACGTTAGTTGCAAGAAGAGAAATTTAGCAGCGGTGTAGCATTATAAGGGAGAATGATTGCTACAGGCAAAAACACCTGGATCGGCAAGAAGAGAAAGTAATTCTTGTATCTACTCCATCGATGATTCATTTTTTTTATTGAAACCCAAAATAAGGATAGGAGGTAAATACAGGTTGTAATATGAATGAACGAAGATGTGTGATCCGAAATCACACATAATAAGAGCCTCATTACAAGCATAAGGCCCATAGCTAAGACTCTAAATTTTCTAGGTTAGGTTCGCTTAATTATTTGATAAATGTTACCCATTCTTGTAAATGACTAAAATATACTTCAATTTTACCTTTTCGTGTGATTGGGTGCTGCAAAGCGATTTTATTTGGCTGATGTAAACTCGCTGGGAAACGAAAGTCTATCTTGATGAAATTCTTACTAATAATCATTATTCATTTACTTATTTATTTTAAGTGTCATTAAGCAGTTTTATTCCCTGCAGCGAAAGGAATGATTGTGTAATTTACGGAGATAGATGAATGCAACTTCCAATAGAGTATTATATATTCAACAACTTGATTACGATTCTAAAACTACACAATAAATATGTCAACAGACTTAGTGTACATTTGGCAAAACAAACCTTTTTAACACATCTTAATTTTACTTACAAGTAACTAGTTTTGTATTAACTATCAAAAGTACTTGATTTTGTATGAAATATAAAATCGTTCACCAGTAATCATCTTGATATTGGAAATAAACAAGAAACTCAGTTTGTTCATTTGTAACATGTACATTTTTTTTTTTTTGCACCTTTTTACCAATTGCCAAGCCTGCACGCGAATTCAGGTACTTCTTTCTCCAATTGTTCACATACAAATTCAAAGTTTTATGAGAAAATCCTGTTGCATCAAATTAACACAAATGAAATTACATTAGACAGTGAAGGTAATATTAGCCAATTAAACTACGCTTGGCATTTACACTATTGCATTCTTGAACTCTTTAGTAACTATCTATGGAGTCGAAAGTTGATTAAGTTTTTAGGTCAAAATCAAATTGAAATTCAAATAAAGATAGAAATGATGGATTTGGTTTTTGCTAAAACCAGACGGATTTAGTCATCTTGGAGTACCATTGAACTATCAGAGGGATGAAGCCATCTTGATTAAATCGTTTCGATTATGGACTGCAATTTACCGTCGTTTCTATCCTTGTAGATAATCTCAAGTCGGTTGTCTCGTTTAACTTTTTATTTTCTACAGAGATGAATTTGACACATCTAACAGGATCTTTCTTATTAATGCAAACGGTCTTATTTAGCCTATAAAAACATCTAGGATGTAAGAGGTTAAGTATCAAATAGCTAAATAGGAGAAACTAATGTTTTTCATGTATGATAACCACAAAATAATACTACATCTTCTTCACAAAGATTCTATAGCTTCCCCACACGAGTAAAACCGTTTACAGTACTACTTCGATAAATCCCTTGCAGTTGTATATATTTATTACGGATGTTCGCTAAACGAGCGAGATAGAGCGTCGCTGTTTGTGGCTGAGGTCTGGAATGGAGTCAGGTCGAGTCCTATCAAGCACCAAGACATTTGTGATTCGGATTAAAATCACAAACTACCCCTCTCAGAGGAAGCTAGGCTAATGTGTCCTTAGGTAGAACTTTTTAAAATAGATAATTCGATACAGTATTAAATTACCTATTTCAGAAAGTCCTACGTGAAGGTGCATCGGCCTAGCTTCCTCTGAGAGCATCATTGTTGTGTCACTACTCTGAGCTATATACATACATCTATATGCTACAGATACTTTGGGTTTCCACTGTTCCTACAAAAGCTACCACCAACACTCCATATTCACTTTAAAAAATACAGAATCACGTGAAATATATTCCCAATCTACTCAAAGTAATAAAAAAAATGTTACAGCTCAACATATTTGGTGCAATAAAAACAAAACGAAAAAGACCAATCTACCCAAGCAGTCACCGTATGGAACACAATCACTCCTGAGCTATCATGCTGTAGACGTTTTACGCTACCATTGTTTAGTCACAGTACCTCTACAAGCTGTAAGAGTTTAGTTTCATTTAGTATGCAATAAAGAAAGAAAGAAAAAAACTCCAAGACTGCTACCGCGGCACAGAGAAGCAAACGGCCATGTGAGGAAATGACATGCTCGCAATTGGGAGAATATACGACCCTCTGAGGAGGGAAACTACTACCACCTATGCCAGCGAAATGATATTTATCTCCTTATGATAGAATCGTTCCCTCACACACCAACAATAACAAGGGAGATGCAGGCAAGGTCATCATATCAAGACAGTAGGGTAGGGCTTGTAATAGTGGGTTTTAATTGGACAAATATAGGTTTGGGAAAGAAATAGGCAAGAATTGGTTTACCACTAGAGTGGGTAATAATAGAATAGACTTAGTAACCATAAAGTCAGCGCCGTCTTCTTTATTCTTATGTTCCTATGTTCTTAAAAACATGTTAATACGTATACATGTACGAATGCACAGGTACATAGAACAATCTTATGAATACATATTGTCTATCACTTGAACTGTTACTCAATGAAAGGCGAAAATGGGTAGAATTGTGCTAATATATATCAGAGAGAATAATTCAATCTCATTAACAGAAAACAACGCTGAGAAATATAACCACCCAACTCGAGAACACAAGAGCTAAACTTTGGGAGGTGGGTGAAAATTTAAAAACCGGAACCGCAAGACACCATAGACGAAATGGAATCAACACTTAAAGATATGTGGTGTCTAGATACAACAAACCTCCCCCGAGACCAGATATAGTTCTCCAAACGTTGTGTAATCTTGCGTTTGATCACCTAGGGTCATTGAAGAACAAAGATATATATACGAACGAAAATTGCATATCCAACTTCCACTTTGTTATTTGCAGCCGTTTTCAAGTTTGGCCTTTCTAAAATGTATGACCTTCAGCTTGATATTTCAAAATTACTAAAGGTCAAATTAGGGATCTTCACAATTATGATATAAAATTTCATAATTCATCCATGATACGAAGATCATTTCGATTTTGTTTTGAAACAAATCAAACAAATTCTAAGAAGTTAGAACGTAAGAAAATACAAACACAAAATTTCAGATTTTAATTAATTCTGATCTCAATTCCATTGCTCAAAATGCTGAAGTCATATAAAGTACTAAAATAGAGTTACAAGGCAAAAGAATGAGATGGGGGGTTATAGATTCAACTCATATATGCGTTGATGGGTGATATGCAAAAGGATGTTCTAGGTGAAGAAGGAGAAAGCTTTAGAGGACATGACGAGCTGGAAGATACTGACCCACTATAGTGATCACTTACGGGAAAGAAGAATAAAGGGAAGGAAAGAAGACATATATGGTAAGTAGACTACGCTAGGAGCCGTGTAGCTGCGGACTATTGGAGCAGGTAACAGACACTGCTGGGAATCGGACTGCAGAATTCGAACCCACGACTAAGCGAATGCGAGACCAGCACGCTTCCGAATACGCCACTAGTACACATGAAGATACAAGGAATATTAACCAATATTCCTTAAAGTTTCTTGTGAAGTAATCTAGCAGTTTTCTCACGACGTTTCTAACAAAGAAGCAAAGGAAAAAAAAAAACAGAAAAATAGAACACTAAAGAGACAAAAAAAAAAAAGAGAGATAAAGGAAAAGAAAAACAAAATAACTGAAAAGCAGAAAAAAATTAAAATAAGAAAACTGAGGAACAGAGGACAAGAAAAAAATGAAAAAAATAGACTGACAGAGTTAGAGGCAAATAGAGAAAGAAGAATCAGAACAGGACACTTCCTGGCAAAAGCCAAAATAAGTCATTGTACTCAGACATAAACAGTCTTGTTTTTCATGAAGTAAAAATATCCACGAACACGCACGCACACACACACACACACACACACACACACACACACACACACACACACACACACACACACACACACACACACGCACAAGCGTGCAAATGTAAAGCCCTGGTCACACTATCACGAATTAAGTGAGTTTGTTTGAGTAGGAATGATTTCGTTTATATATATATATTTTTTTAGATCTCCAAATGTCAAATAACCTTTGCGTCATATGTTGAGAAGCTGAATGGTGAACTAAGAGAAGTTAAACCTATACGAATGTTAGACAATTTGTTGAGTTGTTCTTAGTGAAGTCTAGAATACCGTAGGCAAAGTCGTTCTGTAGCTTTTCAAATTCAAAACAGTTGGCGAGAATCGTAATAGTGTGACTGGGGCCTAAGCAAGAGTTTAGAGCTGCAAAATCTTAGTACTTAGTTCTTTATACAAATTACATTCTCTGCGAAGTTCAAGTTCATGTGGAACATCTAAGCAGCCTGACATACGGGATATTTTGAAACGAACGGAAACATATGAAAACGATGTACCTCAGGACATTCGAAATAAAGAAAAGACAGCATTATCTGATTTGGGTATTCAGTATATAGGAATTGAGACATCAACATCAAATGAGAATGGAGGTCTCTCCTCCAAGGCCGCGAAAGAGACGGAATGGAAACACGCTTGGCTTCACATTATAGTCACTTTTCCTCTACAATGTACAAGTCATTCTACAGTAGCGTAACTCTAGGTGATTTACGTGCTATAAAACCAAACATGTCTTGATGTTTTAGTGAAACATCAATTGAACCAGAGATGGGTGTATTGGATCGTTTCTGGATAAGATCTATATACTGTAGAATGTGTGTGTGTGTGTGTGTGTGTGTGTGTGTGTGTGTGTGTGTGTGTGTGTGTGTGTGTGTGTGTGTGTGTGTGTGTGTGTGTGTGCGTGTGCGTGTGTTTGTGTGTGTGTGTGTGTGTGTGTGTGTGTGTGTGTGTGTGTGTGTGTGTGTGTGTGTGTGTGTGTATTCATGTATATATATATATATATATATATATATATATATATATATATATATACATATATATATATATATATATATATATTTATATTATACATATATGATATATGGCAAATGGGATTGTAGAGCAATATTCCTCGCCGCATCAATAGTACACTGAGAGGAATTACTCCTGAGGCAAAAAGTTAAATAATCGCACATAATCAGACAAAAACAAATTACTTGTAAGGTACAGGGCTTTCTATTAACCCAAGTGCAAATTATTTGGAACCATTGAAAAAAGTATACCCAGTAAATATTTCAAAGGCATTTAAATTAATGAAGATGACCTGATTTTTTTTTTTTTATCTGAAGTGTGTGGGGCTACGGTTCAGAGCTGTCTTTATATCAAATCTAATATCACAGTTAAGCAAATGTACCTTCATAAAGAATATATGCTCACAGTTATTGATAACACACGAACGTTATGATTAGTTTAGGAATTCTTGCATAAGGACAAGTTTAAAGATAGCAACTACCGGTAGTTTTGGTAGAGAAACCGATATTTGAGAATGAAATATGGAATGGAATATTGAAAAACATTCTCCTTATTGAAGCCTTTTCCAAGTACTTGAG
>NC_134789.1:5385582-5393082 GCF_046742065.1 Oratosquilla oratoria | reverse complement strand
GCTACGAGTTGTGTGGGTGTGGATGTGAGTATGGGCGTGTGAGTGTGGATGTGGGCATGGTTATGGTGTAAGTATGGGTGTGGGTGTGGGTGTGGGTGTGGGTGTGGGTGTGGGTGTGGGTGTGGGCGTGAGTGTAAGTGTGAATGTGAACTTATCGCTATGTCATTCTGGACGAGGATACAGATGTGTACGTAGACGTGTATGCGGATGTATACTTGTAATCTGGATGTAGATACAGATATGGATGTGGTAATGTGTATAGACAAGAGCATTGGCATGTGAATGGATATGGTATTAGCATGGGCATGAGTATGCGCATTGGTATGGTTATGGGGAATGGTATGGGTATGGTATGGGTATGGGTATGGATATGGATATGGGTATGGGTATGGGTATGGGTATGGGTATGGGTATGGGTATGGGTATGAGTATGGGTATGGGTATGGGTATGGGTATGGGTATGGGTATGGGTATGGGTATGGGTATGGGTATGGGTATGGGTATGGGTATGGGTATGGGTATGGGTATGGGTATGGGTATAAGTATGGATTTGAGTACGAGAATGGGTATAGATATGGGTATGATAATAGGTATGAGTATAAGTAGAGCCATGGCTACCATGGCTATGACTATGGCTATGCTATGGCTATGACAAAGGCTGGCTATGGCTGTTAATATTTAAAACGCTGAGGCGTTGATAAACTGGTTTTACTCGTATTCACGTGAGAGGTAATGTTCAAATACAGTAAAAGTGATCGAAATCTTCTATTCGGCTCGGCAGTATATGACGATCACATCACTTATGGTTGAGTGGTTGCTATGTACTCGTTTTGGGGACAAGGATACCGTCACAGTGTTCCTTTGATTATCGTAAAAGACGACTTGAGACACCTTCTTTTCGTATCTTACTTTCACGAAGAGAGACATCAATGTATGCTTTGACTTGGCCAACCCTCTTATAAGAAGGATAAAGCCTTCGTATATGCTCAACAAGTACAAAGATGTCACCATTGTTTCGATACTTGGTGTTGTGTGCCGCATCGCAGCTTCATAGAACATCAACTTGTTTGGCGGAAGCAAGGTGTATCTTGCTATCTGTCGCGGTGCTTACGTCAGCGATAGGAATGCTGTTGTAAAACATGTCATAAAAGTTATATTGGTACAAGAGTACAGGAAGTGTTCCTGGTGACAGCAACGGTGGAGTACTGAAGGTGTAATAGCGTGTTATTCGAGACACTGAGGAAAATAATTACGTCGACAGTGATTCCACCAACAGTGCTACATAAGAAGGGTGACCTTAGAAAAATGGGAGAGAATTTGTAAACATTGAACTAAAAGATATTTCAGTAACGATCGTTTTGGATTTATCAACAACGACGTCATATCGGGTGATGTATGTTGTCGATGTTGTTGGAACTAGTATTGCAACAAAAATGAAAGTAGTAGTAATGGCCACTCGGAACTTATGTTTGTTATTGCGCAAAAGAAAAAGAAAGAAAAATATGTAGATAAGCAGCGGAAGCCAAACAGGGATTAGAGATATCTAAAAAAAAATCAACATTTCTAAAAATTAACCTCATTAACCCAAACAATTGTTTGTTTCCTGAACCAAACTTGCATTACAAGAACACTGACGATAGAGTATTTCAAGACCTCATCCATAATATTAATTTGTAATGTTGAATTGATTTACTGATTTCTTAACATGCCAGGTTGGTGCTATCCAAAAAATATATCTAAAACAGTCTTGATTGATATTGCCATCAACAGAAACACTGATAGTGTCATCATCAGTGAATACTAAGTAAGGGTTCTTTATCTATTGAAGCCAAATACTAACATGAACACCAATGTGTTCTGGCAATAGGTGTTGTTCTTGTTAAGTTACTACATAGGTCAATTATTTATATGTTATCTTTTCATGTGGATACAAAAAACAATATTAGTAGCTTAGTTTATGAGTTACCTATTCAGTAGTGTTTCTTTGTGGAGTATAGAACATTTTAAAACTACAGATAAGAATATCCTATATGTGATACAATGTAATGATTAATAATTGACAATGAAATCCAGAAAAGAGTTTCAATACACACTTGAATATACCATTTCTTGCTCCTGTGTACTATTACAAACTACCCAATCCTGAACTTTATTAACTTGGAGCTTGAGAATTTGATATATTTCTGTATACTGTATTTCCTTGATGAATAAAGCGATTTTTGTAAACAAAACTTTGTTAATGCTACAGCAGTGAAAGATATAGTTCGTAGTTTTATAGATTATGGATAGGTTTCAGGTAACAGAAACGTTACAGAATAACCAATCTGTTGTAACGCTCGCTCGTACTAACTATATTTTTGTACCATAAATACTCACAAGGACTACACAAAAAAATTATTACATAACTAACACATATACTTTTTCTCTCATTACCAAAGGTACTCTGCATTTCTTCCTCAATTTCTTGTTGTGTAATAGGATTATATCAGGTTCCTATACGACTAAATACTAATATACAGATCTACACAGTGCCTTCCAACAAAACAAACTCGTAGCTAAGGCAATACGTTTTGTAATCAAAACAAAATCTGACATTGGTGCAATTGCTCCGATAAAAACTGTTTCGACTGGCATACCGCCATGGCGGTGCACATTCTCTGACTGTTGTGCATTTCTATGTGGTTGAGCACATACATTTCATAACTGAACGGAGAAATCCTGTGCTGGAGCAGGGTGCATTTCTCCAGCAAATAAAAATGTCTGTTGCTTTCGCCAACTGGAGACTTACACCTTACATTATGTTCCTAACCGTAAATCGAATTATCAAATTTCTTGACAGTTTTTAGAGTGCGGCCGTTGTCTTAGAAAACTGTTGCAGTAATTTGTCACGATAAGAGAACTGAACTGTAGTTTTCCAGAGCTTCTTTCCACGACAAAAGAGATACTCTTCTTTACTAACATAACTGAGATTACCTCTGCCTAGCGCTTTTTGAAATGCACGTGAAGTAAAACAATTCTAATACCAACACGCGCTAACAAAACGTTGAAGAACTTGCTTTTTTTCCAATCATGCAATGCGTACTCCGGATTCTAACCGCAATACATGCGGAACCACGGATCGATTTCTTACACTCACCACTGACTGCCACTTACCCTAGCTATCTAAGTACTTCGAACACAAACTCCTTTGTCTATTGTCATTTCAAGGATATACGAAATCAAGATAGAAAGTTATGTAGTTTATTCAGTGATCGTAGTATGCACCTTCTGTGCAAATGATGTGTCGCATCTTTCCTAGAAATGCATCATAATCCCATCAAAACTAGTCACTGTGAGTAATTGGCGTCCCATTGAAATATAACTTATCATAAATGAAACTTAATGACACAAAAGTTCCGGGTACTTTTTCTTTTATTAATTATTATTATTATTATTATTATTATTATTATTATTATTATTATTATTATTATTATTATTATTATTATTATTATTATTATTATTATTATTATTATTATTATTATCATATTATCATATCATATTATCATATTATTTTATTATTATTATTTTATTAATTATTATTATTATTATTATTATTATTATTATCAATCATTATCATTATTATTATCATTATTATTATCATTATCATTATCATTATCATTATCATTATCATTATCATTATCATTATTATTATTATTATTATTATTATTATTATTATTATTTCAATTTACGTTTTCCCCTATCTTTTCGATAGTGGATGTGTGTGTAGTTGTCAGTTGTGTGAGTGTATAGGTAATGTGTATGTGGGTTGTGTGGGGCAAACCAACGCTGTTGTCAACGATACGTGTTAGGTCATTTGTAAACAGTATTTGACTATATTTTTCCTGTTGGCTGTCGTTGGTAGCTGTGTCAGACGTGCGTGTTATTGTGGCCAAAATTATTTTATTTTATTTATCTATTTATTTGTTTTTTGTGCGGATGTTTGGGCCAGTATCAGTTTGTAGTATGCAGTACAGAGGTCTTGACAAATTTATTCAACATTAACTACCTAAGTTACAGCTACACAAGCATTCTTCATAAGGATGTATGACGCATCTACCAATATTGGTATTCATAGTAGTCTACTTGATATAATATCTTAATGTCTATCACGGGTAAACGTTCCTGAAAACAATGTAATTCTTGACTAACCAATTAAGAATATGCTTACGTTTTGCTCATAAACGAGATCAACTACATCCTTATATATATATATATATATATATATATATATATATATATATATATATATATATATATATATATATATATATATATATATATATATATCATGATATCCATGTTCAATCAGATTTAGTTTTAGTTTTTTCTTTGTATGATCAGGGAAGGACACAATGAACATTGGATGTTCTTGACACCTGTATCACCCTAACCTTCATCACCATCCCGACCCCCTTGAGCCCACTTCCCTGTGTTGTATTTGAACGCATCACATCCCATCATGCTGGGACAATCGCCAAAGCTCAGTGGTTACCTTTCTCTCAAATAACTAAAGCTCTACCAGCCATGCATGTGAAACCAGAGAGCCACACGTAATCGGCCGATGGATTTCCTTTTTTTTTTTTTTTTTTCATCCAAACTATGGAGCAAAGTCAAACGCATTGGTCAGGGCTTGTTCGTGCGTGCTTTGGTCGAGGACTGTGTTTGGTAAATAGCTTTGCGTTTTGGTGCTCTTCACAATCTGGCACAAACCCATCGAACGGCCTGCCAGGTCTGTGTGTTTCATACAAACAATTCGAACTCAAATCAATACTTTATTTAAAAAAAAAATACTGGAAGAGAAGCATTCTTCTTAATAACTCTACGAACGGGGATCCTGTCGCCCGCATATTGTTGATAGAAAATTCATATATCAAAACACTTAGATTTTAGTGTTTACTGGATGACCCATAATGGATATATAGTTTAAATACTTCAAATATTTGAGTAGCTTACTCAAATTGTATGTTTACTCTATGAGCCATCACAATATTTTATTCAGCTAAGGGAAAATGCCTGACCCTGCTCGTTTAGGAAGGGTTTATATAATATACAAACAGGCAACAACTTTGAAAGTTGCCACCATTATTATTGTTTTTCATAGCTCGGTTCACGAAGGCAGTGTTATGTATGTGGTTCAATACGGTTTTGAACCACGTGTTGGACAAGTGATCGACGGCTATTACCCTTCCTGAATGAAAACTCGGAGCTCATATCTGGCCCGATCTATGGATGATGCTGTAGCCTTACACACACACACACACACACACACACACACACACACACACACACACACACGCACAAATACACACACACATACACACATACGTGCATACACACGAGCGCACGCACACGCACACACACACACATGTACACATACACACATACACACACACACACGCACGCACACACACACGCACACACACATACACACACACACACACACACACACACACACACACACACACACACACACACACACACACACACACACACACACACACACACACACACACACACACACACACAACTTTGCCCACCAAAGTTGGAGTACCGGCTTGCAGTGCAGTGATGCTTTTCGGCCGTGGGCGGAGACTCAAACTCAGACCGCTGAATCAGCTGTTAAGCTCAATAGACAAAGGTATTTCTCGTGTTGATTTTTATTTCAGCGATTTAAGATATACGTGTTCATTGCATGATTCCCCAGTCACTATACTATGATACAAAACCTAACCACTTAATTGCAGATAATTGGTAAGTTCACGATTAAATTTGACCTTCATACACAAAGTACCGACTAAGAAGGTTAAACATTAAAATCTACATAATCTTCAATACAATCCAAATTAGTAGAATTATTAATTTATATTACGGGTTTCACGACCAGCCCATGATGCGAGCAAGAACATCATTTACGTACATTCACATCGTTTGTAGTATAGGATGCTACAATGACCGCTGTCGCAAGACTAATGCATAATTAAATTCAATGTAAGGATAGATTCTATAAAAGCAGTCATCCAACATGAGTGCAACATTATGGCAATGAGTAAATAACTGATGTACCTCATAGTTAAATAATAATTGAATTAAGTTTAATTTTGTAAATTGTGGGTGTATGAAAGAATCCTATGTACCCGTGATTCACCATGGTCTTGGATCTCGATAGCTATTTCCCTCCCGGAAGAGAGCTCAGAGCTCATATATGACCTATCTATAGGTAATACTGTGACCTTACACGCACACACACACACACCCAACTCCCCCCCACTAGAGTTGGAGCAACAAACTGCAGCACAGTGATACTGAAATTATTTCAGCCCTGGGTGGGAATCTGTCCCGGACCGCCGTAGTGGCAGTCGGGAACTCTAACCACTGCGCCGCAAGGTATATATATATGTGTGTGTGTGTGTGTGTGTGTGTGTGTGTGTGTGTGTGTGTGTGTGTGTGTGTGTGTGTGTGTGTGTGTGTGTGTGTGTGTGTGTGTGTGTGTGTGTGTGTGTGTGTGTGTGTGTGTGTGTGTGTGTGTGTGTGTGTGTGTGTGTGTGTGCGTGCGTGTGTGTGTGTGTGTGTGTGTGTGTGTATGTGTGTGTGTGTTTGTGCACGCCGAGAGAGAGAGAGAGGAGGGGGTAGGAAGGGAGAGTGTCATTCAATCCTTACTTGTCCTTTAATGAAGACTATATGCTTTTTTTTTTTTTTTGTATAGAAGTAACGGAGAGACAGATCAAGCCAAAGGTTAAAGGAAAATGAAAAATTAAGAACCTCTGGGCTACCCTCATTACCACGGTTACACACTTTCTAGTTTTACTATGACTAATAGAGAGCATGATGTCCGAACGAACTAGAGGCACAACATATGAAGGTTAGAAACATAGGTAGGCGGTTTAAATCTGCATAGATTCATACGATTACAAACATTCCGATCAAAGTGAACACGCTTATCCAACTAGCACTGAGCGTATAATTGTTGAAAACTAAAAATAGATAGATAGATAAATAAATAAAATAATATTTATTGGCAGACACATTTATTCACATGATGGCCGGGGATGGCCTAAAAGAGTCAAGTCACAATCGATCGGGACTACAAAGCTTTGGCCCAAATCCGCCGCTTAACCTTCCCCCTACTAAGAGGGACCTTTCCTTTCTCTCTTCCTATTTTCTCTTTCTCTCTATAATGCACACATACACCACATACAGATATATATATATATATATATACACATATATATATATATACATATATATAAATATAAATTAATAAATATATATACATATATATATATATATATATATATATATATATATGTATATATATATATATATATACATATATATATACATATATATATACACTGAATGGTCCCCAGTGCAGATAATAATCTTTTTTCTCTCTTGATGGCGCAGTGGTTAGAATCACTGTTCACTTGGTACGTCGGAACTGAGTTCAAGTCCTTGGCTTCA
>NC_134789.1:5378082-5380582 GCF_046742065.1 Oratosquilla oratoria | reverse complement strand
TGCGTATGTGTGTGTGTGACTCACCATGGTCTTGTCACGTGTTGGACTCGTGATCGACAGCTATTTCACTCCCGGAAGAGAGCTCAGAGCTCATATATGACCGATCTATGGGTAATGTTGTGACCTCACACGCACACACACACCCAACTCCCCGCCCACGAGAGTTGGAGTAATGACCTGCAGCGCAGCGATACTGAAATTATTCAGCCCTAGGCGGGATTCGAACCCAGGCCACCGTAGTGGCAGCCGGGAACTCTACCACTGCACCACTACTAGTCGTTGCATTACTTCCCATCTACCCCTTCTCTTGCAATCTTCGTTTAGTTATTGATATGAGATTAGATTACATATTCTTTGACATTTCTTTTGCCATTTTCTTTCGTTACTACTCCCCTGTTTGATTCAAGCAGTGAATCCCCTCTCCATTCTCTTGGAAAGGATGCACCATGAGATCTGTCCATGAGTCAATGATCTCGGATGGCTACGGGTAAAACAATCAACCTAAATGTTGAAACTCCTCTTGTGGTTTATTGATTTTTTGTCCGGGGCGCAGCCTTTGCCCCGGTCCGCGTACACCGTGATTGCAAACGCTTTTCTAAATGCATAAATAACACCATACACCTCCTCCCGAGCTCTATCCCTCAGGGACGCCGCCCCCTGGTCTGTTATTAATGCAGCATGGGCAAGGGCAAGGAAAGAAAACAAATGCTTGGAAAGATGAGAAATACAATATTTACGGATAACATTTTAAACATGAAGCATCGGTGGGGCTCTTTTACTTTTTAAATCCCCGTGTAGTGAAAGCAGGGGTGTAATGTATTCTTCCTTCTCTGCTTTATAAGTGTAGGTGGAAGTGACAGATGCCATACATTCAAGAGAATAACCGAGTGATTGATACGGAGACAATGAGTTCGTGTCGTCACTAGATCGAGGCACGTGTAATCTTCCTATATCCTATGCCTATGTGGTTCTGTTCGTAATCGCCTGAAAATCACTTCAGTATTGAAAAATGTTATCAGGGAGTCACTAATTATGTTATAATGAGTTTTTTGGTTTATTTCAACAACACTCCTCTTTTTTTGTGTGTGTGAAACTTTGTGGATTTCCAGAAGTTCTTAGACACTAGCTCTCCTATATTTTCTTTTTTCTTTTTCACAGACGAAGATGATCCTTTAATGCGCAAGGATAGAATTAATTAAAATCTTCATCTCCCAAGAGTCTGCTCAAACCGAAGGCAGAGGTTTTGATCAAGAAATTAAAATGACATTTCCCCACAATAGATCCAAACAGAGCGCCACGCTGCTAAAGTGATAAATCATAAACACGGCGAGGTTGATTTCTTTCCAGGCCAGTGTACACGTGGATGGATATCAACCAAGACTTCTGCGACCGTTACAAAGAAACGACATTCACTTTCCAGGAGGGAGTGTCCAAAGAAATTGACCTTCCAGGTACGATGTGCATATTGATCCTGTACAAGAAACGACAGACATAGGAGTATGACTTTGAAGTGTGTCTGCGGACGGCAAAGAGTTCTAGAACAAGTGTTTCTAGGTAAAAGTACAGATGAGATCCGTAAGCACAATATATTAGCTCTGGATTGTTTCTATGTTCGCTGAGGAAGAAAATTCAATATGTGCTTTTATGTGACTCTATACAGATTAGAAAAAGAGAGGCTAGATGAGTGAACATTACATAATATCATAAGAATGAAGGAAACTGCAGGAGACCATAAGGCCTACACTAGGCAGTTCCATGTCTATTATCACCCATCAGCCCAGCCCCATCCATAAAGTTGTCTAACCTTTTCTTAAAACAACTTATAATTTCAGCGTTCACTACATGGTTACTAACTCTATTCCATTCATTGACCACTCTATTGGCAAACTAGTTCTTGTTTATTTCTTTCTTAAATCTAAACTTGTCCAATTTGAATCCAATATTGCGAGTCCTGTCCTGTTGACTTAATATGATGACCTTGTCTACATTCCTCTTGTTAAAGCCTTTGATCCACTTGAACACTTCTATTAGATCACCCCGTACTCTGTGTCTTTCCAGAGAGTGTAGATTAAGGAAGCTAAGCCGGACCTCGTAAGGTAAATTTCTGAGGCCATGTATCATTTTCGTCATTCTCCTCTATAATGATGATATCCATTTTATAGGACGAACACCAATCCTGTACCGTATAGTCAAGGATGGGTCTAACTAACGCCAGATAGAGTTTGATAACTACCTCTGTACTTTTATTCGTAACGGCCCAGTAAAAAAAGAAAAAATGACAATTAATGAATGATTTACACTTGGGAGTTTTGAATCCCACCAATGAAAAATACGGAATCATTTTCACTGAAAATTCAACATTACAAGCGGGAATAAATGGAAAAAACAAGCCCGAAATGTTATATAATTGCGAAATCGCCAGAGCATTTTTCAGGAAACGAAAAGGAATAATATTTCAAAAGGTTTCCGAATTTAGTCTTGGGTAACCTTATCGTTAATA
>NC_134789.1:5360582-5370582 GCF_046742065.1 Oratosquilla oratoria | reverse complement strand
GTGTGTGTGTGTGTGTGTGTGTGTGTGTGTGTGTGTGTGTGTGTGTGTGTGTGTGTGTGTGTGTGTGTTTTCGTCATATATGAATTTGACGAATCTCTTGTAATACGACGTGCGTGCCTTAGCATGAGTGTGTCTGGATGTATCGGGTGGGTTTGGTTCAGCAGCAAAATATCCACAATGGATACATACGCTACGCTTTGTTTCTCTACAGAATCAGTTTATATGGGTTTGCTTATGCGTGGAGTGGGTTTTGGCATACTCCAACGTAGCAGGTATATGTTTATATCGTCTATATCGCGTGATATTGTTGTGTGATAGAAAATTTACACCTGGGGAATGTGTTCGTAGGACATATATTTCGTTTCAAAAATCCGTCTTTTTTTTTTTTTTTGGTATGTAGGTGATGTGTTTACATACAAGTGGTGTCTCTACGAAGAAGATTACGATTCAGTGATGTTCATGTGAGTACTTCATCCAGTCGCTTCTTGCAAACCTGCGCGTGACCCTTTCCCAAGCACAGCCTCGCTTTGGTTTGTACTCGTAAGCAACAAGATTCCGTATTCCCGGCCGCCCGCTTCCCGGCCACGGCATGTCGGCCGGGCATTGCTAATTCGGTGCGGGCATATGACGGGCATAGGACGTATCTTGGGTGAGGCCTGGGCTGCAGACACCCGCTCTTTATTTGCTTGGCAGGCCAGACCACGCCACCGAATACGACTTCTTCTCCCGTAAAAGAAGTCATACCATTTTTATGACAAATAATAAAACTTGCATAGTCGGCTTTTTCACTAGCTTCACGACAGTTTATACCATCATAAAAAGGGAAGGGTCATGTCCATAGCCAATCTTGAGACGTACAGGGTTCGGAGTTACGTTCCACGATCTAGTAGCAGTCATGTAGGCAGATCACTTCGATAACTCGGCGCTGCGATGAGAGTTGGGTGTTGAGAGCGGCTTTTGCCAGCTTCTCTTATGCCTGGGCCTTGCCACCATCTAACCGCCCTTTATATGTGCTGTAAAACTTTGATGGTATTAAAGCTGAGACTGCCTTTGCCTGTTCTTCCCTGCTCTAGATTGAGACCATGCATATTAATATTCCCCTGTTGTATTCTCCTCCTTCCGTATATCTACTTGACCAGCTCATAATGTAACCACTTCTCAATAGCCCTAGCTTGCGGCACGCAGGTCAATCCTGGTAGGAAAGAGCAGGCCGAGTAGAGCCGGGCTTTCTCTATGTGAGTAACTTAATACTCGCGTTGATATACAAGCCGAGGGCTCTCGTCATTTTAATATTAAATTGCCATTGTGGCAAGTGTCACGTGTCATCACATAACCTCGGTAAATTGGACCGAATATCGATGACTCTATCTTAATTGTTATTTTACAGGTGTGTTTTCCGTTCTCATTAAATCAGTCTCTCCCACCCTCCCCCTTTTTTCCTGGCCGTTTTATTACATTTCATATGGCCTCACTGCTTGCGTCTCTAACGCTGGTTAGCTATATTTTCTCAAAACACTTTCATTTTCTGTCCTAATTTCCACATTTGGTTGTCAAATTTCTCCACTTATCAGGGATTATTTTTATGTTCATTAGTCTTTATTTGTACTATTTTATGGTGTTTCGCTAAATGTTCTAAACCTCAGAAACGACCAAATCTTCAATACAAAACGTTTTGCACAAGTTTCAGTTTTCTAAGATGCAGTGTCTCAAAGCTGCACGGCCGTCGGACTTTACGACGTCGAAGGAGCAAGACTTCAAATGCACAGGACGCTGTTCTCGAAATTCATATTCATTGCATACACAGTAGCTGAGCAACAAATAATTATGATACACAGACACAGACAGTTACAAGTGATAATGCACAAACATACGTTTTTACATCCAAACGTTTACTAAGAAAACTCAAACGTTCTTCCCGTACATATTCGGACGCATACTGCCACATCATTTCAAGAACAACGCAACCACATGGAGAAAAATCTATCCAAGAAAATTTTATGTGAAACGTATATAAGCGTGCATAAACATACCTATCCATACAGTAAACACACGCACGCCCAGGGCTGAAATAATTTCAGTATCGCTGCGCTGCGGGTTGTTACTCCAACTCTCGTGGGCGGGGAGTTGGTTGCGTGTGTGTGTGTGTGTGTGTGTGTGTGTGTGTGTGTGTGTGTGTGTGTGTGTGTGTGTGTGTGTGTGTGTGTGTGTGTGTGTGTGTGTGTGTGTGTGTGTGTGTGTGTGTGTGTGTGTGTGTGTGTGTGTGTATTAAATCAAATATACTTAAGAAACATATATATGTATATTCATATATATATATACATATATATATATATATATATATATATAGAGAGAGAGAGAGAGAGAGAGAGAGAGAGAAAGAGAGAGAGAGAGAGAGAGAGATAATAAGAAATAGGTAAATAAATCACATAAAATAAAGATACGACATGAAATACATTGTCAGGACAAATCCAGTCCCTTATTAGCAACACAAGTTCTCGTTCGTAGTATTTCTAACAAAGACATCTACCTTACATCGCCCCTCCCCTGTCATACATGTCAGCAACTTCCATTTGCAAACAAAGACATCTGACGTCGAGGGTGTTCAGAGTGGCATTCGTACCATAAAAAATAATGTACAAAACCACATATGCCAGCACACCTGGCCATATACACACAAAAAAATGTGACCCTGTATAGGAAAAAAGGACAAGAAAATGCAGACGCATCTAACGTAGGCTACCGGCACAAACAGGCAAAGGCAATTGCACACAGCAACACTGCAAGCATAGGGATATACATAGAAAGCACATCTGCAACTATAAATGCTTTAATACAGAAACTGGTATATCAGCCCCTATCTGCCCAACTTTGCATAAAAAATATCCTTCATAGCCCAAATTTGAAATGAAAAGACGAACATTGTATGTACGCTCACGAAAAAAGAATGTTCATATCCATACACTGGTATAAAAAGCTCACTAAAAACACACGTTAACATAGACATTTGAATTATTCTTATGAGAATTACTTCCATGAAAAAATCATCTAATTTAGAATATACAGAGGCTGTAATGTCAAGTTACACAGGCTAAGACACTTTCGGACATGATACAGAACTTAACCAAATACTTTTGTGCATTTAGCCCCTTAGATTTCAAAACAGATGATAAAAACTAATGGAAATATCATCCATTTAATAGAGTAACACAAATATAAAAGTTGATCCCCCTTCTATATAGATACTATGAGCAAAATATTATATTACGGGAGCGCCCTACTCTACAAAGCATTCCAACAAGTACAGTAATATATAGAAATACATGCATAATGTATAGAAATACAAATCATACAATCTTATCCACTCAAATGAAAAAAGGAAAACACGTAAATTTGCCTTTATAAGACACACATATAAGGTCACCATTTGATAAACATGAGCTTAATAGAAATTAATGGTTTATAAGAACCATCATAGCATTCCACATACAAAATATAAATACAGAAGCAAGAATAAAAAATCATATAAAATACATGTACTCAAACTTGAAGAGCTTGCATACAATGTGGATATGAGGTGCACATATAAAGACCCATAAAAATGTATATATTAAACAGCTAACATGCATTATGGTTCAAAAAACTGAATGAGAATCACCTATAGAAACATTGCAAACCTCACATATTAGTATGCGCCCTTGTATTTGCTTTGTCCAGCAAAACAAAATGCATACTCTTACATACAAGAACACCTTTGCAGACACTTGTAATCTACATTCATATAGAAAATAATACAGACCTACGTTCATACGCACATATTCTCATAATAAACGCTCATACAACCCCTCACCTTACAAAATATAGAATATACATTACATACATGATTGTCCACATGTAAGCGCTTTCATCATAGGGGCGATTGTATATGTGTACATATATGCCCATTCGGGTGCTTATGTTCATGTGAACACGTATTTGCACACACATACGAAATCATGAGCTCGCACGCGGGCATGCACGCACAATAAGAGATGCTTGGAGCATCGATGCAGGAAGAGAAAATATAAAGGAAAGAGCGAGAGTTAAGGCGAGGGCGTGTTCGTGGTGATATCATCCACCCGTGTCTTGGAATGAGCTGCGCTACCCACCACAGCCCAGTAACGCCCGTCAGCCTGAGCCACTGTCGACCTGTTTACAGAAAAGTCGCTTCAAATTTTTCCATATGAACTGCACAGAAATATGAACTAGTCTTAGCAGTCTCGTTTGCTTATTCTTATGATGGAAATGGAAGCTTCGAGCACGGGAGGTATGAATCGTGAGAAGCTGCATTTCAGAATTTCAAATTACGACAATCATCTCCCCATAAGTTGTCGGCCAATTATACACTCGCGTTGAAATAGAGGACATTTCGTGTATTTCAATTTTTTTTATCCCATTATTCTTTTGTCTTTTATTTTCAGCTGCCCTGAAGGGAAAGTAAGTGACAAGACATATCCTAAATGAAGCTTCTATTGTCTGTTCTGTTGTTCTGTTCCTCCCCCAACTCAAGTCTTCGTCTTCATGTCTCATCTTTGCCCTTCACGTTACACTCTCAGTCTCCCCCTCACATTCACCTGCGCACTGCATTAAAGCATCGGTATTCAAACCTGGTTTTATACATATACATTTCATGTCAACCTGTGTTTACCTTTATTTGGTACCCCTACGTACCTTTCAGCTTCCCTATTCCATATGCCCGTGCACATTGCATGCTCTTCCCTTTTCCGTTGCATATGTTCACGACATACATGTAATGGTGACCCTTCTTGTATTTTTGTGTATATTTTCCCGTTGTTTATTTATTAAAATATATGTATGATTATTATATTTTTTGTAATCGAACCATGCGTTCGTGTATTGTTTATACCCGCGTGGCATAGCCAAGCGAGGCAGTGTTTCGATAGCCACGGAAGTGAGTGCACGTCAGTGCTTGTATAAACACACAAAAAAAAATTATGTGTTATTCAGCCACCCTAACATACAGTTTCCTGATTCAAAAAATCCCCCTACCCACACGTGTACAGAGTCCGCCCTTCCCATCTGTTGCGAGCTAGACCTTCATAATCGCCTATACTATATCTCTCCACCACTTTATACAATCGGCCAATGTCGTCATAATATACTTTTTATATTCTTCCCTTCTCCGGTCCTTTGTGTATTTATTTATCTACATATGTCGCAGGTATATATATATTTTTTTTTGTATGCACCAACAATGTCCCTTTTATTTTGCTCCTACTAGTCTTTGTCCATTCCGTATCCTCACAAGATATATCGGCGTATTCAACGAGAAGGACATCCAAATGATGCCTTTGAAGTTTGCCTTTCTCCAGATTCCTCTTTTTATTTTTTCTTGACAACGTGTAAATTCATGCTGAACCCAAGTCCTCTTTATTGGATTTTTTTCCATAGGAAGAATTTAAACATTATAAGAATTAAGATTATTTGCATTATATTGACATAACTAGCTTAATTTGTTACTTTACATCTACAAGTAAATAATCAATATTCGATTGAAATGGTTTTTGTCTATAACCAGGCAATTTTATTCAGCCGAAGAAAGACCCTGGACTCCAAAAAATTAAGAAATACCTATATCAACCCTTTGGGAACCTGAGTCCCCTTTTGTATATATTTTGTATACCACCTAGGAAAACACATATAGGTCGTTCCACCCCTTACGTCTTTCACTCTAATACACACCCACGCACCCCCTCACTCACTCACTAATACTCACACACTCTTTCTCTCTCTCTCTCTCTCTCTCCCACTCAGTCACTCACTCCCTCACACTCACTCACTCATACACACACACACACACACACACACACACACACACACACACACACACACACACACACACACACACACACACACACACACACACACACACAGTTGGTAGAGTTCTGGGCTGCCACTACGGAGGTCCGGGTTCGAATCCCGCCCAGGGCTGAAATAATTTCAGTATCGATGCGCTGCGGGTTGTTACTCCAACTCTCGTGGGTGGGGAATTGTGTGTGTGTGTGCGTTTAAGGTCACAGCATTACCCATAGATCGGTCATACAAGAGCTCTGAGCTCTCTTCCGGAAGGGAAATAACTGTCGATCATGAGTCCAACACGTGATCAAAAACCATGGTGAATATCACTCATTCACACACACACACACATACACACACACACACACACACACACACACACACACACCTATCTCAGAACCTTCACTCTTGCTCTCTTATTCCTGTCTTAAGTCTACCATAGTGAATTTCCCCTCTACTGACTCTCGCTCCCTTTGGACACATGTTCGATATTTTCCCTCGCTCTAACTTTTCCTAAAGCCTGCTTGGGCGGAGATTGCTCGGTAGCATTTCTTCAGATAAATGCAACTAGAGTTGGATAATGAGCCAAGAGCGTATACGAGGAGCATCTATAAAACAGAGACAAAAAGAATATGACAATTCTGTTCGTCCTGTCTGTTAAAAATGACCAATTAAATCAAATGATTACATTTATTGACCACCAATGTGCTGTTACATACTTAAACGTGTTTCTAAGGAAAATAAGAGATGGACACTTGCACTGTACATTTGCAAAACATTTCTACACGATGGGGAAGAAATACGTAATGAGAACTTCTGTTAGTGTAAGACTTCATGAAGACTATGTTTACCAATTGTCACTTAACATCCTATTGAAGGTCATTTTTCTTGTGAAAGTTCTGACGAACCAGATAAATTTGTACTAAATTTTATTCACCTTTTGGATTTCGTTACGAAGGGGACAAAATTAAAATTACGTACACAAGAACTAGTCCAAACTATTCTAAAAGGACTCGTTCACAAAATACATTTATTGAAAACGTTTAAATAATTTTGATTGTACTGGCTATGTCAACTGGTACCAAATATCCTAGAGGTAACCTAGAAAAGCCTGAGTAGATACTAGGAGTGTGGAAAAGTTCAGTGTCATCAAGAGTAGAAGCATCGAGAGAACAATTTTTGTTAGTATATATTGACCATGAGGAGACCACTTAAGCATTTTCCTTATATAATATATATGTATATATGCATATATATATATATTCCTATTAAATGCTAAAGCACAAGTGGCGTCAATGGTTTTAAGAGAACATTTCTCTAACTCTCTGTATTTCCTTTTCTCTTCATAATTCAAACTCTGAAGGAAATAGTGAAAGGCTTCAGAATGTTGATTCATTTTACCGACAGCTGTTTCAACCATTACAAATAGTCATCTTTAGGGTAATACACAACATCAATACAAACATAGGTATATAAGGCCGAGTAAAAACGGCAGGGAGAGGTCACTCGTAAGGTGGGAATCTGTGTACCCTACCGAGACGGAAAATGTGGGATTACGTCCCGGAAGTCTGGACACAATCCCCATGTGGGGTTTTGTCCCGTGGTGACGGTCTGTATTTTCTATTGGAGGGGAGGACATAATCAGATGAAATCTGTACATTTAAGATAGGCTTTTGTAAAGTGATGCTCACTGCCTCAGCTACTACTAAACTTCCATAATTGTTATCATGGTGGATGATTGTTGTATCCCTTATGAGATCTACTAGGGGCGGCTTTTTGTCGTGGGCATCAACAAAATGTTGGTGGATGGCTCCGTTGTTACGGTGAGCCTGCAGTCGTCTTCTTAAGGTCGTGAGGGTATGGCCGACGTAGCTAACATCGAGGGGCTTGCATGCTCCTTCAGAACATTTGAATTTATATACTACGCCGGTTTTAAGTTCCTTTGGACACTCGGGGACGGTGCTGCTTTTCGTAACAAGGGAGGCAATCAGGTTGGGACGGCTGAAGACTTTCAGTGAGACCCTTTCGTAGGGCTCCTGAGGTGAAACACCTCTAGAGATAATCCTACGAAGGGTATCGGCTTCCTGTCTGTAAGCAGTGCCAAAATCTAATTTATGGTAAATCATTAGGGTTTTCTCCGCGTTGTCAGCAGTGGTCTTGACTCGGGTGTGAAACTCTTCCATATTCTTTCTAATGACATCTTGTGCTTTAGCATTTAATAGGAATTGTTTACGAGAAAGACTTTGCCCAAAACATATATATATATATATATATATATATAATATTTATGTATGTATATATATATGTATATATATATATATATATATATATATATATATAAACATATGTGTGTTTGTGTATGTGTGTGTGTGTGTGTGTGTGTGTGTGTGTGTGTGTGTGTGTGTGTGTGTGTGTGTGTATGTGTGTGTGTGTGTGTGTGTGTGTGTGTGTGTGTGTGTGTGTGTGTGTGTGTGTGTGTGTGTGTGTGTGTGTGTGTGTGTGTGTGTGTGTGTGTGTGTGTGTGTGTGTGTGTGTGTGTGTGTGTGTGTGTGTGTGTGTGTGTGTGTGTGTGTGTGTGTGTGTGTGAGCATGTGTGTGTGTGCGTGTGTGTGTGTGTGTGCGTGTGTGTGCGTGTGCGTGCGTGTGTGTGTGCGTGTGCGTGCGTGCGCGTGTGTGCGTGTGTGTGTGTGTGTGTGTGTGTGTGTGTGTGTGTGTGTGTGTGTGTGTGTGTGTGTGTGTGTGTGTGTGTGTGTGTGTGTGTGTGTATGTATGTGTGTGTGTATGGATAGACAGATTGATAGATATAAATATAGACATAGATATATATACATGTATATATATATATATTTTCATGTTTTACTGCCAGGTGAACCTCACAGAAATGTATTACTTCGTGTTCGACACGTGACTTGTGTATCACATTCCATATCCACACACCCGACAGACCCATCCTAGTAACACCCTAACACGAATAATTAATCCTTTTACCTCCTCAACATCTTAATTATTTCCTCCATTTCAATATCAATTATCCTTTGACCCTTCTCTATCATGTGCGCTGGTGGAGTAATTGGAAGCGTGCTGGTCTCATGTTTACATAGTTGTGGGTTCGAGTCTCACACTTTTCTCCGATTTCGAGCCCAAAGGGTCCAAGCGGATAATAGGACAAAGATGACGTGTTCTGTAGCTACTAAGCGCCTCCTGTCGTAGGCTCCTCACCTTCTCTATCAAGAGGTGATAGGTATGTAGTGTCACAGAAATTAATAAAATAACCTGACAGATAGAATAAAATGATGAGTATCACCCAGTACGGAAGGTATTAAAAACATTCCCATTTCAGTAACCTTCCACCTATTAAAGTATAACAAACATTTTAGCAAATAATTCCTAGTGGAAAAAAAAAGTAATTACTCCAAAGATAATAACGTTAGTACCTCCCTTATATATATATATATATATATATATATATATATATATATATATATATATATATATATATATATATATATATATATATATATATATATATATATATATTCATTTTTATATGAAAATGTTTAGGTGAACTGCGAGGAAGATGCAATAGGATTTCATAATATCAGGGGTCCAACAGTATACTATTCCCTGAAATAAAATGTTGATCAAAGATAGCAATATTTCATGGGGTTAAAACTCATTATCCTTCGTCTGGTCTGTGTATTTATTTAATTTTTTCAACGAAATAGATAATCCTATATTCTTATACACTCGCCTCTGTATTGGTAAACTCCATCTTTGCATATTGTTATAGATAATGTTTTTTCCTTTTTTTTTTCCTTTTCCACTGCTGTGTAACAATACACTCTATTAAAGTATGTTCACCATAAAAAGGTTTGAATTCAAAATACATAAATGTTTATATCAATTCTGGCAACATACAGACGTATGTATACATACATGTGCACCCACTCACATACACACATACATTCATACATCTCGTGGCGCAGTGGTAACAATCGCAGCCGCTGTCACAGCGGTCCGGGTTCGAATCCCGCCCAAGGCTGAAATAATTTCAGTATCGCTGCGCTGCAAGTCGTTACTCCAACTATCGTGGGTGGGGAGTTGGGTGTGCGTGTAAGCTCACAGTATCACCCATAGATCGGTCATA
>NC_134789.1:5348082-5355582 GCF_046742065.1 Oratosquilla oratoria | reverse complement strand
TATATATATATATATATATATATATATATATATATATATATATATATAAACGTGAAGATTTAGAATCTGGGATCAATATTGGTGAAGAGAGTAATGCACCCATTATACCCCCTGAAAACGATTTCTGGACAGCAATCGAAACATTGGGCTCAATAAATCCTTTAAATCGAGTCTGGTGCTTTACTCTCTTCAATATATATATATATATATATATACACACACGAGTGTAGGCATGATGTCTCAGTATTGACCCATGATTGAGGTCGGGTCGGGTTGTTGGTCCTCTCTGGACGACCGGTCCGGGCGGTCCAGAACGACCTTGATCCCATGTCCGGGGAGATCCCGGGGCGGCGGCGGCGGCGGCGGTAGCGAGGTGGGTCCGGCTAAGGGGGCGGGGGCTCCAGGGACCTGTTTACTTCTTAGCTATGGGCAGTCGGGGAGGGTCTAAGTGCATTAAGGGAAACGGACTTTGCGTATTCTGCATAATGTGATGTTTGTATTGCAAGAATAGCCCATTTGAGCCAGAATATGGGCTATATGATCACAGAAATGGGGCAAGTTGAATATGGGAGTTTAACTACATTCACGTTTGATGTGGTTTATGGCTGGGAGAAGGCTGTGTGCATGGTGTGGGGGGGGTGAAGGGAGGGCGACGATAAAATACTGGCCAGTAAACTACCGGAAGCTGCTCTGTATCTTAGAGGATTCTGGCCGTGGGAGGGGGCAGTTCTTGCATGGCGCGTTGCCGGCTCATCACACGTGGGAAAAAAGGTCTCCTCTTCCGAAGAAAGGTCAAATAAGGTCCACGCATTGCTTAGACCTACACGCAAAAAAATGATAATAACACCAATAAATAAAAAAATAATAATAATAAATGAATAAACGAATAAATAAATAAAGAAATGTGTAGGATGCGGTCCACGCATTGATTGGAACCATACGAAAAAGTAATAAAAATAACATCGATCAATAAATAGATAAATAGATAAACAAATAAATGGATAAGTAGATATATAAGTAAATAAATAAATATATGATATAGAAAAACAAATGAATAACTAAATTATTAGAATGGATAAATAAACAAAAAAAATAAATGAGCTAAATAAGTAAATAGATAAATAGATAACTAAAATTAATAGGTAAATAAGTAGATATATAAATGAACAGATAACTATATGAATATATAAGTAAATGAAAATAATGAATAATTGAAATGATAAATCATAAATGGATGAACAAGCAAATGAATAGATAGATAAATATACGAGCTGATAGCTACTCCAATGGTTCTACTTATTATCTTAATTCTTTATTTCGCATAAACTGATGCACTATTGCAACACAGACATCAATTCAACGCATCCCCTCAGACCTATGGAAGGACCCGGTTGACAGTTACAGTGGGGTTTTGGGTTTTCAGGAAATGAAACATAGGTACATAGATACACAGATACATCCGTATTCATAAGTATGTATAATATAAGAAGCTTAACCCGTAGAGTTAAGAAACATGCTATTTTTTTCCCGAGGATTCTAGTTCTGTAAGAGTTCTGTCCTCTGGAGGGTAATGGTAGGAATTGAATCATACATTACTTATAATGGTAAAGTGCCTTGCCCTGGTGCATGTTCCTTAAGGCGTAACACCAAATAGGTACCTCTCAACCTACCTATGGATCCATGCTAGACAATGGGTTATGTCTCATAGACAGTTCTAAGGAGGCATAGAAAGAACGATAGGAAAAAATATATGAATAAAAAGCGTTTTACAAAGCTACCTTATACTTTCCATGGAGGTACAAGAATGCAAACCTAAGATCAGTAGATTTTTTTTTATTTTTATTATTATTAACAGTGTTTCCCAACCCTTTTTTTTCAGGCGACCCCAATATGATCCTCATTATATGACTGCGACCTCACTAATCTATTTGCATGTGTTAATATATATGACTAATTGTTGACTGTAAGAAGTAAGAGACAAGTATAATAGATATATGTGCAAGAAAGGCAATGTAAGGTTATAAAAGACAAAGTTAACATCATCATGGTTATTGTACTAAATTCATATCATTTTGCAAAAAAAAAAAAAAAAAAAAAAAAAAAAAAAATAGCATACAAGATGTCTTGGTGACCCCAGAAAAAATACTTCTGGTCGCGACACCAGGGTTGGGAAACAGTGTATTGACAGTTTTTTCTAGCAAATATTATTGTTATTATAAAAGAAAGTATACTTCTATAGTTGTTCGTTCCTCCAAGTGTGACTGACATCCATCCCTACCTAGCAGACGTCTTTGTATTCTCGTGCAGACCCAACTCTTTGACACCTATGTCAGATATAGTTGAACATAATCTTTTTTCACGTAGTGACGGATTCTATTTGAAAAAAAGAATGTCTAAGAAGGATATAGACAAGAACTGGTTTACCAACAGAGGAGTTAACGAATTAAATAAACTTAGAAACCATGTGGTGAGCACTGATGAAACAATTGGTAGTTTTAAGAGAAGATTAGATAACTTTATGGATAGGGATGACAGGTGGTAATGGACATGGAACTTCCCAGTGTAGGTTTTATGGTCTCTCACAGTTTCCTCCATTCTGATATTATTGTGTTCTCTGGTGCCAAAATTTGAAGCCTTTCAAATAATTTTTTTTACCTCAATCATCTCTCCTTTCTTCTTCCGTATTGTACCCTACACTGCGATACTAATCACGTACAAAGACCAGTTTTCACGCCGTAGGCCGTGTCACACTGTCCGGCTCTGCCGTTGCGGCTTGTTGGCTATAGCAAAGTCTCCCTTACGAGCCATCAGACCCGAAACGTTATGATAGTATCTTAACCATGGAGAGACGGTGATCGTTTTATAACATTTTAGTTATCGCCAGGTGATTTTATTAAGCTAATTAAATTTGCCCATAATCTGGCCGCATCCGGTCCCGCCGCATAGTGTGACACTAGAATAACGCAACTGTGACGTCACTACGGCTTCCCGTTTTTTATGGTACTTTACCGGACACCCAAACCTGACCCATGATATCGGAACTCTTCGAAGACCTCCTTATCCCTTCCCTATTGTGTATGTCATGTTTTACAGTAAGTACAGCACATCCAGCACATTCTCAATTCTTTTGAATCCTTTTTTTTCTTTAGCCAAGCTTCAGTCTTCTTCGTTCGTAATTTTCCAAATGCATTGCCACAACCAAGATGTTCCAACTCACCAATATGTACAGCCTTGCAAATTCGTGCTGTACTGTACTCATGAATACATTCCGATCTACTTCCACTTACTGATCCACTAACTCATTCAATTTTATGGATCCTTGCTAACATTGCTATCCTGTCTCCCCATGCTGCCCTACATAAAACAGTATCATTGTCTATGGTCTCCTATTCCGTAAGCTCTTATACCCTTCTTGCTCCTGTCTTATTTACTATTCGCTACCTATTTTCTGTCTGTCTGTCTGTCTGTCTGTCTCTCTCTCTCTCTCTCTCTCTCTCTCTCTCTCTCTCTCTCTCTCTCTCTCTCTCTCTCTCTCTCTCTCTCTCTCTCTCTCTCTCTCTCTCTCTCTCTCTCTCTCTCTCTCTCTCTCTCTCTCTCTCTCTCTCTCTCTCTCTCTCTCTCTCTCTCTCTCTCTCTCTCGGTTCACTTCCGACATTCATAATTCGATTCTCCGTTGCTGAGACCCTTATGATGAATCATAAGAACATGAGAACATGATAATGAAGGAGACTGCAAGAGACCACAAGGCCTACACTAGGCAGTTCCTTGTCCCTTACCACCTGCCATCCTTATCCGTAAAGTTATCTAATCTTCTCTTCAGGCAGCCAATTGTTTCAGCGCTCACTACATGGTTATGAAATCTACTCCATCCGTTACACATTCTGTTGGTAAACCCGCTCTTGCCTATTTCCTTCTTAAACCTAAATTTGTACAAGTTAGATCCATTACTACGAGTCCTGTGGGCAATCCACCCAGTTTCGCCACGCATCCAACCACTGACCCTTCATTCCCTCACCTCTCTCTCACCCCCTTCATCGCCAGCCACTTCCTTTTCACTGCCTTTCCACGCACACTAAACTGCAGCAGCACCTCCTCCCCAACGGTTACACAAAATACGGGCAGTCGTACTGGTAGAAAAAAAGGAGCAACAATGGGCCCAGACAATGAGTGCCGGAGGCTGATCTGGCCGTGCCGCTGTCCCCTCTCGCAGTGGGATCTCTTGTCCCCGGCCCTCTTCCCGCTCTCCTTCTTCGTCCGGCTTCCGTTTTTAGGGGGAGAAATTAATGATTTTCGGAGACATCGTTCTTATCGCGATGAATGGGAACCGAAGAGGAGTCGAGGATCTAGAAGAGCATCGACCTTGGAGAAAATGTGGGAATGAGAATGAAAATGGGAATGAGGTTGGGAATGGGAATGGCTAGTAAGGGCAACTTTATCGTTATTGGAATCTAACTCTACAACTTTTCTGAAGAAACAAAAATTTTCAGATGTGTTTTTTTTTCACTCTTTCTAAGCATGTGAGGCACATGAAGTGACCATTGGGTATATGTAAGGCCCGGCAATTAAAACAAAGTCAACTCTCTTCAAAGAGGATAGTGAGGAGACTTCAAACACAAACACACACACATACACACACACACACACACACACACACACACACACACACACACACACACACACACACACACACACACACACACACACACACACACATACACACACACATACACACACACACACACACACACACACACACATACACACACACATACACACACATACACACACATACACACACACACACACACACATACACACACACACACACATACACACACACACACACACACACATACACACACACACACACTGTACACATACACACATAGAGTACACATGCATAAATACGTATACATTTACACACATATGTATACACACACACACATCTCATTTCTTAAAGGCAAATTTCATCTCTCCTCATGGGCGATTAATTTCTTTTCTTGTTTTCCCATTTCCTTTTCGTGGGTCAATAATGAATATATGATTTTCATTTTTCGTAATATTCCATTCAAGATGCTCCTCCACACTTCTGGATCGCATCCAAATGTCTTTCCTTTCGCAAGTCTAGGATACGGGACGAATTCTTCCCTAAATTTTGATCGCAAGTACATCAGGAAGAACCATAGTATTCTTCTGCTTCTACCCCTACAGAGTAAACTACATCGAGGACGAGTCTCAGTATTTAACACGTTACTCAGGAGTCGCCGGAATTTCTGCTTCATTATGTCGGAAATTATATGGACTGAAAAAACCTCGACTTTGCTTCGTCCAGACCTTCAGACGGTCTATCAGGATGTGGGGGTCATTCCTACTGCCAGCGATATATTCCAAGACAGCGGCGGAGTCGGCGAGGGAAGGTAGTGGGAGCTCGGGAGGGAGGGGGGGTAACGGTGGCGGTTGATCTCCTCCTCTCACGTCTTCTGCTGTTTCTCCTTAAGGAAAGAGTCGAGGAGAGCAATGCCCCCACCCGTGGCGTCCCCATCCAAAGCGTTGGCAAATGGGTGGCTCTCTGACTGGTACTGCTAAGAGAAGTTGGGTTTCTGATGTTGGTGTCGAAGCGAGAAGGGAGGAACGTCTCTTCACTCTCACTTCATTTCCGTTGTGACACACCAAAGATTTTTGTCATTTCTAATGCTAAACGATTTCATGTAGACCAGCAAACGGGTTAACTCTTTCAGGGCTTATAAATGAGGAGGTTAACCAAGATAATTTAACTTCTTCACTCCCGGTCCAAACCTTTGCCTTCACAAAATCATCCGACGATTTTCCAGACCAAAATCTAGAAAGTATGTAAGTGGACTAAGGAGGTCAATGCAAATGGTAAGGGAGATAATGGCAGCAATTATAGGAGTTATAGAGCTATTTTACGTAACGGAATACATTTTAGAGGTGGTGGTGGTGGTGGTGGTGGTGGTGGTGGTGGTGGTGGTGGTGGTGGTGGTGGTGGTGGTGGTGGTGGTGGTGGTGGTGGTGGTGGTGGTGGTGGTGGTGGTGGTGGTGGTGGTGGTGGTGGTGGTGATGGTGGTGGTGGTGGTGGTGGTGGTGGTGGTGGTGGTGGTGGTGGTGGTGGTGGTGGTGGTGGTGGTAGTGGTGGTGGTGATGGTGGTGGTGGTGGTGGTAGTGGTGGTGGTGATGGTGGTAGGTGGTGTTAGTAGTGGTGGTGGTTGTGGTTGTAGTAGTAGTTGGTGGTGGTGGTGGTGGTGGTGGTGGTGATGGTGGTGGTGGTGGTTGTGGTGGTGGTGCTGCAGGTGGTGGTGGTGGTTATGTTGTTGTTGTTGTTGCTGTTATTATTGTTGTTGTTATTGTTTTTGTTGTCGTTGCTGTTGATGTTGGGGGGGCGATGGTGGTGGTATGTAGAGTTGTGGTGGTAGTGATGATGATGTTGGGGGGGCGATAGTGGTGGTATGTAGAGTTGTGGTGGTAGTGATGATGATGGTGGTGGTACTTTTTGTAGTGGTGGTACGGATGGTGCTGCTTCTAGTGATGGTGGTGTGGTGTGTGTGTGTGTGTGTGTGTGTGTGTGTGTGTGTGTGTGTGTGTGTGTGTGTGTGTGTGTGTGTGTGTGTGTGTGTGTGTGTGTGTGTGTGTGTGTGAGAGAGAGAGAGAGAGAGAGAGAGAGAGAGAGAGAGAGAGAGAGAGAGAGAGATAGACAGACAGACAGACAGTCAGACAGACAGAGATGTAGAGATTGAGAGAGAGAGATGGAGAAAGAGATGGATAGAGAGAGGGAGAGGGAGAGAGAGAGAGAGAGAGAGAGAGAGAGAGAGAGAGAGAGAGAGAGAGAGAGAGAGAGAGAGAGAGAGAGAGAGAGAGAGAGAGAGAGAGAGAGAGAGAGAGAGAGAGAGGGGGGGGAGGGAGAGAGAGAGACAGAGGAAGAGGGAGAGAGAGGTTTTGTGGCAGTGTGGCTGGCCGTTCAAATATTGACCTTGCTCGTAGCATCGTCTCTGAAGTACATGACACTGAGTACAAGAAACCAAGGTGGAACAAGAACGGTTGATGCTCCTCTGAAGAGCCTCGAAGATAAGAATGTGTTTCGTCATTGCCTGGAGGAAGTGTGAGTGTGTTTGAAGGATGTCTATGTGTTTAGCTCTATTGACTAGATCCTATGCGGGTAATAAAGACACCAGAACTCATTACGGTCGTCGAGCAAACGGCAAAGAATTCTGGGTCAAGAGTTCGGGGACATGGGGCCCAAAAGTAGACTTCGGCGGTGAGGTTCTCGCGAGGAATGTGGTGTCAATAAGATCCGCCCCATTGACAAAGACTCGCTCTGGCTATTGGCACAACGATGACCTAAAAGGTTAACATAGATAACGGATATATACTACCCAACATAAATCAGAATATCTGAAGACCTATTGATCAAATAAATACTCAAAGGAGAATGTGTACAGTCACACGTATGACTAAAAGGGCGTCCATCTTCCATAAAAGATATAA
>NC_134789.1:5338082-5340582 GCF_046742065.1 Oratosquilla oratoria | reverse complement strand
TTATTTCATTTTATTTTATTCTATTTTATCTTATTCTATTTTATTTTATCTTATCTTATTTTTAATCCTATCTATTTTTTCAGACACTCATTCAGTGTGGTATTTCTTACTTTATTTTATTCTTTTTTTTTTCAAACACTTATTCAGTGTGGTGCAGAAGCATCCAAACCCCTTTTCAGTGGTGGTTGTGTATTCAACAACACCCTAATATAACTAGCTTCTCTCTAAATCCTGTTCACTCATTCACAACGCCCTCCCTGTACACTGCTTGTCCCATATCTCGACCCTCTTTCAATCAGATTTTCCTTAAGTCTTTTCACATACTTAACACAACCCGATCACAAATCTTGAACCTCAAATATAACTCAGTAAAGTTATCTCAATCACAATGATGTGTGTAATCATTAGATACAGCACTACAATATCACCACACTGTCTATGAACTATAAATTCTCTTATATATAGATTGATCCCCAACGAATACTTTAACATGGGATCATACCCTTCTCGACCTTATTCATCTGACACGGAAACGCCGTTTTCTATGATAGAAAGTCCGAAACTTGGACCCCGAATATGTAAATTAGAATATTCTTACGTCATTAACTCTTTTGATGTAGGGACGCCGTTAACAATCTGTTTTGGTTAACGATGAGTGGCTAATCGACTGAGATGCGAGTCATTGCACCAAAGGTGTTTAGAACACACACATGTACACACACACACACACACACACACACACACACACACACACACACACACACACACACACACACACACACACACACACACACACACACACACACACACACACACACACACACACACACACACACACACACACACACACACACACACACACACACACACACACACACACACACACACACACACACACACACACACACACACACACGAAATAGGGTTAAACTATAATGTTCCAAGTAGTAATAGATTACACCCCTCATCTTGCATAGGAGACTATGGGATTGGGCATAAACGGAAAAAAATAAGGGTTATGCAGAACACAATTCTTAGAGTGAATTCTGTAGACAACTTCTATATTATGTGTGAATTGATGATGATGATGATGATGATGATGATGATGATGATGATGATGATGATGATGATGATGATGATGATGATGATGATGATGATGATGATGATGATGATGATGATGATGATGATGACGACGACGACGACGACGACGATGACGATGACGATGACGACGACGACGACATTAGTAATAATGTAGATAATATTGATAATGTAAATAATGTTGATAATGGCAATAGCAATGATATCAATAACAATTCTATAAATAACATTAATTCTTTTTATAATCATATTAACACCAACGCCGGTCAACAAAGAATTTGTTCCAAGGAAATCAATAACTGTTTTCAATGTTTTTACATGCAGAATCCAACAATAATGTAAATTTGTTTCCATCACACCACAGTTTTTGTGTTCCAAGGTATGTTACGTTACGTGTGTTACGTGTGATAAAATTCAATCAAACTGTTGGCAATACTAAATTTGGCAACACTGCGTGAGATTGTTATGCGCTTTTAGCCAATCTGTTCTTCAAGTGAACCACATTTATTGAGTCAGGGAGATCTGAATGATCTTGTGTGGGATTTAAACTTGTCAAAAAAGCAATCTGAACTTCTTGCTTCCAGGTTAAAGGGCTGGAATCTTCTCCAGAAAGAATCCAAAGTTAGTTTTTATCGTAAGCGACATTGTGATTTTCAACAGTTTTTCTCGCTCGAGGTTGGTGTGGTGTTTTGCAATGATGTATGTTCTGTTATGGAGGAACTTAACCATAAATATGACAGAAATGAGTGGCGCTTGTTTACTGACTTTTCAAAAGTGAACCTGAAAGCTGTTTTGCTCCACAGTGGAAATAAGTTTCCTTCTGTTCCTCTGGCCCATGCAGCTAACATGAAGGAAACATGTGAGAGTATGAAGCTTCTATTGCAAAAACTTAAGTTTGAAGAACATAAATGAAATATCTGTGGTGACCTAAAGGTTGTGGCACTTTCACTTGGAATGCAGCTGGATTACACAAAGTTTTATTGCTTTTTCTGTGAGTGGGACAGTCAGAATAAGAACAATCATTATGAAAAGAATGTGTGACCGAAACGATCTTACCCCAGAAGAGAATTTTTTTGTCAATCATCCTGTTGTTGATTCAGAGAATTTTTACCTGCCTCCTTTGCACATTAAGCTAGGGTTGATGAAAAAAAAAACTGTTAAAGGTATGGGTAGAACTGGCAAGGGATTCACATATTTGAAAAATAAGTTTCCTAGAGAGACACAAAAATGAAAGGTATTTTTGTTGGACCACAGATTAGAGAGCTGATGAAAGATCAGAATTTTGATGAAGAGCTAAATGATCTTGAGACAGATACATGGCTGTCATTTAAGAAAGTTTGCGCAGAGTTTTAGGGGAAATCACAAAGTAAATAGCTATTCTTAATTCGTAAAAGAGCTACTC
>NC_134789.1:5313082-5323082 GCF_046742065.1 Oratosquilla oratoria | reverse complement strand
GAAGACGAGGAAAAGGTGAGAGAGACGAAGTGTGCAAAGCGGAGGAAGTGAAAATGGATAAAGAGAGCTGGCGCAAAGAGCAAAGAGAGTGTCGCGAAGGGGAGGGGTGAAATGCTAGGAGAAGAAGAGGCGAAAAGAGGGGAGGATAAAAGGAGAGGTTGAGAGCGAAATGGAAAAAGGTCGGAAGTAAAATGCTTTGGAAGAAGGGCAAAAGATGGAAGAGGAGTATGGGTGAGGTGGAAAAGGTATTTGGTGTTGCGGTGATGAAAGAAGAAGAAGGAGGGAGAAGAAGAAGACGACGAAGGAGGTGGGGAGCCTACGCCAGGAGGCGCTGAGTAGCTGTAGCCGTCTCCATCACCTTTGTCCTATGCGTTCTGCGGACTGCTGAGGCAGGTAAAAGTCACCGCAAGGAATAGGAACATAAGAATGAAGGAGACTGCAAGAGACCATAAGGCCTACACTAGACAGTTCCATGTCTATTTCCACCTGTTTCAGCGTTCACTACATGGCTGCTACGTCTGTTCCATTCGTTGACCACCCTATTAGTAAACCAATTTTTGCCTATGTCCTTCTTAATTCAAAATTTGTCCGGTTTAAATCCATTACTGCGAGTCCTGCCCTGTTGTCTTTATATGATAACCTTGTCTTCGTCACTCTTGTTAAAGCTTTTGATCCATTTGAATCGAATAGGAGTGGGAGATTCGAACCCACGGTTAAGTAAATACGAGACAAGCACGCTTCCGATGACCTCCAACTTCGCAGCAGGGAAGAACGGGCAAAAGAAGACGAAGAATGCGGGTGAGGTGAGTAATCAAGGAAAATGTAATGGTAAGGCAAAGAAAGAGTGTTAGGTAACGATGTGATCATTTAGGAGAGAGATACTGAAGTGCAAGAAAGAATGTAGGAAGGAGGGAAAGGAGTGAGGATGAGGTGTAAAAAAAAAAAGAACAACTACGACCAAATTTTGGTGCTATTTTGGTTAAACCACATGGGTAGGAATAGGTAATATTGGCACTTGGCTAAATCTTATATACAAATTCATTAATTTGAAACTAGAATTGAGGGATAGGGATGAAAGATTAAAGGAACAGTGAGGTTGTTCATTGTAATATTGGCACTTGGCTAAATCTTATATACAAATTCATTAATTTGAAACTAGAATTGAGGGATAGGGATGAAAGATTAAAGAAACAGTGAGGTTGTTCATTGTAATATTGGCACTTGGCTAAATCTTATATACAAATTCATTTATCTGAAACTAGAATTCAGGGATAGGGATGAAAGATTAAAGGAACAGTGAGGTTGTTCATTGTAATATTGGCACTTGGCTAAATCTTATATACAAATTCATTAATTTGAAACTGGAATTCAGGGATAGGGATGAAAGATTAAAGGAACAGTGAGGTTGTTCATTGTGGTTCCAGGAGCCTTGATACAGTTTGGAAGACCCACGGAAAAGAAGAGCTGGATAGGGAAGGCTTGGCAAGGGACTCAGAGAAAGATGACTGTGAGAGAACCACTGAATATATAAATGAAAATGTAAATAGATAGGTAGATAGATTAATAGACAGATAAATGAATAGATGAATAAATGAATAAATTAATGAATAAATAAATAAATTATAAATAAATAAATAAATAAATAAATAAATGAATAAAAAGATAAACAGATAAATGTGTAAATAAGTAAATGGATAACTGAAGATAGATATGTAAATTAGTAAGAATAGATAAATGTAATAAATAGATATGTAGATGAAAATTTAAATAACAATAAGTAAATAAATAGATAAATAAATAAACTAATGAACGAATCAATTAATAGATAAGTGAATAGACAAATATAGATAAATGAAGAGACAAATCAAAATTGAATAAAAACACTCGGAGAGCTCACATCAACAACTCTACAAGAACATAATCAGTCTTAGGATTATAACTTGCCAAGATTGGTGTATAATCACCTCATCGTTTCAATCTTTCCATAAGAAATGGAAGAGACTGCGAGAGACCATAAGGCCCACATTAGGGAGTTCCATTCCCCTTACCACTTGTCATTCCTATCCATAAAGTTATCTAATATTCTCTTAAAACAACCAATTGTTTCAGTGCTGGCTACATTTTTAATAAGCACATTCCATTACTTAACCAATGTTGAAAAACCAGTTCTTGCCTTTTTACTTTTTAATTTAAATTTTTCCAGACCTGGATACAGTTCCGGATTGCCACTGAAATCTAATGAAGTGTTACATGGATCATATTACACCGCTCCAATTTTTTCATCAAAACTCGTTCATAACTTTTTGCATGGAATTCTAACAAACAAACAATACCAAAAACATAACTTCCTTATCTGAGGTAATTAATGCCGGTAGGGCAAGGATGAAGCTGAGATGAAGCTTAAGATTGTGTAAGTGAAGGAAGATGATTGGTTTAGGAAATTATCGTGGAATTCAAAAGATTGTGACTGAATCAAGGCAATACCAATGTGACGGCAAAGACAGATAGAGAAAAGGGAAGAAAGTTGGATGTGACCGGCTACTTCTAGTTTCTACTGGACAAAGTCTTTGTAAATTATTGGAAATATCTTCCTTTGCATAACTAGATGCGGTTAAGTTTTGTTAAGTTATTCTATGTTAGGTTAGGTTAGGTTAGATTAGGTCATATTAGGTCAGGGTGAGATTAGGCTAGGTTAGGTTATGTTGCGTTACGTTACGTTATGTTCGGTAAGGTAACGTAAGGTAAGGTTTGGTTACGTTAGGTTAGGTTAGGTTAAGTTACATTAGGTTAGGTCAGTTCAGCTTTGGTCAGGTCAGGTCATGTCAGTTTAGATTAGGTTAGATTAGACTAGGCTAGGTTAGATTTATCGTTATTTATATAGGACGACAGTATTATCCAATTTCAGGCAGGTGGTACAACAATTTAATGTTTTCAAAAATAAAATACCATCATCATTGTATCCATCAAGTGTTACTAAAAATAATTTCCTCACAAAAATATATATCTTTCCAGTTTACATCATTGTGGACAGCCCTATCTGACCTAAGATATAGATAAATTATAAAAAAAAATATTAAATTTTAATTAATGATCATCTGATATGTTTCCATATACAGTAGTGTTCTTATTCCAAAAAAAAAAAATCTTTGTTGAAATATTTATGAATGTAATGATAATAGAAGATGTATGACTTAATTCTGAAATATCACGAGTTTAGCTCAGATGTCCTCATAGATACAATTGAAAATCACTTACTGATGTACAATCTTGGTGTCGAGTAACAAAAACGTAGAAAATTGTAATAATTCGTCACGAATAAACAAATGAAACTTCTTTTCTACTTCTCTTCCCAAAACCTAAACGGCCTGATTTTTTCTTCTAATCATATACGAATTAATTTTTCTAACACCTTTACATGCTAGTAAAGTTTAAGAACTTTATCCCCTAACTGTACATGAGAGGAAGGCATATCGTGGGAGACAGGAGGTCGTGGGGAACAGGTGCCAATGCAGAAGACTGAGGAGGCGAAGATAAGAAGGAAGAGACAGCAGAGAAACTGCGGTTCTTGAAGAACGCCGTCCAGTGGAGGAGCGTCTGGGCGCGAAGAAGCAGTTCCCAGAAGAGGCGGGGCCAAGGGGAGGAGACTCCAGTTGAAGGACTAAAGGAGTTCGAAATCAAGGGGAAGGGGAATTAAAAGCGAGGAACGGAGGAAGAGTCTGGGGTGTTCTATCTTTGAGAAGAGCGGATGCAGAAGCTGCGGGGAGAATATTGGACGTGATTGAGGAACCTTAAAGCGAAGTGTTAAGGTCGAGCGTTGATGGATGGAACGGGAGGAAGCCTCGCAAAGGATAAGCAACGTCGGAAAGGAGAGTAGAAGAGGAGGAAACGAGTTAGGAAACAAGGAAAATGTACTACAAGGACAGCAGGGCGAGACTCGTAGCGATGGATTAAATGGAATAAACTTAGACTTAAGAAGGAAACAGGCAAGAACTTATTTACCAACAAAGTGGTAAACAAATGGAATAGAATTAGTATCCATGTAGTGAGCGCTGAAACAATTGGTTTTAAGAGAAGATCGGATAACTTTATGGATAGGGGTGACAGGTAGTAAGGGACGGGAAACTGCTTAGTGTAGACCTTATGGTCTCTTGCAGTCTCCTTCATTTTCATATGTAATTAGGTTCAATGGGCGATCCATGAAGACTGGAGAATGAGATGTCCAGATGTGTATGAGGGACAAGCACAATAAAAAGTCGAATCGTTAGGAGGAAGCGGATGAGAATGTTGTCCGGGGATATAAATGGTGGACGGGCCCTACGAAACATGTTGGCATAAGAAAGCGCAAAGGCGGCTAGTGGGGGGGGAAACGATGAGTGGGAAGGTGTTATGGGGAAGGAGGGAGGGAGAGGGGAGAGGGGAGAGGGAACAGAATGGATGGGTGTGAGGAATACGGATCGATACAGAGCAAGAGAGGCAGAAAGGGGGAAAAAAAGGGACGTTTTGGAATACACTGAATGAAGTCGAAAGGTATTTCTTCTTCTGTAATGAAGACGAAGTGAAGTCGAATGTCATTTAAAGTAGGAAAAAGAAAACAAAGAATAGGAGAATGAATTTATAGGAAGAGAATAAGAGAAGGAAAGGAAAAAAGAAAAAAGAAAGTAGGAGACAGCGCATGTGAGCGGAAAGAGGGAGAGAGTAAGGAGTAGGTATTATGGCAGGTAAAAGAAAGAATTTGAAGGAATTTGAGTTCGCACAAAGCTTTGCTGGGAAGAAAGAATAAAACGCGAGGGGACGGAAGTGTGAGGAAAGATGTGTGGAGTATGGAGTGATGCATATGACCGAGAAAGGAGAGATGGGGTACGAATGTCTGGAGAAAGAGAGAGAGAAGAAAAGGCATGGAGGAAAATGTGCAAGTAAATAGAAAATAAGAAGGCAAGAAACCTGCACACATGCAAAAGAAAGGAACTGAAGATTAAAAAATATATATAAAAAATTGCATATATGTATAAATGTGTGTGTGTGTGTGTGTGTGTGTGTGTGTGTGTGTGTGTGTGTGTGTGTGTGTGTGTGTGTGTGTGTGTGTGTGTGTGTGTGTGTGTGTGTGTGTGTGTGTGTGTGTGTGTGTGTGTGTCTGCGCGCGTGTGTGTGTGTGCCTGTGAATCTAACTAATTGGATTTACTTAATTGTTATATATAATGTGCCCGTGATGTAATCTGTGCTTTTATTGATCAAATTTGGATTTCAATTCATTTTTGTCATCAACTTACTATTTATTCTTACTGTTTTGTAAATAAATGTGATACGATATGGTTTAACGTCACAAATTCCCCCCAACCGGGAGGCTAGGACGGTGCCCCTTACAGAGGACTTTGTAGCGTGGAATTCAATGAACCATACCTTTGATTCAAATTCGCCGGTGGCAGGGTTCGAACCGCCATCCCCTCGACCCTCGCCGCAAGTAAGGAGGCCCTAACCATGTCTTCTGGTTTTTCTTCTGCTTCATTTTTTCATTATTATACTATTATAATACCTCTTTCTCTTGTTTCCTCTTGCATTGACAGTTCCAGTACATCTAATCTTTTTCCTTCGTTCTGTCAACTAGGCTGGGAACCGTTTGGTTTTTGTCCTTTGAATCCCCTTTTTTTAATAATAATAAGTATTATTATTATCACTATCACCATCACTATTACTACTATTATTATTATTATTATTATTATTATTGATTATTATTATCATTATTATTACTATTATCATTATCATTATCATTAATTATCATTATTATTATTATTATTTTATTATTATTGTTATTACTGTTTTTTTTTTCTCTCATGTTGGTTCCACACCACCACAGTCTACTTCAATTTGCTGTAAATCAGATTTTCACTGAGTTTTTATCATCATATCCTCGTCTGTGTTTTGTAGTAGACTTTCACTTTTATGATTGTCAACAATTCAGTCTCGGTACGTTTTCTCGATGACAAATCATTGCTAAGAATCCCAATGATTTTCCTTTTTTATTATATATGTTAATATATATATATATATATATATATATATATATACATATATATATATATATATATATATATACATATATATATATATGTACATATATGTATATAAGTGTATATATATATATATGTATATATGTATATATATATATATACTGTATGTATATATATATATACATATATATATACACAGTATATATATATATATATATATATATGAAGACATCCTGACAGGTTGTAAGAGGAGTAGAGGGAAACACACAAGTAGAACAGGAGTTTATTCCTTGACTAGTCAAGGAATAAACTCCTGTTCTACTTGTGTGTTTCCCTCTACTCCTCTTACATATATATATATATATATATATATATATATATATATATATTATATATATATATATGATTCATTAAAAGTGATAGACAATTCAGCATGCTGAATTTTCTTAAGGATATTCTCCTTGTTACGCAAGATAGACTTATTCTGTCTTGCAAGATGCGAGATGATTTCTCCATAGGTCATCTGGGCTGCCATTTTTTTTTTTTTTTTTTTTGCAGCATTATTGATGGTAATGAGCTTGTTTAATTTCTTTTTTAGGGATTCCGTGGGGTCTTTTGATATCTTCTTGAACTTAGTTTCGTCGCTGAGAATGGTGTCCATTTTGTCCAAGTACTCGGAGGTGTTCATGAGGACGTAAGCGGCGGTTTTGTCAGCTTTTCTGATGGTAATGTCCGGGTCTTTCTTTAACTGTTTTGCTGCCATGATGTGTTTCTGGTCTATGAGTTTGCTTTTAAAATTACCTCTTGATTTAGATACTTCTGTAATTATTTCTCGTTTTAAGTTTGGTTCTACGGTGACTTCACCCTTTTTTCCAATTTTTCGATGTCGCCAAGGAGTATTTCACATTCTACTCGCTTGGCAGCCCAGATGTCCTCCTTTGGAGAAATCATTTCACATCTTGCAAGAGATAATAAGTCTATCTTGCGTAATAAGGAGAATATCCTTAAGAAAATTCAGCATGCTGAATTGTCTATCACTTTTAATGAAACATGTTTGAGAGAAGACCTCCTGCCCATATATACCCTCAATATATATATGAGTGTGTGTGTGTGTGTGTGTGTGTGTGTGTGTGTGTGTGTGTGTGTGTGTGTGTGTGTGTGTGTGTGTGTGTGTGTGTGTGTGTGTGTGTATTCATGCTATTAATTTCCATTGCATTACTCTTTTGTTGATTTTTTTCTACTTCTGGATTCACTTATTTATCTCATCTAGACCTTACTATGGCCCCTGATCATAATATTTGTTCTTGGTATGACCAGAAAATACATCATTCTGACATTTTTTCAATCTCTTTTTTTTTTTGCCATATCTCTTGTTTTTACTGTCTCACATTTGTTGTTAAATCAAACCTCTCTCCAGTTTTCTTTAGGACGTATATTTCCACTCATATTTCATCTGTATTTGTCTTAAATATATAAATTTCTACTAAATATCCCAAGAAATTTACTCAGCTGTATGAATACTGAGATCCTAAAGCTATGTCCTCCTTGACTGTACAATTCATCTAATACGTTACTTAGAGCTTTCTGGAATCTAAAAACTAAATAATCACCCTTTGCCATAGTATTTGTACTCTAGGGATTTGATAACATTCTTTTTTTTTTAGTTAATAGCAAATACAATCTGCTTTATGTGTCGTCTTAATTAACCTTGTAGCTTCTTTGATTTATTGCTATATCTAACAGTGCATTACCCAATAATTATCCTTCTTCACTCTAGCTAAATATGTTGTTTGAACCTTGTATCCAAAGGAGTGCTGGAGCATTGAGGGGAAGTTTGTAAGGAGAAGAAGAGAGGAAGAAGAATGCGAGCAAATAAAAATATGGACGAGAGACGACAGGGAATGTGTCGAGGAAAACATTAGGAAAAGAATATACGGAAGAATGGACAGAGTGATGACAGAGTGAATGTGAAAGATATGGTTGAGATGAGTAATGAATAACTGACTTTTGTAGTACAAATGAATGAAAAAGAAAGTATTTCTATGTGTTAATGGCAATGCCATAAGATTGAGTGGAGTAATGAAAACAGTTAATGATTCATGAATTGTAGTGAAAGGAAGGCAAAGTGGGTAAATGGGCGTATGGATCTCTACTGAAGAAACGAAGCGACGATAAAACCATGAAGCCCAAAGGTAGAGTAGCATGGAAGGAAGGAAGGCATTATCACAAGTGTTTGAGGGAAAATCGCCTGCGGATAAGTGAACAGGTATGGGCAACGAAACAGGAAAGCTTATCGGCTATGCAATGATAAAGATATCAATGAATGGAGCAATGGGATATCCATAAAAGGGAAGGAAATCGTAGAGGGAAAAAGTGTGTGTTGCACAGGAACTGTGGAAATAACTCTGAGGAATGATGAAGTGATTAGACAGACTTGAATGAAGAGGATGCTATAATAGATGACCGTGCACAGTTGAAATCAGGATTGGAAGGCCATGATAAAAAACAACAACAATGAAATCTAATTAATTGTACTAATGAGCTTTTGAAATATATAAATGTAGCTATTTGTTCACTGGAGGACGGTGATCGTCGGTTCGATTCCCGGGACTCACTACGGTTTTGCTGCGTTGGTTTCCGACAGTCCCGGGCAGGCGGGGAGGCGATCAAACGTCGGCTAAATAAATACGCGCTAATGATAGGGCTTTGCCCTACCAGGGGTTTCTCACTTCCCACTGTGTGAGTTTGGAGTGGTGAATTTTTGTTTACTGTATTATTCATTAATCTATGAAAATATGTTATATATCAAATACTCATTCTCAACGTATCAAAATCAATATGATGACAGACACTGAAGGCAAGAGTATTACAGGATCTAAAGCAACTTTAAAAACTACTTAAGGTACTTTACTAGAAAACAGTGAAACTGGTAGAAAAATATTAGAATAGGAAAATACACTACAATGAAAATTATTACAAAATCTCTTTGACGGCCGAGCATGGGACCAGCTTTAACAGAGGATGCATTTTGTATAAGAAAAACGATAATAAAGAATAACAAATAAGATAAAACAGAAAATATTAATATGAATAAAACAATATAAATAATAAAATAAATATATAGATAATACAATAAAATAATACAGATTAATATAAAATACGGATAATAATACATGCATGATAATATGAATGAAATAGTATAGATAATAAAATAGATATATAAATGAAATAAAATAAATAATATAGAAAATAAAAAATAAACGAGTAATTAAGATTTTTCTGACTCGGTCTAAATGGGGACTGTGGAAGCACATTAGCAATAATGATATTGTAAGTGTCTATTGTTGACAACCGTGACTTCCCAATATCTATCAAACATATTCTAGATATATAAGATTTAAATCAACCTAACACGGCTAGTATTAATGTAATTCAGAAAATTTTAGAAATACTTATTGAGCATGCATCCCTTAAGTACGTCCTAGATGCCGTACAGACTGTAAAATGGAGGAGAAGAAGGACAAAGGGTGTGGAAGAAAAAAAAATCCTTCAAGAAGTCCACGAGACTTGGCCGACGTTATGTTGCCTCCCCGCCTGCCCAGATATATCTAAAACCAACGCATTGGGTCCCGGGACTCGAACTCACGACCACCTGCTCGTGAAGTCAAGACGGTATCCGCTACATGAAATTAATAAGAATGGAGAAACTCGTAAATGTAATGGGATCGAGACAGTGCGTGAGATAAGAGGTTGGCTAGGTCGCTAGGAGACTATGTACGGAATAAGAAAAAACACCGAGACATCTGGAAAGAAAAGAAATTGTAAAAAGGCGTTCGTGACTAAAAGCATCTATGCATTGTTGTTCTTTAACCTCACGGTGATCACTCCACTGAACTGACTCGGCAGGTATCCACTATATACCACTAGTTTTTGCTATGCACTCTTCACGCCCTCCATCCCTCCTCCACACACTTATAAACCTTTCAAACCTCTTG
>NC_134789.1:5275582-5305582 GCF_046742065.1 Oratosquilla oratoria | reverse complement strand
AGGTGTGGGTGTGGCCACGCAATTGGTGATAAAATATATAAGCCATTCATAGAAGAATGAAAGACGGAAGAACTTGTATACAAATGGTCTATCTGACCATGACCAATACTACTGTCTGTTCCAAGGGTTCTTGCCTCATACATTCCATACTTATGGACTACTGTTCCTTAGCTCTCTGAAGATAATCTCAATACTAAATTGAGTTGTTATGCATCCACTAATACTATTGGACCCCTTTGTGAAAGTCTTCGGCCTATTACTGGTCCTTTATCCACAGGTGAATACACGCTGGTCCTATTAAAAATGAGAGTGAATGAAAAATATTCAGAACTTGTTATTCTTTGAAAAAAAAATTAACTTGAGATACACCGACCGATTTGACGGAAACCTTTCTTACATTATTAACATTAATATCAACAACTTCACCGCAAATGTGATATCTATCTTTATCTAAAGTAACCCATGTTTCTCTTTGCTTGTCCATGTTATGCCAATTTCACAAACAACTGGCCACATATTATTGACCTAACTTAATATCCATCTAGTTAAGCAAAACAACTACACAACAACTACAAAAAGACACCCAATCAACTACTTTATAAAAAAAACGACCCTGATTATATTTATAGATGGACATACACAAACTACCACCAAATATGACAAAATTCCAAAAAGCGAGACAGACCTATTCCAGCGGCAAAGTCTCTGTGCTCTTCTCCCCACGTTTCACACTGGCGGAAGCGACAACGAATACTGAAAAGCCTAATTTATTTTGCCCCCCTAAATCTGGTCCGTCAAATGCACCAAACCTATGCACATTCTGATCCCATGACTGATTCACGCCCTCACATCTCTGATGCATGCAATCTTATACACCTGGCCGATCGAATGTAGAACAGTGTTATATAAAAGTGTCCCCACAAGGAATTACATGTATATTTAACTACACCAGTATGCTTACAGTCCAATAGGTCATGTCTTACACACACACACACACACACACATATATATATATATATATGTATATATATATATATATATATACATATATATGTTTATATATATATATATTATATATATACATATATATATATATCTATGTATATATATATATATATATATATATATATATATATATGTATAGTGTATATTGTATATTGTATATTTCATATTGTATATTATATATTATATATTATATATTATATATTATATATTATATATTATATATTATATACTATATATTATATATTGCATATTGTATATTGTATATTGCATATTATATATTATATTGAGGAAGGACGGGAGAGGACAGAAGATAGGGGTGAATGGAGAATGGTTGTATGTGGAGGATGTTGTGATGCATGAGGTGGATTGGACGGGGGAATGGGGGTGAGGTGGTGTGTGTGAGCAGAAATTTTTGACGCAGCCCGAAGGGATTTCTCCCCGTCCTCTCCTTTATGTGGGGGGACGGAGAGGGGGGGTCGCCGATTTAATGAAGCGGCCTTGCTGTGGATGTGCTGTGTCCTGCGACACTGCTTCTGACCCAGGGCAGTGGACAGGGTGCAGGGATGACCCGTCATCTAGGAGGTGCTAAGATGGGAGGGAGGGTGGAGGGGTGTGGAGTGTTTTCGGGGATGAAATGGGTGGGAATGTTTTTGTGCCTTGTCCTTTTTGGCTACCCCCCTGGTAAGGGGGAAAAAAGCCTTGGTATATGTATGTATGTATGTATGTATTATATATTATATAATATATAATATATACAGTGTATATATATTATATATCATATATTATATATCATATATTATATGCTATATATTACATATTATATATTATACATTATATATCATATATTACATATCATATATTATATATTATATATTATTTATATCATACATTATATATTACATATTACATATACTATTTAGTATATATCATATATTATATATTATATATTATATATTATATATTATATATTATATATTATATGTTATATATTATATATTATGTATTATATATTGTATATTATATTATATATTATACATTATATATTATGTATTATGTATTATATATTATATATTATGTACTATATATTATTATATGATATATGTTATATGTTATATATTATATATTATATATTATACATTATACATTATACATTATATATTATATATTATATATTATATATTATATATTATGAGAGAGGCAGAGGGAAAACGCACAAATAGAACGAGAGTTGTGCGTTTTCCCTCTGCCTTTTTCACAACCTGTCAAGATGTAATCATATTATATTATATATTATATATCATATATCATATATTATATATTATATATTATACATATATTATATATTATATATACATACATACATATACCAAGGCCTTTTCCCCCCTTTCAACGGAGGTAGCCAAAAAGGGAAAGGCATAAAAACACTCCCACCCATTTCATCCCTAAATACACTCCACACCCCTCCCACCCTCCCTCTCATCTGAGCACCTCCTGGATGACGGGTCACCCCTGCACCTTGCCCACCGCATTATATTACATATTATATAGTATATCATATATATTATATATTTACTATCATCAATTCTCTTTCTAGACACATCGCCGCCATAAAATTTCTTCTGCGATTTTTCTTGGAACTCCACACTTCACAACTACTCCGTCTATTGATACATATCCTACCCTAGCATTAAGATCTCCCAATACCACAACGTTGACATTTCTCCCTAAAACCTTTATGCACTCGTTTAAATCTATCCAGAAAGCCTTCCTTTCCTCTACATTCTTCTCACTACCAGGCCCATATACACTTACAAAAACCCACACTTCCCTTCCCAGTTTCAGCTCCATCCACATTAACCTTGAAGAAACCTCTTCCACTCCACCACACATTTACCTGTCTCTTCAATTACTAGTAGAGCCACCCGTTCTCTCTCTCTTCCTCTCTCTACCCCTGACACCCTCCCAAATACACTCCCAAACTTAAATTCTCCCCTCCCTTTCAACTTAGTTTCACTCAATGTCAACACATCTATCTTTCTTCTTACGAACATACTGCCTATCTCTTCCCTTTTACTCCCATTTGTACCACATTCATGTACATTAAAAGACCCAAACCTTAAGGTTCTAGCTAGAAAGCTCCTCCCAGACTCTCAAATCCTTTTTTTAAGAGGGTATTAGATAGAAAAGTGGTAGCTAGGGCTTTAATAGCCCATATAGTGGTAACCAGAAGAAGAGTAGGAAGAATTTTGAATGTACATGCTCTAAGGGAAGAGAGTGGGGGAATATCAGTTCATTTTTGGTGGAAGGTAAATTGAGAGTGGAGAAATGTCGAGCTGTACAGGGAAGGAAATGTAATTGCAGTGGGAAGTGTCAAGAATATAACAATGATGACTGAGGAAAATGGAGGAGAAATAACAAAAGACGAGGTAAGAACAGTTATCAAAATGATGATATCAGGTGAGGCACCTATGTTGGATGGGTGTCATTAGGAGTATCTAAAAAGGGGAGGTACAGTGATGGTAGACTGATTGATGAGGTTGTTTAATGTATGTCTAAAAGAGAGTAGAGTGCCGGAGGACTGCAGGAGGGATCAGTTTGTTAAATGTAGTTGGGAAAGCTTATGGGAGGGTTTTGATTGAGAGGGTTAGGAGAGGAACAGAGGGAGTAATTGGTGAGGAACAGTGTGGGTCAAGGACAGTTAGGGGTTGCATGGATCAGATTTTTATGGTAAGGTAGATATGTGAGAAATTTTAGGGAAAGGTCAGGGTGTTTTTTGGGCCTTTATGGATTTGAAAATGGTTTATGACAAGGTAGACAGTAATCCACTGTGAGAGGTATTGCAGATATATGGGATAAGAGGAAAGCTGTTAAGAGCAGTCAAGAGTTTTTACGAGAGTAGTATAGCCTGTGTTAGAATTAGAAATGGAGAGAATGAGTGGTTTGAGGTAAAGGTGGGACTTCGCCAGGGATGTGTTATGTCGCCTTGGCTGTTCAATTTATACATGGATTTGGTGATGCGAGAGGTAAACGGAAGGGCAATGGGTCGGGGATTGGAAATAGTTCAAGAAAATGTAGAAAAATGGGATATAAGCCAGTTGTTGTTTGCTGACAACACTGCGCTTGTGACCGAATCAGAGGGGGGATTTAAGAACTTAATAACGGATTTTGGGAAGGTGTGTGACAGAAGGAAGTTCAAGATAAATGTGGGTAAAAGTTACCTGATTAGATGTACAAGATAGTACGTGGTAGCAAATTGGAAGTGAGTATTAAGAGACGGAGACTGGAGGAAGTGAATAGCTTTAGATAATTGAGTGCAAATGTGGCAAGAAAGGGAGGAGTGGAGGTGGAGGTAGAATGTATATTAAGAGGAACAAGTAAATGCCTTGGGGAATTAAAAAGTGTAATGAGAAATAGACATTTGGGAATGGATGCTAAGAGAAGATTGTATGAGGGAGTGATTGTGCTGACAACACTGTATGGTGCAGAAAAACATGGAACATAAGAGAGTAAGAGAGGATGAATTTGAACGTGTTTGAGATAAAATGCCTGAGGAATATGTTAGGGGCTACTAGATTGGATGGAGTGAGAAACGAAGATGTGAGGAGAAAAGTGGGGGTAGAAAAGGAGTTGAGAGATAGGGTTGATGAAAGAGTATTGGGATGGTTTGGACACATGGAAAGAATGAGGGAAGAAAGATTAGTAAAAGAGGTGTGGAAGGCAGAGGTGAAAAGGAGTGAACATGAGGGGGCGATCGAGGATGAGAAGGACGGATGGGGTAAAAAGGGCATTGGGAAAGAGGGGAATGTTTGTTGAGAAAAGACGGGAGAATGGTTGTGTATGATTAATGCTGTGATGCATGAAAGGGAGTGGGTGGGGGACGGGGGATGAGAGAGTATGTGTGAAAAAAAAAATGAACGCACCCCGAAGGGATTTCTCCCCGTCTTCTCAATTTCTGCATGAGGGGACAGAGAGGGACGGGTTGCCGATTTAATGAAGCAACCTTGCTGTGGATGTGCTGTGTCTTCCGACACAGCGAATGCAGGATGATCAGTCATCCAGGAGGAGCCAAGATAATAGGGAGGGAGGGAGTGGATAGGAGTGGAGTATGTGGTGATGGAATGGATGGAAGTGGAATTAATGTTTTGATTTTTTGGCTGCCTTCCTTATAAATGGGAAAAAGTCTTTGGTATGCATGTATATCATATATATAATATATATTATATACTATATATCATATATTGTATATATATATTATATATTATACATTATACATTATACATATATATTATGTTATATATTATATATTATACATTATACATATGTATTATATGTTATATATTATATATTAATATTATATATTGTATATTATATATTATATATCATATATTATATATTATATATTATGTATTATACATTATATATTATATATTATATGTTATTATATATTATATATTACATATTATATATATATATTATATATTACATATTACATATCATATATTATATATCATATATTATATATATATCATATATCATATATCATATATTATATATTATATATTATATATTATATATTGGATATTGTATATTATATATTATATATTATATATTATATATTATATATTATATATTACATATTATAAATTATATATACATTATGTATATATTATATATTATATATTATATATTATAAATTATAAATTATATATTATATATCATATATCATATATCATGTATTATATATTAAATATTATATACTATATATTATATATCATATATCATATATACTATATACTATATACTATATACAATATACTATACACTATATACTATTTAGTATATACTATATACTATATACTATGTATTACATATTATATATTATATATTATATATTATATATTATATTATATATTATATATTATATATTATATATTATATGTTATATATTATTTATTATATATCATATATCATATATTATATATCATATGTTATATATTATATATTATATATTATATATTATATATTATATATTGTATATTGTATATTGTATATTGTATATTATATATTATATATTATATATCATATATTATATATTATATATCATATATTATATATTATATATTATATATTACATATCATATATTATATTATTGTATATTGTATATTGTATATTGTATACTATATATCAAATATCATATATCATATATCATATATCATATATCATATATCATATATTATATATTATATATTATGTATTATATATTGTATATCATATATTACATATTATATATCATATATAATAAATTACACTGGTCAACAAAATTGATTAAGATACCTGTTGCACAAGGAAAAGGAGATGAACTTGATAGAATTTTTCTGCTGATTTCAAATATGTTTTCAGAATTTTTTCTATAAGGCATAGTTTTTCCTGTGATAGCATATTAAATTTTAAACAATTATAACTAATAAATGAGGCTGATATTTCAATGAAACTTACCTTTAAATTGCAGAATTTTTTTATTTTCGAGAAGCCTCTCTCCGTGTTTATTTTCGAGAAGGCTCTCACCGTGTTCGTCACTGACGGCGCCAAGATTTGCAGGGAAAAAGTTCAAGTGAGAATTTAGGAAGTGAATTTTTAGGCTCATATTGGATCCCAAGGCCTTGTAGGATGTCAGTAGCTCTTTTACTATTTTAAAATTGTTATTTGCTTTATGATTCCCCTAAAAAGCTTAAATGACAGCTATGTAGCTTTTCAAGATCATTTAACTCTTCATCAAAATTCTGATCTCTCATCAGCTCCCTAATCTGTGGTCCGACAGAAATACCTTCTATGATTTTTGCGTCACTTACTATAAGAAACCTATTTTTCAAATATATGAATCCCTTGCCAGTTCTACCCATGCCTTTAACAAAAAAAATTATCAACCCTAGCTTAATATGGAGAGGAGGCAGATAAATTTTCTCAGAATCAACAAGAGGAGGATTTACAACATTATCCTCTCCTGGGTTCGGAGATCGTTTCGGCCTTACATTCTTTTCATAATGATTTTTCTTATCCCGACTGTCCCACTCACAGAGAAAGCAACAAACTTTGTAAGACCCGGCTGCATTCCAAGTAAAATTGCCACAACCTTTAGGTCACCACAGATATTCCCTTTATGTTCTTCATACTTTTTTCAGTAGAAGCTTCATAATCTCATATGTTTCCTTTATATTAGCTGCATGGGTCAGAGGAACTATAAGAAACTTATTTCCATTGTGGAAAAAAACACTTTCAGGCTCACTTTTGAAGACTTAATAAACAACCGCAGCTCATTCCTGTCATATCTACGGTTCAGTTCCTCTATAACAGAATATACCTAATTGCAAACACCAAACCATCCTCACGCGAGAAAAACTGATCAAAATCACACTATCGCTTACGGTTGAAATAACTTAAGATTCTTTCTGGAAATAAAAAGTTCAGATTGCTTTCCTGACAAGTTTAAATTTCGCAAAAGATCATTTAGATCTCCTTAACTCAATAAATGTGGTTCACTTGAACAATGAATAGGCTGAAAGTGCATGACAATACAAAAAAGGTATTGGACAAAATTCGAAACTACCTTTCAATTCTGCTTCCAAAACATATAATATAAAGCAGTTGTTTTTGCTTCGGACAAATTCTTTATTGACTAGTGTTATTTATTACATATTAAAAATCATATATTACATATTAGATATCATATATTATATATTACACATTATACATTATACATCATACATTCTATATTCTATATTCTTTATTATATATATAATATACAATATAATATATGCTATATTATATATATTATATATTATATATTGTATATCATATATTATACATTATACATCATATATTATATATTATATATTATATATTATATATTATATATTATATACTATATATTATATATTATACATTATATATTATGTATCATATATTATATATTATATATTATATATCATATATTATATATTATATATCATATATTATGTATTATATTATATATTATATATTGTATATTATATAGCATATATTATATATATTATAAATTATATATTATATATTATAAATTATACATAATATATTACATATTGTATATTATATATCATATATTACATATTACATATTATTCATATATTTAATAATACCTTATACATTATATACTATATATTATATATTACATACTATATTATATATATATATATATATATATATATATATATTACATGTTATATATTATATATTATATATTATATATTATCTATTATATATTATATATTATATACTATATATTATATATTATATATTATATATTACATATTATGTATTTATATTATATATTATATATCATATATTATATATCATATATCAAACATTACAGGATATATATTATACGAACTATGAATTATATACTATATATCATATATTTTATATAATATATCATATATCATATATTATATATTATACATTATATATATTATACATGATACATTATATATTATATATTACATATTGTATAGTATATATTACATATGATAGATTACATATCGTATATATTATATATCACATATTATATACTATATATCATATATTATATTATATATTATATATTGTATATTATGTATTATACATTATATATTATATATTATATATCATTAATTATATATTATACATTTTATATTATATATCATATATTATATATTATATATTACATATTATATATTATATATTATATATTATATATTATATTTTATGTACTATATATTATATATTATATATTATATATTATGTATCATATATTATATATTACATAATATATTTAGATATTATATCTTATATATTATATATTATATATTATACATCATATATTATATATTATAAATCATATATATTATATATTATACATTACATATATATATTATATATTATACATTACATATATATCATATATTGTATATTTTATGCAATATATTATATATTAAAAATTATACATTTTATATCATATATAATATATTATATTATATATATATATATTATATATATATATACATTATATATATCATATATTCTTTATATTATACGTTATACATTATACATTATATATCATATATATATTACATATCAACATTATATAATATATATTATATTATATATTAAATATTATATATTATATATCGTATATTGTATATTATATATTATATATCATATATTATGTATTATATATTGTATATTATATGTTATCTATTATATGATATATATTGTATATTGTATATTGTACATTGTATATTGTATATTATATATTATATATCATATACTACATATTATATATTATATATTATATACTATATATTATATATTATATATTATCTATTATGTATTATATATTATATATTATATATTATATATTGTATATTGTATATCATATATTATATATTATATATTATGTATTATATATTATATGTTATATGTTTTATTTTATATAATTTATATTATGTATTATATATTATATATTATATTATATATTATATATATTATATATTATATATTATATATTATATATTATATATTATATAATATATACTATATATTATATATATATAATATATTATATATTATATATTTATTATATATTTTATTATATTTTATCATATATTACATATTATATATCATATATTATATATTATATATTATATATCATATATTACATATTATATATTATATATTATATATTATATATATTATATATTTTATCATGTTTCATATATCATATATCATATATTATATATTGTGTATTATATATTATATATCGTATGTATTATTACATATTATTCATTATATATTATATACATCAATTATATATCATATAGCATATATTATGTATTATATATTTTATACTATATATTATATATTATATATATCATATATTATATATTATATCATACTATATATTATATATTATATATATATACTATATATTACATATTATATATATATATTATATATCATATGTTACATATTATATATATACTATATGTTGTATTTTATATATTATATATATTATATATATTATAAATAACTACATACTATTATTATTATTATTATTATTATTAGTATTATTATTATTATCATTATCATTATGATTATTATTATTATTATATATATATATTATATTTTCTAAATTATATATTATATATCATATATTGCATATCATATAATATATACTATATATTATATATTATATAATACATATATATTATAGATTATGTAGGATGTATTACATACTATATATTATATATCATATATTATATTTTATATATCATATATCATATATTTATGATATATTATATATTTTATATTATATATTATATACTATATTATATATTATATATTACATATCATATATCATATATTATATATTATATATTATGTAATATATATCATATATTATATAATCATATCATATATTTTATATTATGTATCAGATATATTATATATTGCATATCATATATTATATATTACATATTATATATTATATATTATATATTATATATTATATTTTATGTACTATATATATATTATATATTATATTTTATGTATCATATATTATATATTACATATTATATTTTAGATATTATATATTATATATTATATATTATATATTATATATTATACATCATATATTATATATTATAAATCATATATTATATATTATACATTACATATATATATTATATATTATACATTACATATATATATATATTGTATATTTTATGCAATATATTATATATTAAAAATTATACATTTTATATCATATATGATATATATATATATATATTATATATATATACATTATATATATCATATATTCTTTATATTATACGTTATACATTATACATTATATATCATATATTATATATTATATATCAACATTATATATTATATATTATATATTAAATATTATATATTATATATCGTATATTGTATATTATATATTATATATCATATATTATTATATATTGTATATTATATATTATCTATTATATGATATATATTGTACATTGAATATTGTATATTGTACATTGTATATCATACATTGTATATTATATATTATATATCATATACTACATATTATATATTTTACATATTATATACTATATTCTATATATTAATTATTATATATTATTATGTATTATAGATTGTATATTGTATAATATATATTATATATTGTATATTGTATATTATATATTATATATTATGTGTTATATATTATATATGTTTTATTTTATATATTTTATATTATGTATTATATATTATATATTATATATTATATTATATATATTATATATTATATATTATATTATACTATATATTATATATTATATAATATATATTATATCATATATATAATATATTATATATTAATATTTATTATATATTTTATTATATATTATATATTACATATTATATATCATATATTATATATCATATATTACATATATATTATATATTATATATATATTATATATTTTATCATGTTTCATATATCATATATCATATATTATATATTATATATTGTGTATTATATATTATATATCGTATGTATTATTACATATTATTCATTATATATCATATACATCAATTATATATCATATAACATATATTATGTATTATATATTTTATACTATATATTATATATTATATATTATATATCATATATTATATATTATATATCATATACTATATATTATATATTATATATATATATTATATATTACATATTATATATTATATATTATATATCATATGTTACATATTATATATATACTATATGTTGTATTTTATATATTATATATATTATATATATATTATAAATAATTATATATTATTATTATTTCTATTATTATTATTATTATTATTATTATTATTATTATTATTATTATTATTATTATCTTTATGATTATTATTATTATTATATATTATATATTATATTTTATAAATTATATATTGTATATCATATATTGCATATTATATAATATATACTATATATTATATATTATATAATACATATATATTATAGATTATGTAAGATGTATGACATACTATATATTATATATCATATATTATATTTTATATATCATATATCATATATTTATGATATATTATCTATTTTATATTATATATTATATACTATATATTATATATTATATATTACATATCATATATCATATATTATATATTATATTATGTAATATATATCATATATTATATAATCATATCATATATTTTATATTATGTATCAGATATATTATATATTGCATATCATATATTATATATTATATATTTTATATTATATATTATGTTTTATATATTACATATCATATATTATATAATTATACATTATAGATTATCAATTGTACATTATACATTATACATTATACATTATATTCTATATATTGTATATTATATATTATATATTACATATTACATATTACATATTATATATTATATATTGTATATATATATATATATATATATATATATATTATATTTTATACATTATATATTACATATTGTTTTTATATATATGTTATATATTATATATGTTATATATTGTATATTATATATTACATACTATATATTATATATTATACATCTTATATATATATTATATATTATATATCATATATTATATATTACATATTATATACATGTATATATTATATAGTAAGTAATATGTTTTATATATTTTCATGTTATATATATATTATATGTTATGTTACATATTATATATTATATAATATATATATATATATATATATATTATATATATATATTATATATTATATATTATGTATTATACATTATATATTATATATTTTGTATTATATATATATGTATTATACATTATATATTGTGTATTATATTATATATTATATATTATATATTACATAATATATATTATATATTAAATACTATATATTATATATTATATATTATATATTATATATTATATATTATATACTATATATATATATTATATATTATATATTATATATCATATATTATATATTATATATCGTATATCATATGTCATATATATCATATATCATATACATTATATATTATATATGATGTATTATGTATTATGAATTATATATTATATATTATATATTATATATTATTGTATATTATATATTTTATGTTATATATTATATATTATATATTATGTTTTATCTATATATCATTTATTATATATATATTATATATTATATATTATATATTATATATCATATATCATATATTATATATTATATATTATGTTATATATTATTTATTATATATTATATATTGTATATCATATATTATAGACTATACATTATATATTATACATTATACATTAATTATATATATAATATAATAATATATATATATATATATTATATATATGATTATATATATATATAATATATTAAATATTATATATTATATATTATATATTATATATTATATATTATATATTATATATTATATATTATATATTATATATTATATATCATATACTATGTATCGTGTATTATATGCTATATATTTTATACCGTACGATATATAAATCATGAATATATTCGGTGTTGTATATGGAGGCTTGAAAGTAGTTATGTATGAATAATATTTTGACGCAGCCGAAGGGATTTGTCCCCACCTTCAATTTTTGTGCGTGAGGGGACGCAGAGGGGGAGGGGGGCCACCAATTAATTGAGGTGACCTTGCTGGGGGTATGTTGTGTCTTGCTGCTCCACGAGGAGCCAAGATGAGAGGAAGGGAAGGGCGGTGGATGGGAGTGGATCAAATGGGTGGGAGTGGAATTATGCCTTTTGTCTTTGGCTACTTCCCTGGTAAGGGGGAAGGAGCCCTTGGGGTATGTATGTATATATATTATACCTTATATAGAATGTATATTATTCAGTATGTATTCTTTTACCTCCTTCGTTCCTCCTAATTTACCTATCAACAGTTTAATTCACCCATTAATTATGCATAGTGATTTGCTTGATATTTTTTCTTTTAGTACTTATCTATATTCCAGTGCTCCCTTACAAGTGTGTGTGTGTGTGTGTGTGTGTGTGTGTGTGTGTGTGTGTGTAGCTGCCTGTATGTATGTGTATGCGGGTATGTTTTTATGCGTGTATGCTATCATGATTCCATGAGAAACTACATAGTTCGATAGAGGATGACTTGGAGTGCATGAGTTTTAAGATGACTTCTTGAATGATTTCCCATTTTTCATTATATTTCTAATATATTTTTATAATATGTAATTTTATGATCATAGACATCGCATAAATTATTTCCTAAAAAAAAAAAAAATATATATATATATATATATATATATATATATATATGTATATATATATATATATATATTCATTTGAAACCATGCATAACCACGGAAACATTGTATTAGACATTTATGGTTATGTATGTGATAAAAAAATACCTTATATATTATAATGATGCATATAACAATTACCCCCATTTATTTAGGTATTGAAAGCACCCCTTACATTACTATATACAGGTAAATATAAGTGTACATGTAGGCAGGCCCATTTGCTATGCATAGATACACGTCTAGCCAAATTGCCAAATACAGGGGCACACAGACGCACATACACACACATTCTCGGTTCGAACCTCGGCACGTGACTAGGATCCCCGTATTGATCAATGCATGGGAGCACTGGCAACGCTGCTGCTGCTGCTGCTGCTGCTGCTGCTGCTGCTGCTGCTGCTGCTGCTGCTGCTGCTGCTGCTGCTGCTGCTGCTGCTGCTGCTGCTGCTGCTGCTGCTGCTGCCGCTGCTGCTGCTGCTGCTGCGGTTCCGACCACTTTGTGTGCCGCCGGACCGACTGCTTCTGCCGCCGCTAAAGTTCCTCCTGCCGCCGTTACTACAATTGCAGCTTCTAGTGGTGCCGCTACTGCCACCGCCGCCGCCGCTGCTGCCGCTGTCGTCGTCGTCGTCGCCGACGCCGCCACCGCCGCCGTCTCCGTCACCGTGGCCGCTGCTGCTGCTGCTCCCGCTCCTGCTGCACCTCCGCGCCACTTTTGCAAACCTTCTTATCTCTACTCACCTCCTTGCGTCCCCTCTTCCTCACCCTCCCGCCGTCTACCGTAGCCTACCTCCCCCCATAACCCCTCTCTTCCTCTTCCTCCTCCTCCTCCTCCTCCTCCGACTCGCCCCTTTCCCTGCTTGAGACCCAGGCACCCTTTTTCCAAACCTTTCTATTTACTTATGGTTTACTTGCGCCTTACTCCTCCGCCTAGTAGCGTCACACTCGCTCCTTGGCATTACTCGCTGCTGCACCAAGTCCTACTAACCACATACAACACCTTAACTTCTTTTGTAACCCCGGTCCTTCAAAGACGGTCGAGTGTGTGTATGGGGAAAAGGATGACCCTTGGCGCGTCCTCTACTATTGTTTGTTTACTTTATTATGCAACCTGGAAGACCTATAGTGCTCCTGAGGCCTTAAAACTAGCATGTCTTTGCGCGATCCTCCTGGTCAGTCATGGAAGCTCCTTCTCTTGTCACTCTCTTCGAGATGTGGAGGGATCTGAAGACCAAATACGGTTTGGAGTTAACCTGACTGAAAATTTTAAACACGAGAATAATCTTCCCCCCCAAGTGGCGGTCTTTCTCAGTGAATGAATGCAGTGTCTGTATCTCTTCCCTATTATCTTTCTCAAACACCCAAGAAAGACGGTGATTCTAAAAAGTGAAATAGTCTTGTCTACAGCCGAACACTCCCCTCTGTGCAATTTGCTATCCCATCATAACAGCGAAAAACCATAAAGGTTTGTTAATCTTCATAAATTCGAAGGAAGATAACATGCTGTACAATTTCACAAAGTAGTTCTATGCGGTGCTGAAACGTCTTAAGCAAATGCATGTTCTTACAAACCCTACGCGTACACTCCGCATACTACACAAGCCTCAACACCAGGCGTCAACACCAAATACCTCCCTCCCATTCACACCTCATCACGTTCGTCTCGTATGTTAAAACAATTGTAATCCATCATTATCTTCCCCCACCCTTCCTACCCACAACCACATTAGACTAACCAATAAACTTGTATAAGCCTTTGTCTGCAACATTGGGACCTTCGGTTTATCACACAACCCACTCGCTTTCCTCTTCTCTTTCCCTTCCCGCTCCTTTCATCCCTTCCTCTTCTTTCCCTTTACCTTCCTTCCTATTCTAACGCTTATTGCCTTCCCCTCCAATCCCCAATCTCTTTGCCTCCCCTTCCCCTTCCTTTCCTCTCTTTCTTTTCTCTTTTCTTCCTTTCCTTTCCCTCTCTTTCCCCGTTCTGGGACTCTCTCTTCTTCCCCTCCCTCTTCCTCTCCTCCTCTCCTCCCTCTTCCTCTCCTCTCCTCCCTCTTCCTCTCTTCTCCTCCCTCTTCCTCTCCTCTCTTCTCCCTCTTCCTCTCCTCTCCTCTCTTCTCCTCCCTCTTCCTCCCCTCTCCTCTCCTCTCCTCTCCTCTCTTCTCCTCTTCTCTCCTGTACTCTTCCCTCCTCTCCTTTCCTCTCCTCTCCCTTACTCTCCCCTTCTCTCCTCTCCTCTCCTCTCGACCGGCCCACACCAAGTTCCTACGGCGCCTTGGCACCCACCCTTTCCCGTCTTTCACAGTATCCTCTCCTTTTGTGGGTCTTTTTTTTTCCTGTTTTTCTTTCAGGTCTTGGACCTTCGCAGTCTTTTCTTCTCCGGCCTTGCCCTCGACCGCTTCCCTAGACAGTTTAAAACCTGAACGTCTTCTTGCCTAGTCCAGTCTCCCCACAATTCTTGATCCTGATTACCTCTTCGATCTTGGTCCGGGGTTTCTCCTAAATACTAGGCTGAACTGTCACGTCTATCTGGGTAACTCGAAGTCCTGGATTTCCCCACCCATACCGTGTTCACCCATCGCTTACCAGTGGACCATCGACTCGCATCTTTGCTTGACCTATGATCCACCTCAATTCGTTTCCGAACTTCGCCTAAAATTCTACTTCCCGAGTTACAAGATAATTTATCTAAGCTACCTTCCGACGACATAAGTATATCATTATAATCTCCTTTTTTATTTGCAAGAATTACTATGTCATTCAAGATCTATCAGTCAGTTCTGGTTTCTTGTCTTGTCACCTCCTTTATCTGAACTTCTTCATCTCTGCAATCGGGCATCTATCCCTTTGTTTTATTCCCCGTATCTGTCCCCTTCACGCGCCCCCTCAACCCTTGCAATCTAAGTCAAGCCTTTCGCCTGTTTCTTTGTTGTTATACCTCTTGATGTGTATCTCCCTTTCCGTGACACTTGAACAGCTACCCCGTCCTATATCCCTAGCCCCTCGCTCCTATATCCTATATCCCTAACCCCTTCTGCCCATTCCACCCTCTCCAAAGCGTATCCTTTTCTTTACTACACTTAACCAAGTCCGTAAGTGTACCCATCAACTTAAACAATGATACACAATCGAGGATCGAGCCAGCATGAGATCTCATCGCCCGCAACGAGGCTTGTGTTGGTCGACCCTGCCAGTGCGCTTAAGCTTCTTTTGGTCGTTATCCAACTTCACTCTGACCATGAACCTCGCTATAGTCAATACTACACCCTCCCCGATCCCTTCAGTCTCACCATTTCCTTGGCCACCTTCCTTCTTCTTCTCTCGATTCTCTAGTAAATTTGTTTCTGTTTCTTTTGCTATGTATCTAGTCCTTTTGTTGTGTGTTCACCTCCGTCGCCGCTAGAGATTATCGATACAGTGTCTGTAGTTCACACCAACTCCATTCACTTGGTTACTATTCTAGTTTTCTTGAATTTGTTTTTTTATTATCATTATCATTATATTATTATTATTATTATATTATCATATATCATATTATTATTATATTAATATATTAATAATAATAATTAGTTATTATTATTGTTATTGTTATTGTTATTATTATTGTTATTATTATCATTATTATTATCATTATTTTTATTATCAGTATTATTATTATTATTACTATAATTGTTGTTGTTCCTATTATTAAACATTACCGCTGTACTGCTGTAAATATTTTCCCGTCTTTGCTACCACTCCTGAATAACCATTTCCAACATTATCATTTCCTTCACCATCACTGGATGTTATTTGTCAAGGAGCCCAATATCCCCTGCTCAGTAATATTCATATTATAAACTGAATATTGAAGCCTCTCTTCATAAAGTTACCATTTCTAATATAAGTGTAACCATATCTATTTATTTTTTTTATCTCGCTCAAAACCATGCAATGGGAAGTGAAAAACCCTTGGTAGGGCAAAGCCCTGTCAATTGTAGCAAGCCGCTGTTTCTTTTAGGACGACGTTGGGTCGCATCCCCACCTGACCAGAGCTGTCGGGAACCAACGCAGCAAGCCCGCAACGGGTTCCAGGAGTCGAAGTCACGACCACCTGATTATGAGTTCAAGGCTGTTTCCACTGGGATACCACACTATATATATATATATATATATATATATATATATATATATATATATATATATATATATATATATATATATATATATATATATATATATTTACCATATATTCAGATAATTCATCTCTGGCAGAAGACATGACCAAAATATAACGGGTGGAGGATCTAATTCTGAAGCCCAATGGAGGGAGATAGTTTTTCTACGAAACTTGAGCATCACAACCCACTGACAAGTCCCGCCGTCACTGGTGCCTACATTCCCCGTTCCCATCCCGCCCTCTTCTGTTGTACCTAATCACGGCAAGACCGTTCCCGTCTCACAGACCCCTTTCTACCCTTTACAAAGCCATCTCTCTGCGTGTCATTTATCCACCGAAATTCTTAGTCCGTGTCTCGGCTCAGTGGTTTCTGCTATGGACATCTGGGACCCCGAAAACCCTTTCACGCGCTCTTGGGCCGATCTGACCGATGAGTGAACGACAGTATTCGTACATACGAAGCGGGCCCAGAGGACACTGGAAGCTGATCTGTGATATATCATCGTTATGCAAATATTGTTTGTTGTTGTTGTACAATTACACTTTTGCTGACGTAGATTTGTTTCAATTATATGTGAATTACTCCATGCAGAAAATGGTGAAATACATGTCAATGAATGATTTGTGTATACTTTTGATATGGTATACGTAAGTCCTGGTTATCAGCAATAGCACATGGTCCAAGGTAGGAGGAGTGTGGGTGTGGGCAGAGGGACTTGGTTTCGATTGATGAATGAGAAGCGGCTGTGGAGGAGCGGGCAAGGGAGGCAGCGTAGAGCGGGCGGGCTGTGGAGAGGCTTGTTGACACTCAGGAAGCGCGCGAATGAGCGACAGGTGACAAGGTCAGTCAGGGTAGACTACAAGATAAGTGAGATGGAGCTGCAATGTTATGGTATACTGTTGCGCATACCCAAAATTGACCCTGGGTATTTTGAAATTATGCGAATATTTCTTCTGCTGAGGAAATTTCGAGTTGAATGAAGTTGACTGAGAAAATAATCTCATCAACCTTGCCTATTTTAAACAAAATCTCTTGTCACTGCATGGAAAAAAATTCGATACTGTAGGAATGAAGTCAACAAAAAGTGAGCAATGTATTTAATTAAGAAAAGAAAATTAGTGTAGTCAGCTTTGGCCGGGAGTTGTTTTGAATAATCTGAATAATATAAATGTATGTAAGGAAATGGTAAGTAATAAACTGGGCCGACAGTATGATTACTCTTTGAAGAATTTTTTGTAAATGCAAAATTGTTAATTTAACGAGACGAAGTGAAGACACTGAAGAGGAATAAGTAAAAATGGGGAAAATAGACGAACCAAGTAAAGACATCTAGATAAAAGAAGTTATGCTTAACAAAGAAGTCAGTGAATAACAAAATAGGAAAAAGTCCATTGGTTTTATCAAGAAGAAAGTCAGAATATTAGATTCTGTGACCAAGACACTTGCGAATGGAAGCTTACGTAACCCGTAGGGATTGAAAAAATATATTAAAAGCGAAAAGAAAATAAATCTAACGACTAAGGGCTCAGTAATCAGTGGATTAGGAAGTCTTGTGCTTATATGAGAAACACAAGCAATCAGTGGACATTAGATAATCAACATGTGGTAGCTTGAAGAAAAATGTTGAATGATTTATGACAGGATGAATAATAAAAAGTAAATTATGCAAGGAGCTAAGTAAACAAAGGTAATTACAGGCAACATGTTAGTGTGAAGTTCACTTGCAGTCAGTTTATTATCAATTATTATTATTATTATTATTATTATTATTATTATTATTATTACTACTACTACTACTACTATCATTATTGTTATTATTAATGATAATTATTATTGTTGTTATTTTATATATATATATATATATATATATATATATATATATATATATATATATATATATATATATATATATATATATATATATATATATATATATATATAATTTGATGTCCAGCGTCTAATGTACACTTCAAGCTAGAAAATATTGTAATTTCATTACTCTATTGATAAATAATCAAATAATCAGCAACAGACGCTATATCACTCTAATAAAACATATAAGATGGTTGAAGACTCTTAATTATGATCGTATATTAACGTGTATACCTTTTGCAAAGAGAAATTTCAATTTGATCAAACAAAAAAATAATGTATTCATTCCATCACGAAAACATATATCAGACGTTTCACCAAATCTCTCTTGAAATGCATGATAAGAAATACCCATCTTGAAGCGCTGGTCTACGGCCTAAGGGTTCACCTTTGCCCTTTATGCAAGAACATCCACTACTTACTGTCGGGAGACCGTAGACGACTGTGTCACAACGATACAATAACCAGAATAGAAAATATAAATTCTATTTTAGCGGACGGTGTAAGTTCTGGTCTGGAATATGCGAAACGCGGGAGATGGGATACCCTGGAGTGAACGGAGTAACGACCGATCGAGACCCATCTCCTTCAGATGAAGTTGCATTTACTACCTGAAGAGAGTTCTCAGTCAGTCTCGTGCCTTTGATTCTATCTACCGCCATACGGTATTAATAAAAAAAAAATGGAAAAACTCTGGATTCCAGAGGATACCAAACCTTAATATTTTAAGTACACCAATCAATTTGTAAGACCATTCTCTCTCCCTTCTTCGAGTCGATTCTAATTGACTGAAAGAAACCCCTGGGTTTTAGAGGGTTTCAGAGGGTTACTCAGTATGCCACGATAATGAAAGGATTAAAAAAGAAAACGGACTTAATCCTCGTGACTCATTCTCCGATTCCAGTTAAGGTCTGCGATGTCAAGACACATATGAATCTTAATCTATTTCTAGACAAAAGAATGTTAATTCTCAAGAATACCATGTCTTAGCACCACTACCCTCATATGACTTCATGGTTAGCTAATTTTACGGGCAAGGTTCTCGATATATATTTTTTTTATAATCAACACGGAAATTAGAGAATAAATTAATAAATAACAATCATACATGAAACATTCAATGAACAATCCTATTAACGACAAACGACGAAAAATAAACTTCGTCATGATACGAACCGTAGTCTTCTATGAAGTTAATTGTTCACCTGTGATTGAATCAACACCTTTCGGGTTTTTGACCGCGGAAGCGATGTCCGCGACCATGAACTCAATGCACAAAGGCTACACCAAGCACAAATGCTCATCCCATCTGTACAACTCGTTCTTAGACCATTGCGTCGTTGTTCTTCGGCCGTAGGTCGATCTTCCCCCCCCCCACACCCCACCCCCGGTCGCCACGTCCCCGAGAAGGTAAAACGTTCCCGTCACATTTACTTACCTACGTTACTCTCTCGGTAGATCGTCATACATGTAGCAAAGCTCCAGTCATATCTCTACTCTCGCATCATACAAAGTAGGCATTTCATCCCCAAATACGCATGTAACAATCGCAATGAAATGTAATTGACAAATAGCAATAGCCACCACGTCATCTCGTCTCGCAATATCTCTATTATCTATTAGAACTTTGTCAGGGAAATAACCCCGCTACATATCGCTAAAATGGTTAGTAATATTCCTGCCAGATTTCGAAACATTTACTTCATAGATATATTCCCCCCGTCAAACCTTGTTATTGATGTTACAATGTGACATTATTCTTATTTGCGTTCCTACTGTGGAAATTTCTAGTTTTGCAAACATATGAATATTTTAACAGTATATTGTTACATCCGCCACAAAGTTACGTTCCCCATCAAATATTTATATATTTGTCATTTTGATAACCCTTTCACGTGACGCTAGCTGTGAAACATATTTGTAATCCCTTTTAGTATCAAAAACATTCCTCAAACGATGATCACTAATATGGCATCATTCCACAGAAGCATCTTGACATCACTTTATAATCCTGCTCTTCCCGATTTTATATTCTTTCATCCCAAAATCATTAGGTTGTTAGGTTTAAAAGTATATACAACATCATTCCAGTATATCACAATAACAACGAAACTAATTCGAACGGAGTTCCAACTGAGGAACACATCAACACAAGCATTGTTTGCTTACTTCGGGAGAAGCTTCCAGTCACTCTCCGATTGAGTCGCTGACTTTGGTTCAATATACATAAGTAATATTAATACGACGATATATTTCTGTCGAGAAACTACTCATTGGGACTACTTTCCTGTACCCCGTTTCTTTTTAATTATGAATACGACACCCTGTTGCAGTTTAGCAGTCCAAAAGAATATATATATATATATATATATATATATATATATATATATATATATATATATATATATATATATATATGAGGCAAACTGACCTGTACAGTACCTTGGCGTCAGGTATAGATTTGGTTGCAGTAAACGACAAATCTAGTATATATATATATATATATATATATATATATATATATATATATATATATATATATATATATATATATATATATATATATATATATATATATATATATCAAGACAGACTGACCCGTAGAGTATCATGGCATAAGGTATGAATTTGGTTGCAGTAATCGCCAATCGATTTTGTTCATCTGAGGAAAAAACTTTGCCCTGAAAGTTTAGGCCGAGGTTCAATGCACATTTACTTAATAATATCGTCCGGAATTAACCAGAATAAAAACTATCATCACCCAACTCCAGAAGTCAACGACACAAATGTCATGCCAATCATAAGCACAAATTAAAAAAAAAAAAAAAAAAAAAAAAAAATTAACACATCAAAAAGAGATTGTCAATTCTAAAGGTACTCTGAAAATAAAAATAAAAGACTATCTACAACTTATCAATAACATAATGTCAACAGAGACAAGCGCAGCAATCAGGAAATGAAAAATACATATCCAAAATATTTAAAGAACAAAAAAAGTTTGCGTCCCATCGGATTTTTCACAAAACCAATTCTGGCCGGATAGAACGTTCCCGAAACCACGGAATGTAATCACCATTTTCGTCAAAATAATAAAAAAGCATAGTCGAAAACAATATCAACAGTGAGAAGAGTATACCGAATAACAACTAACCCCCCCTCTCCACCCCTCACCCCCCCACTCACAGACCCAACGTGAATGCAGAGTCCTGAAGCTTACTGGAAACACCACCACATATACACACATACGAAACTTACGCTTCGCTGTCGGTCTCTATTCGTATGGTACTCTGCTGAAGAGGGATCTAGCGTCGACTGTAGTAGAGGCACCTCGCCACTAAGCATACATATATGGGGGGGAGGGGGAAGGAGAACGAGTGTGGATTAGGAAGAACAAGGTACCAAAAGTTTACGGGAGAACGGAAGAGAGAGGGAAAGAACGAAAAAATCAGACTGAGAGACAGAAAGTTGAAAAGAAAAAGCGACGAGAGAGCGTAGAAAACGCTGAAAGAAAACTAGATTTTATGTGTAGGGAGACGAAAGTAACGAAATGAAACAAACAAAAAATGACAACCAAAAAAAAAATAACAACAGAAAGTGATACACAGTAAAATGTCTACATACGTAGATATATATATATATACATACAGATATACAGAAAGACCGAGGCAAAGAGAAGAGATGAAGAAACACAGACAAACAGATAGACAGATTAAGAGAGAGAGAGAGAGAGAGAGAGAGAGAGAGAGAGAGAGAGAGAGAGAGAGAGAGAGAGAGAGAGAGAGAGAGAGAGAGATGGAGGCGAAAAAATATATAAATAGAGAGAGAATAGAGAAAGGAGGTAGTGAGGGTGAAAGAGGTAGGTGATATGAAGAGAAAGGTAAAAGGAGAGAAAGAGAGAGAGGGAGGGAGAGAGAGAGAGACTGAAAGGGAGGGAGATAGAGAGAGACAAAGATAGAAAGAGAGAGAGAGAGAGGGGGAAGTGAGAGAGAGAGAGAGAGAGAGAGAGAGAGAGAGAGAGAGAGAGAGAGAGAGAGAGAGAGAGAGAGAGAGAGAGAGAGAGAGAGAGAGAGAGAGAAAGAGAGAGACGGAAAAGGGAAATATGAATATATAGAAAAGAGGTAGTACGAATAAAATGGGTAGAATGAAGGGAGGTAAAAGAGTAGAGAAAGAGACAGAGAAAAAGAGAAAAAGTGAGAGACAGAAAAATAAAGAGGGAAGGAGAACTAGAAACAGAAACAGAAAGAGACAGAGAGACAGAGAGAGAGAGAGAGAGAGAGAGAGAGAGAGAGAGAGAGAGAGAGAGAGAGAGAAACAGACAGACACACACACGAAGGAGAGAGGGAGTGAGAGTGTAAACACGCTTGAGGAGTTGATGAAGAAGAGGAGGTGCTGGAGGGAGGAAGGGTGGGGGAGGGAGGGAGGGAGGGAGGGGTGCGAGGCCTCACTTGCAAATTAGCTCAATGAGTAGCAACACGTGGTTTAGGTACAAACGTTGCTTCACACGCATTCCCTCTCATTTCCGCGTATAACTTGGACGAGTTCGCTCCTGTTCACAGACTCGGATCACTGAGGGGAGGCTGATGATGCTCTACGGATGCAAGTATCTCGATACTATTGCCTTGTTGGGTCAAAAGTAAACACGGGTGGGATCCATTCAAGACACGACCGGTTCCTTTAGCCCAAAAACAGCAACATGACCACCACCACTGCTACCACCAACAACAGCGGCCAGAGCAACAGCAGCAACAGCAGCAGCAGCAGCAGCAGCAGAAGCAGCAGCAGCAGCACACCACATAACCATGGCCCACAATGCACCTAACGGAAACACAACTTGGTAAGACTCCAAGGCACGAGGCAAGCACACTCACGCACACCACAAGCACTGACACTGTCCACCTACCCCTCCAGGACACGGCACTTCAGCACGGAGGGCGTACGGGGACGAGCGCTGTCCTCCGAAGCGTTGCAAAAACGTCGTGCAAAATGCGTGCGGCACCTGTTTGCAACATGACTGAGAACTAGGCACGGCGCCCGCCCAGTGGAGCCGTCCCGCGCGGCCGGCCAGCCAGCCAACCAAGCAGGCGAACAGGCGGGCGAGGCGGGGAGAGCGAGAGAGAGCGAGGCCGAGGGGAGTGGGAGGAGGAGGAGGAGGAGGAGGAGGAGGAGGAGGAGGAGGAGGAGGGGAGCGAGGCGCAGGAAGAGGAGGAGCGGGTGAGAACAGGGGGAATCGTAATCCGCTACGCTATTATCTATTTACAGGATATTTACATACATAGTGTGTATATGGGTATTTGAGATCTGTGGGGCACAATTATCCCAAATACAATTGGAGGGGAAACTTTCCTGAGATCCAACAACAACTCCGTCCAACCCCTCCTCCTCCCAGCCTGCCCGTCCTTCCTCCCACCCTCCTCTCTCTCTCTCTCTCTTTCTCTCTCTCTCTCTCCCCTCTCTCTCTCCCCTCTCTCTCTCTCTCTCTCTCCCCCTCCCCTCCTGCCTCCGCTCCTCGCAGTTTCCCAGTCTCCCATGCGCATGGCGGGCTGCACACCCTTGCAAACTCTTTCTCGCAAAACCCATGCATGCTTTCGCCGTCGCCGCTGCCCCCTCGGCCTCGCTACCACGGTCGCCCGGGTCACGTTTTAGAACGAGCAGTACGGGCTAATCAGGTTGGTGCCGTCCTCCCCCACCACACCCACACCCATCCCCCTCACCCACCCCCACCCACGATCAGCTGTGAGAGGCGCCGGATACGTGTCAGCAGAACACTCATCTCAAGGACATACACAACCCCCCCTCTTTCGGAAGGAGCCACATTCCTTCTTCCTTCCCTCTCCTCCGCTTTCCCTTCCCCGACTCTTCCCCAGACTTCCTTCGGGGGGCTCTTGTTAGACCATTCCCCCCCCCCCCGTCTAGCTGGAAAAATCCACATCATTAAATCTACTTACAAAAGAACACAGACAATTTGTTCCGTTTCCTGAATTCTGCGAAAAACGATTATAGTCAAAATTGATTGTTTCATCGGCTTCCATCGACGAAACAGAGCTATAAGCCCGTAAAATGTGATTTAATCCACAGTCGTTAAAGGAAAAAATAATAGACCCAAACACTCCACAAGGCCTCACGATAATACTGTAAATATAAGACCAAAATTTGGGGTGACGGGAAAGTGGACATTTGGATAGCTATAGTCTTTGGCCAAGTAGGAACAATTGGGGATAACGCAACTCTATCTGTTGTCCTAATGACTACAGATTTAAGTACAAGATGTAAGAACCATAAGGTTAACACAAGCCTAGAACAAGACGTGGTAGCAATGAACTCAGAACCACAGACGTGATTATCATGTTCGGATTAATAAGGAGAAGGATTAAGATATAACATCAATACTCTCGGCATCCTGGCGAAGTGAATCGACGTTGTTGTGGTAAACTTTATACGGTGTTATTAGACCCAGAACGTGCAGCACCCGTTCTGAGCAGAGGAGTTTATTGTAATTCTGTGGAAAAATATCAAAGGAAAAAAGCTGTCAAGAAGAAAAATATTAGCCTAACCAAACCTAAGTTAACTTAACGTAAGGTTAGACTAAGCTGAGCTACGCTAACTTAACCTAACCCGAGCTAAGTTAAGCTAACTTACCTCATCTGACCCTTCCTGGCCAAAATTTTTACTCTTCTACTATGACACATTTTTTCCTTTCATCCACACGTATTGTCTGCATACGGACAAGACACAAATCGATATGCGACGATAGGGGACGTAAGGACACAAAAATCTCTGGGGGCAACAAAAGTGTACCGATGAGGGAAGAAAGCAGCCCATGTGAGGGGAGACGAACAAAAGAAGCGAAGCAGAAGGACCAAAACAAGAGAAACAGTGACCCTACGACGAACTGACTCCAGAGTAATAATCGTCGGACCTCTCGGTTAGTGTTAAGAGATAAAGTATCTTATCCTTGTTGCCAGACGGATTTATTTGGATGAAACACCTTCTGACCATGAACCCTATCGGCGCCAAAAGCGACCTTAAGTTTTATCCAGGCAATCTTATTCAGCTGAGGAAAGTCCCCAACAATCAAAAGGTAGTGTGTAATTTGAATGACCATAAGTATTGGTTATTGGATATCTAAGATATTCTCTATTTATTGACGAACGATAATATTTAGCTGCGGAACTAGACTCAATGGAAGGTAAAAGATATTACAGCCACAGCTATCGGACCCACAGCGGCTCAACGGAACACAACCACAGCATTTGCATAAAATATATGAAGGGGGAAATGTGGGGGAGGAAAGGGAAAGAAATGAACCACAATATCTTCATAACACAATTTCAAGAACATTATTTAAAGGGTTGCAGAAACCGAGAGGAAATGGCTGGGCTTCTACAGAATAAATGGTTAATGGGTTGGCCAATATAGTGCAATGTAGAGTCTGAACAACGCAGTTGGCTGCCGGAAGGCCTCGGCGTCCAAAGAGGAGTAGTAAAAGCATAATAAAGGGGAGATAGATGGGGGATTTGCAATGTGGCAATGGAGAGCTAGAAACCAGGAGAGGTAAAGGAATACTGATAACAGTATGGCGGACTTTTATAGTGATCCGCATCCCTATACTATCTCAGGCATTTCACAGCTAAAACCATTGGTAATCCTTTTCCTTTTCGTATGAATATATATATATAGAATATATATATATATATATATATATAATATATATATGTATGTGTATATATATATATATATATTCATATATTCATATATATATATATATATATATTCAAATATGTATATATATACATGTATATATACATATATATATTCATATATATATATATATATATATACATACATATATACATATACATACTCGAATATATATATATATATATTTATATATATATATATATATTTATATATATATATATATATATATTTATACATACTGAATACATATTATATATATATATATATATATATATATATGTATACATATATATACTGTATATGTATACATATATATATATATATATATATATGTATACATATATATATACATATATATATATACATATATCATATATATATATATATATATATATATATATATATGTGTGTGTGTGTGTATGTGTGTGTGTGTGTGTGTGTGTGTGTGTGTGTGTGTGTGTGTGTGTGTGTGTGTGTGTGTGTGTGTGTGTGTGTGTATTGGTGTGGGTGTGGGTATGGATGTGGGTGTGGGTGTGGGTGTGTTTATGTGTGTGTGTGTGTGGGTGGGCGCGCGCGTGAATATGTGTGTGTGCTTGTGTGTGTGTATGCAAGAGAAAAAAATAGATAGAGAGAGAAAGGCAGGCAGACATACAGACAGACATACACAAACTGACAAACAGGCTTTACTGACAGATAGAGACACACAGAAACACACACACATACACGTACACGGACACACACATGCAGAGGGAGAGGAATTGGAGGAGGGCAGACAGAGAGCCAGAGAGGCAAAGAGAAAAGACAGACAGACACACACACACACACACACAAACACACATATATATTATGTACATATATATATGTATATATATGTATCTATATATATATGTATACATATATATTCATTATATATATATATATATAATATATTATATATATACATATATATACTAGTATATGTATATGCAAGAGTAACCACTGGAAAAGAGAAACTAAAAGCGGTTTCGAATATTGCATCTTCAGTGCAAAGTACATAGAAGGGGAGGGTTACAAGAATATATATGTGTACACACACGGATATATATATATTACTAGCCAAATTACCCGCGCGTTGCTTCGGGCAAATGATGATAATTCTAATTTTGATAGAATTTGTGGAGAAAAGTTACAAGTATCAATATAATTCAATGGAAAAGGTAACAAAAATAAAATGATAAGAAAGTAAAAGAAATAAATTTGACGAGGAAGACGCCCTTTGGAAACAAAATATTCTTACCCAAGTAGACTGGGTTATGGTGAATATGTATGGATTGGGGGGAGTTCGTGAACAAACAGACAGTAGTAGATACAAATGAAAGATAGTTATCCAAGTACCTTGGGTTATAATGCTTCAGAATATATATGTTTATAGGGGTCTATCTGCAAAAACCTAGGAGTTCGTGAATAATCCCAACCCAACCATACCCCACATAACTTTAACCCTTAACCCTAACCAAAATTTTTTTTTTTATAAATGAAATATAGTTATCCAAGCACCTGGAGTGATAGGGTATCAGAATATATATAGTTATGGGGGTCTATCTCCAAAACCCCAGGAGTTCGTGAACAAGCAAACAGACAGACAGACAAATGAAAGATAGTTATCCAAGTACCTGGGGTTATAAGGTTTCAGAATATATATGAATATAGGGGTCTATCTGCAAAAACCTAGGAGTTCGTGAATGATCTTTAACCTAACCATTGTAGTGGATTGTTAACACTACATGGTGAACGGACCCGGCTGTAAAAGAAAAAATTAAACAAATTTTTAACATCTTATGATTAACCCGCCCGCGATAATATCAAATAAAAAT
>NC_134789.1:5255582-5258082 GCF_046742065.1 Oratosquilla oratoria | reverse complement strand
GTGTTCCCATGTGTGTTGTAATAGGCTGAGAACGGACACCGGGGATCCTTCTTTCTGTATTTTCTCTCATGAGGCATTGCTCAATGTGAGACTAAACCGCTCTCTTCTCTAATCCTACCCTTTTTCTCTGTTCTTCCTCGCTCTCTCTCTCTCTCTCTCTCTCTCTCTCTCTCTCTCTCTCTCTCTCTCTCTCTCTCTCTCTCTCTCTCTCTCTCTCTCTCTCTCTCTCTCTCTCTCTCTCTTTCTCTATCTCTCTCTTTCTCTTTCTCACTCACTCACTCTCTCACTCTCTCAATCTCTCAATCTCTCACTCTCTCAATCTCTCTTTCTCTGTCTGTCTCTCTGTCTCTCTCTCTCTCACTCTCTCTCTCTCTCTCTCACACACACACACACACACACACACACACACACACACACACACACACACACACACATATATATATATATATATATATATATATATATATATATATATATATATATATATATATATAATATGTATGTATATATATATACATATATATATATATGTATATATATACGCGCACACACACACACACACACACACACATACACTTATATACACACATACACGCGCCCACGTGTACACACACTTCACTTCACGCGAACCCAAAATTTGCAAAAAGTAAAATGTACCCCCAAGCATTTAGAGAGTTCAAAACACTGTTGTTGAGATTTTTGAGCAAATAAAGATATGGAATGTGAAGTGACCGACTCACTTCTGTAAAACTCCTCTAGGTAAACATACGTATATGTTCCCATGTACACTCACGCACATGAAAACACACACACACATATGCACACACACACATACGCATTATATATATATATATATACATATATATATATATATATATATATATATATATATATATATATATATATATATATATATATATATATATATATATATATATATATATATGGGGGTGTGTGTGTGTGTGTGTGTGTGTGTGTGTGTGTGTGTGTGTGTGTGTGTGTGTGTGTGTGTGTGTGTGTGTGTGTGTGTGTGTGTGTGTGTGTGTGTGTGTGTGTGTGTGTGTGTGTGTGTGTGTGTGTGTGTGTGTATGTGCGTGTAAATGAAATGTGTACATATTTTTGACGCCAAATATTTCTATATCGGTTGAGTAGAGAATGAAGAGGTCAAGACAAAAATAATGAAAGAAAGAACGTTTATCATCGAAGGAGACTTCAAGAATAAACCAAGGAGACCATTATGGTTGTCACAATCACAGACACAGATCGGCGATGGATTACTTTATTCAGTGAATATATTTGTTCAGAAGAAAATGAAGTCTTGTTGCAGGATGAGAGCTCGATAGGAGTAGGTAGAATTGGACAAACTATGGCCAAGAGTAGAGGTGAGATAATTATATAAAGGCATGTGGTTGGGAAGTGGGGCACGTCAGTGGCAGGCAGTAGCGAGCTGGAAATAGACCTAGGCTCTGTGAGGAACACATCAAAGATGGCAGAAAACGAACCAAGACTACATCACGTGCATCAGAAATATTTTCTTCACTATTTTGCGATCATAGGTTCTATGAAGAAAGAGAACCAACAGAAACTGTGAAAGAACTGTGATTCAATCAGATCAAGAATAGTGACGTCGTCGACTGTATCCACGGCTACCGACCTTAAATAAAGCTTTCGGATAATGTTTTCAAGTAAATTGTATCTATTGTTTTTGATATGATTTTCGCATAACATTTAATCTTTATGTTAAGTGATACTCTCACGTTTTATGAAAATGCTCTCAACTTGATTATATATCACCGTTGCTGGATAAAATATATATGTATATGAAACATTTTCAATAAAAGTGTAATGCGATTTGGAGGCATTCATATAGCCTATCATATTTATTGTGGAATCGAATGACCTATCACTTGCAGAACAACACGACGCTGTATAGTTGCGTATGGATGCACACGAAGGTAAAATAAAAGTATAAACCCGCTCATGTAAGAGGACACATTTTCTCACATCCTCACTGCCGCCAGGCGATTTTATTCAACTCCGCGACATTAAAAAAGACGCCATTTACGTGAAATACATATATACACATTGCATTAATGGCGTCCCTCTAATCAGCAGAAGAGGAACTTTTGACATATTCCTGTTTCATCATCGTCCCCTAAAGGTCCAACCGTATTGCTTTGTATGCTTATGGGTAGTGTGCCACCGGATGTGAGTAAGCACTGTCCAAGCAGATGCAAGTCTTGGACATTAAACAACATGAAGAAAATAAAGATCTATACTTATAACGTAAGAACCCTCAAGTGGGACATCGTAAGACTGAGCGAAGTCCGAAGAGCGGAAGAAAAGCTGATACAGTTACAAGATAGTCATCACCTGTTCTACTATAGAGGTAAGGAAAAAGAAAGAGCTAATGGAGTAGGATTATTGATCAAACGAGAGATTGCTGGTAACGTAGTCAAATTCAGTAGTTTATCAGACAGGGTAGCTTGGATTGTGATTA
>NC_134789.1:5243082-5250582 GCF_046742065.1 Oratosquilla oratoria | reverse complement strand
CTGTGTAAATGAAGTTGCTCTGCCGAGGATGTACTGTGCTGCATTGCTTGTAGTGGTCAGGAGATATGGATGGCCCTTAATCCAGGAGGGGCTAAGGATAGAAGGAAAAGATGGGTGGTGGATGGGAGTGGAATGAGTGGGAGTGAGTGCGGGCTTCTACCTCCCTTATAAGAGGAAAGAGGCCTTCGGTATATCGATATACAGAAATAGCTCGGAGCACTCAAGGATCAACTTAGAATCAAATAGACGTCAAACTCAGACTATCAAACCACGGAACTTGCAGCTTCGGGAAGGTCGAGTGAGATGGTTGAAAATGGGATTGGGAAATGGGATGGGGCAAAGGAACAATCATTTTTTAACGATTCCGATACGAGCTCCGATACTGCTCTAAACTTCCGATTCCAATACGAACCCGATTCCGATACGAACCCGATTCCGATACCAGCAATGAATATAATTCATTGTAATTTCCAGCCCCTGCAATGGGTTTGGAAAACAAATACTTTATGACCAAAGTCAATTTATTAATGATTTATTAGAATCGGAAGTTTAGAGCAGTATCGGAATTCGCATCGAAATCGTTAAGAATGTTGGTATCGTCCATCACTAAGACTACCAATGTCATCTAGCTTAATCACTTCACGACAAGGTTGTCTGCACAGTCACCCATTGCCGAAAAGCACTCTTTCTCGAGCTCAAATCGAAAATAGAGTGTTGCAAAAAAAAAATAATAATAAAATAAAGAAATATCAATGAGTAAAAAGAAAAACTTGCAAAAATATATAATTTTTCTATAAACTGTCAAAAGAGATTGCCATGTAAAACATGCTAAAGACGACGAGCTCTGATATCATCATAGAAAAAAACATAATATTTCTACACATTTCTACATGAGAGTTGGAGTATCGACTCGCAGCGTAGCGATACTGAAATTATTTCAGTCCTGGGCGGGATTCGAACTAGGACCGCCGTAGTGGCAGCCACGAGTCGTGTGTGCGTGTGCGTGTGTGTGTGTGTGTGTGTGTGTGTGTGTGTGTGTGTGTGTGTGTGTGTGTGTGTGTGTGTGTGTGTGTGTGTGTGTGTGTGTGTGTGTGTGTGTGTGTGTGTGCGTGTGTGTGTGTGTGTGTGTGTGTGTGTGTGTGTGTGTGTGTGTGTGTGTGTGTGTGTGTGTGTATGTGTGTGTGTGTGTGTGTGCGTGCGCGCGCGCTCGAGAGGATCCTGCCATCACGAAAGTACTTGCGGTCAAACAGGGAACGTGACCACGGGTGTAACTGGTGACGTCGTATCCTTCAAGAGCACTGGGACCGGGGACGGGGCTGACACTATCAACTTGAGTCCCGTGGAACATTTTATGAATTTTCTGGGACATTTTATGAATTTTCTTCATAAACGCCAGACAATTCTATTCAGGTAAAGGAAAGTAATGGACAGTCTAATTCAGGCCACGATCGCACCCTCACGTTGTCGAGATTTCGTACTTAGTCATATGATAACCTAGACGACGCGATGGCACAGAGGTAGCGTTCGCGGCCGCCACTACGGCGGTCCGGATTCGAATCCCGCCCAGGACTGAAATAATTTCAGTATTGCTACGCTGCGTGGGTGGGGAGTTGGGTGTGTGTGTGTGTACGTGTAAGGTCACAGCATTACCCATAGATCGGTCTTATATGAGTTCTGAGCTCTCTTCTGGGAAGGAAATACCTGTCGATCACGAGTCCAACACGTGATCCAAGATGAATCACACTGCCTCATAGTATCAAGAGCTCTATCATCTAGATATATGGCTGCTCACATGTACATGAAGTTACATTTTTTTTTTTTTTTTTTAATCCCATTTTCTTCGGCACACCATCTAAGAAAGCCGTAATAGTTCCACGGAAGAATTTATGGTGAGGGATGAGCTCTTGCTTAGCCTCTCCGGCAGGCGATAAGGACCAAATAAACTAACGCACGGCGTCCCTCCTCATCATCACGTAATTTTCGTCCCCACTCTTCCTCCCCACCCCCACCCCCCACCCCAGGACAAAGGCGCAACCCTGATTCCCCCCACCCCTCCTACTTCCCTCTTCCCCCTTTCCACCTCCTTCCCCCTTCTCACCTTTTCCCTACCCCCTTCTTCCCTCCTTCTCCCTCACCTTTCCCCTTTCCCATCTTTCCCCTCCCCCCTCTCCCTCCCCCTTTCCTCTTCCCCCTCCTTCCTTCCCCCAGACCCCTTCTTACTTCAAACTCTCCTTTCCACCTCCCCCCTCCACCTACTCCATCCCCCTCTCCCCTCAATATACCCCCTCCTACCTACCACCTCACCCCCCCAAAAAAAAAAAAAATTCCCCAGGACTATCATTTCCATGCCACCCTTTGCCTGGATTCATGAACTCTTTGACTTAGTCTGGACTTCGCTGGAACGCCCAATTCCCAGTTCTAATATAAGCACACTGTTCTTCTTCCCTTTAGTCTTTCTAATTCTATACTTTGTTTGCTTAGTACAGTAATTCCTTATTCACTTTCACTCCTATACTAAACCTTGCGCTTTCTTCAGTCTGCTCACCCTTTTTTCCATAAGTATTCTTCAAGTTCTTAAACATAATCCTTTACAGGCCTCCCGCTCTTCATCCCATACCTCAGTTCCTTAATCCCGCTCTGTCTTTACTCACCTTTTCAATTTTGCAAACTTCTTAATCACCCCTTCTCTCTTTCCCTGTTCCACCTCCACAGAATACGTTCCTCCTCCTCCTCCTCCTCTATTCCAACCTGCATTCTATATGTTTTCCATCCACCATAAGTCTATGGATAGGGATTAAAGATGGTAAGGTGCATGGAACTGCCTAGTGCAGGTCTTATGGTCTTTTGTAGTACCCTCCATTTTTATGTTCTTAATGTAACTTTCTCCACCTTGCGCTTCCTCTACCTGTCACCACGCAAATGACCACAACATAACAAGGGTGGAGGGCTTCTGGCAATAGCATAAGATAGGCATGGGCAACCTTTTTAAGAGTTGGCGTCAAAATAATATATGCATTTTTTCTTTTTTCTTTTTTACACCAAATTTTATTGTGTACCGACGGAGTAAAATTATAAGCCTACAAACGCGTATGGACCTCCATCCCTTGCCTCTCCGGACCCCAGTCCACCAATTTTCATACAAAAGTAGTTGGAGATTTAGTAGTTATTTGTTTTAAAGTGAGCTCTGGGTTTCACGTGCCGGAAAAAAATCGTTATTGTGCAAGGTTTCAAACCCGTGCCAAACGATGCCCATTCCTGTCCCAAGACAGCAATCGATTTCTTCTGTAACTTCAGTATCAAAATCTACTGAAACAGTGGACTTACTAATAACAACAATAATCTTTCGCCACCATGCAACGCCCCCATATACATCCCCCTCCTCATCCCTTGTACAAGTCTCCCTTCCCCTCTTATTCTGGCCCTCCTCCCCCTCCCACCCACCCTCTTTCCCCCTTCCTTTCCTTCTGCCCTCTCTTTTGTCCTCCCCTTTTTCCACTTCGGCGTTATCCATTCTTGCTTCCTCCTTCACGCATTCCTCCGTTTCTCCTTTTTCTCACATTGGTTCGAACATTCCTCTTTCCCTCTTTTCATCCGCCTTTCCTTTCTTCCCTGCCCGTGTTCCTTTGCATACCTCCCTCACTTCCTTCCTTCCTTCCTTCCTTCCTTCCTTCCTTCTTTCCTTCCTTCTTTCTTTTCTTACTTCTTCTTCACCTCTTACGGAGTTTACTACCAGCCCTCTAGACCATTACAGAATTTGACTTTTTTTTTTTTTGTTAGAGCTCATGTATCTATCATTCATAATTTGCGATTTCTCCCCTTGCATTTACTGTCCTGCACTTCCTGTTTCACTTTTGTTTCTTTCTACGTCTATTGTCCTCTTCCCAAGGTTATCCCTCTTATCATTGTTATCCCTCTTATCATTTACCCCTCTCCAGCTCTTTCTTCAAAATCTCGTCACTTCTTTCACATTTCTTTAACCTCTTCCTACTTCTTTACAACTCTCTTCAACCCCATGAAGTGTATTTCGATTCCATTCTTCATTTTCGTTTCTCTTCTCTCCTCTTCCGCAGACACACCAACAAGCATTTTTTTGTTCTCTCACACTCATCTTCACTTCGTAGTCATCTTTTCTGTTCCCTCTTCACTCACTGCCTCCTCCCCCGTCACTTGCTGTGCCCGTTTCAAGCAGATTCGTCACAAATCACATTAGGCGACTTACCGTTTCCGACACGGGTCTGAGTAAAGTTCATTCCTGACAACCCTTCATCTTTTTTCCTCCTCCTTCTTCTTCGAATGCCTTGTTTTCATCGTGTTGTTGTCCATGCCCCTCCTCTTCTCAACTTGCCTTTCCAGATTCTTTTCCGTGCTATTTCCTCCTCGCCTTCACCCAGGGCGACTCCGGGGCCCACTCCTTGCACGAAGCCGCGCCAGCTCCTCTTTTCTTTAAGCATTTGTTTGTGGCCCCCCACAACGCGATGAATTCTTTTTCTTCTTGTTGGACTCCGTTCTTGCCAAGTACTTGCCTTCCAGCCCTCCCGGTTCCCTTCTCATCCTCGCCTGGCCCTCTCCTTCCCTTCCTGTCGTCTTTCTTCTTCCTTTTCATACCTCTTGCACAATTTTTTTGCATATCCTTGAATTTCCCCCCCCCCCCCCCCTTTTTTTTTTTTTTTTTTTTTTTTCGTTCTGTTTTCTCTCTGGTTTTCTGTTTCCCTGCGCCCGTTCTTTTACACACGACGCGTATATTCCTTCCCTACTTCCTTTTTCATTTGTTGCTCCCCTCCCTCCTCTTCGCCCTTTCCTTCTTGCAGCCCTGCGTCGCCTCACTTCCAATTTCTGCTTCCTAAACCCATCGCCTCCCCTTCCCCAAGCATCTTTTTTTCCGATTTCACCCCTTGCGTTTGCCTAAAAGCCAACGTGTTTTCTTTATTTCATCATTTCCCCCCTTTTTTCATTTCTGCTTTCTATCCATTCCCCCTCTCTCCACAAGAACTCTGGAAATATTTTATATTGGAATATTCTGGGATCACCCCGCCCCACCCCCCTCTTTCCTTGTTCCTTTTTGCCTCTCAGTGTCTGCTGCCTTTTGGCGTCTGCCCGCCGCGCCGAGCTCCTGTCCCGACTGGAGCGTCGCAGCGCTATTCCACTTCTGACGAGGGTCCACGGATTTGCAAGTAGAGCTACGAGTATACCTGGGCTCCCTTCTTTAAACTCCTGCGGCCCACTAAACCAGTCATTGCTGAAGGGCTCCCCTCTGAATGGACCCCATTACTATGTCTACAAATGTTGTTAATCCAACTGCTATTACTACGATTACTATCATTATTACGACTATGACTACTACTACTACTACAGCTATTACCACTACTATGACTACTATTACTATTACTACTACGACTACTACCACTGCTACAACTACGACTATTTCAACTACTGCTAAAACTACTTTTGCGACGACTACTATTACAACTACTAAAATTGCGATTACTACGTCTACTACTACTACTACTACGTCTACTACTACTACTAAAACTACTACTACTACTACTACTACTACTATTACTTCTACTTCTACTACTACTACTACTTCTACTACTACTACTACTACTACTACTACTACTACTACTACTACTACTACTTCTACTACTACTGTCTTGTCTTCTTTCTATTTCTTTTTCGGTCAGATTGGACAAGTTCCACATGTCTCCTTGCTTCTGAAGCAGACTATCCCATTCTTCCAAACACACTCCCTCTTTGTCACACCTCACACATTTCTTTCTGAGTCATGTACATTGACTCATTAACCCAATACTTCGCTTGCCACCCACATCCAATTCCATTTGCTTCTTCAACCTCTTGCCACCCTTCTAATCCCCATTCCTCCTCCTCCTCCTCCTCCTCTTCTTCTTCTTTTCTTCCTCCTCCTCCTCCTCCTCCTCCTCCTCTTCTTTTCTTCTTCCTCCTCCTCCTCCTCTTCTTTTTCCTCCCCCTTCTCCTGTTACCTCGCCGTTCAAAAGCACTTCCACACTTGTTTGCCACATTCCGGCATCATTACCCACTAGCTTCCAATAGGATACCTACCACCTCTTTATCTTGGCATCCCTTTCCTTTTGAGTCATTCTTTCCCTGTCATTTATTTTATTTTATTTTATTTTAATTTTATTTTATTTATTTATTTATTTATTTATTTATTTATTCATTTATTTATTTATTTATTTATTTATTTATTTATTTATTTATTTATTTATTTATTTATCTATCTATCTATCTATCTATCTATCTTAGGGGGTCCCGTTCCTTCACTAAGTCTTTGATTATTTCTGTTGAATGAAATCATCAATTACCATATGGCCTGTGATCCTCCGAGGCGTGGAGTAGGTCTGTCCTAATTAAACGAAGCTGCCAGACTTCAATCAGAATTAAATATCTGAAGCCAATAGCACTTCCTCAATCAAATCCTTCAACCATCAAACCTCCTCTTGCATGAAGGTTCTCCGATTTGCCTTCCTTTTCCAATAATCTCATCGTTTTCCAAGTTTCTTCCTCCTCCCTTTTCTTGTCATTACACTCCTCTTCCTCCTTTTCTTCTTGTGTTTTCGTTGCCTATCCTCTGTGCTACTTCCTGCAAAAGCCCCCACGATCCTTTGCCCTGACCTTCAGCTCTCCGAGCTTCCCTCTCTTGTTCCTTCAGCCCACCCATGTACGTCCACGTGAGTTACCTGGCCGTCCAGGTGGACAGGTGCAGTAACGAGAGCATAAATACCACTTATCAAGCCTCTGGGCACTTTCATGCTTGTACTTTCATCTCCGTCCACACGAATGCTATTTTTACTTCATATAGGGAGTTAGGTTTTCTTACTAATGTAAGCTTGTGTGCATTCCTGGTGTCTCATGATGGTGGTATTTATGAAAACAGTTCCGTGAAAGATTATAATGGTTTCACGAGTAACTAATAAGTGATTCCTCAAACAGGTTATGCAGTGTACAAGATTAGATAATTTCTGTAAATAGAAATAATTGGAAAAGACATAGTGATGAACATGCGACATGAGGGAATCAATTTTGTCCCCACATTCTATTCTACTTCATTCCGTTACTTGTACGCATGCGCATAAACATTCTCTCTTACTGATTCTGCCACACTTCACTATTCCTAAAAAGTATACATCGTTTTTTTTATTTTGACCCGTTTTTCTCTCTTATTTTCATTCATTACAGAAATCTTACGTTCATGTTTTCTTTAACCACACCTATGCAAACACCAGACAACCAAGATGACATCATACAACCTAATCTTTCTACACATGAACTACGTGGATATTTCTATGCCCTCGACCTTCTTTCTTATGCATTACATCTTCAAGCTCTTCTCCCAAGAATTTCTCTTCAGGTGTCTCCTCTCCCTTATCTACTGTATTTTTGTTAAATACATATCAGTTTTCTTTTTAAACATTAGTTTATACGTATCAACCCAATTGTTAAAATTATTGGTCTTCTTCCACA
>NC_134789.1:5218082-5230582 GCF_046742065.1 Oratosquilla oratoria | reverse complement strand
TAGAAGTAAACTGAAATGAGATGTAGTATGAGAGAAAATTAGAAATTAAGTGAATCTTAATCGAAGAAAAAGCGTGTGTATGTTTGTGTAAGTGGGCGTGATTTTTTTCGCGGGAACTGTGTGCATATTTCCTACGAAAAGTGAGTCGAATTCAATTCCCGCGTGTAATAGTGACTATGAGGACCTCTGCCTTCCGTGAAAAGAAACGCAGGGTGTAACGATAAAGGAGCCTTGGCGAATTGGGCATCACTCGAACTCAGGCGTCCCACACCGAACTCGTCCGGAACAGACGAAGTCGTCGCTGGCCATCCAACCACACATTATCCATACCAGGCTTACCCAGAATGTATTACTTGTTACCTCCGAGCAGCCACGCGTGGCGAAATAACCGAGCTATTTGTGCGTGTAATTACATAGCTTACTACAGAGCGCTCACCTTATCATGCAGTAAATTCTACCTGGCTCTTAAAAGGAGACATGGTGTTGCGACAGTCTTGATATATGGCAATGCAAACGAGGTTGTATCATGTGCACAAGCTCGCAGTTTCGAATGAGTTAGCATGAGGAATGCCAACCTGAGTTGGATTGTTCCAAATCAAGTTAGAGGGTAGGAACGGCGTGCCTAGTTGTGTTCAAACACGTTCTAAAGAGCATAGGCGAAGGTTCTATAGCAAAAGAAATTTTCTTAACACGGAATAAGATATTTGAATATTAAATGCTATTATCCAACTGAGTAGTAGTAAGGAGAGACAAAGAAAGAAATTGATATCGCGGATAGAGTCTGGAAGAAAATTAAGCAAATGTATTTCTTTGTATCTATATATAAACACATACATACACACACAAATAAATGAACACACCTACACGTAGCTGCATACACACACGCACATACACCAATATATGTGAAAGCATATATTCATATGTATACATTGTATGTATATATATATATATATATACACACATTGTATGTTTGCGTGTGGGGGTGGGGGCGCGAGTACAACAAGGTAATAATGGTGGCGATGAACTACGTTATGGCGATATAGGGATGTATATATCTGTATGTATTGTATGCATGTAAATTATTCTGTATGTATATATTCATGTATGCATGTATGCACGTATATATGTATATATGTATGTATGTATGTATGTATGTATGTATGTATGTATGTATGTATGTATGTATGTATGTGTGTGTATGTGTGTATGTGTATGTAATGCCACGCGTCCTTATAAGTAAAAGAAAATTAAATATCTATCGTGTTGGAACGTTAAATGAAGAGATGTAAGAACTGAACTATACTCGATTCAACCACAGAACCTCGTAACCGACTGGTAAAAAAACAAACAAAAAAAAACAAAAAATCTTCACAAGCAAATACCTTTCTTCAGCGGTGCGATGAGCTATTTCACAGAAAACAAATAATGTGATGAAAGCATGGCAGGTTAGAAATTCACGTAAATTCCAGAATAAGGCGGTATTCACACCAATAGACTAAATATACTTGAAGTGGTTTCAGTTTCTACCGGATTTGAGTTGGCACGTGTGGAAATATCAATAAACATTTTCTTTGTTATTGTTGTTCATACTTGCGTGTTTAAAGTATGATCTCCCCCTTCCCTGTTCTTTGTGTGTGTACTGTATTGTGGTTTCTCTTAATTAGGAGTAATTTTGTTATATAAACTTATAATATCTCAATCAGATTTGTCGCTTGCAACATCTGAGGTTTCCCAAGCCATACTGTTACTAAGCAATACGACACGCGTATCACACGAATTGACAACAGCATCTATGTCGTTCTTTATCATTTACTTATTTACTTATCTATTAGCTTGATTGGCAGATATATATCTTAATTACGTTATTTTCTTTTATCCTAGCACGTGACTAAAGAACAGGTCGTCGGTTACATTATGAATAAAAGTTATCATAATGTAATTATGGCGTAATTTTGAAAATCGTCCTTGCAATACTACCCCGCAGTAGCATGAGTATACAAATGTCAGTGCTTGCGTTAGTCAATGTTCTTTACAGACACTATAATGTTCTTATTAATGAAATAGGAGAATCTATATAATGGTTGTAATAGATTCTCCTATTCCAGAAACAGAGGGGCATCCTCGCCACTTTTACTGGTTCAAGTACACGCACACACACACACACACGACACTCTCTCTCTCTCTATAAATATATATGTATATATATATATATATATATATATATATATGTATATATTACATATATATACTCGTGTATATATATATATATATATATATATATACATATATATATACTCTTATATATATGTATATATATACATAATATATATAGATAGATAGATAGATAGATAGATAGATAGATAGAGATAGATAGATAGATAGATAGATAGATAGAGAGAGAGAGAGAGAGAGAGAGAGAGAGAGAGAGAGAGAGAGAGAGAGAGAGAGAGAGAGAGAGAGAGAGAGAGAGAGAGAGGAGTAGGGGATACCGCATTTCACGATCCGTACTTAATTCGAAACTAGTAAAAGTCGCTGGGATGTCTCTCTGTTTCCTTACATAAAACTAACTCTTTAGATACAAGCACAGGTCCAATCCAAGTAGCTTTTATGGGTTTCTAGCATGTTCTATGACTCAAACAATCCCTGTTAACGACATCACAGGTGATAGAGTTAATACTCCCATAGTTACAAAAGATCTCCAAATTTCCTTTTCCTGACATGCATTGGTACTAAGTCCCAATTGAGGAGAAGGATGAGGAACCTACGCCACGAGGCGCTAAGTAGCTGTGGCCGAAGTCATCACCTTTGCCCTATGCGTTTGGACTGATCGGTTAGGTAACAGTCACTGCTAGGAATCGGAGTGGAGTGCGGGATTCGAACCCACGACTAAGGAAATGCGAGACCAGCACGCTTCCGATAACGCCATCGGTGAGATAGAGGAATTAAAGTATTTACGATCCTTATTCTCAACTACAAGTATAAAGCTATCTAGAAGAATCTAGTCAGAGCTAAAAAGACCATTTGATTTATCTTTAATAACAGATCGAAAACTACTCTGCATTTGCAGATTTGACAGGAGATTCTTTCAAAATGTTTACAAATGCGTCAAAACCATTAACCGGCCTTTTACGAAAGGATCGACCCATCAAATGTGTCTTGAAGAGTCTTTTGTTGAAAATATCAAAATCTTCACTCACTTTTCCATCCCCATACAAAGACTAAATGAAACAGGACGGAGATTTGCTTCAGGAACGTCCTGCTGTAACTCCAATGATCCAGTCAAGAGCTAAAGAGTTCAAAGAAAGATTATTTGACCATTAAAATTTAATAGTTAGTTCTCTACGCCATTTTGAGCCCTATGTAGTAATTTCTACAGAGCTAGACTTTTACAATGGCCATAATTCCCAACGACTCACAGATGGTAGTCTCCAACTCCAACTGTATAATCTTAAGATAACATACATATACCAAAGAGGACATTAGAACATAGGAATGGTGGAGACTGCAAGAGACCATAAGGCCTACACTAGGGAGTTCCATATCCCGTACCACCTGTTATCCCTATCTATAATGTTATCTAATCATCTCTTAGATCAATCAAATGCTTCAGCGCTTTTTCCTCACTATAAGGGGTGGCTGAAACAAAGCATCCACATATCCCAAAGCCACTCCACACTCATCAAAACACATATATAGACCCTCCCCACCGATGGCACCTCGTGGATAAAGGGTCATCCCTTTATCCCGCCACGCAGCTTAAGTCAAAGGCAATACAGCGAGACACAACGCCTTCACTGTGCTGTGCGACACCGAAGTTGGTTTATCCCCTCCGATTCATCATGCGGTGAGGAGAAGAACATCCCCTAGAGTTACGCCATCCTTCATCTACTCACATACTCCAGTCACTCCTATATTTTGCATTCTCTCTTTCTTGTTTGGCAGACTTCCTCTTGCATCCAGTATGGAAAATGGTTCTACAGATGTATAACATAGAAAGTATATATATTTCTTTAGCTGTTTTTTTTTTTTTTTCTTGAGTCCTGAGGACCCGGCGTCTCCGCATGCCTAATGACGAGCCTTGAGTGGATGTATGCATGTATGTATGTATGTATGTATGTATGTATGTATGTATGTATGTATGTATGTATGTATGTATGTTTGCATGTGTGTATGTATGTATGTATGTATGGATATTCTTGTGCATGACTGCATGTACACCTGTATGTATTTATATTCCCGATATTGCATGTACGTATGTATGGAAATGAAGTTTTGAATAGAAATATGGTCATGTGAATTAGCAGTATGGACATTCTTCAAAACTCAATATTTAAGAGATACTTGGATGTCATGACAATGATACAAGCTCATTTGATATATATTCAGCAAAGAACAATAGGGATTAACTATGCTGTCATGTAACTTATTGGGTAATAATGAGAGAGAGAGAGAGAGAGAGAGAGAGAGAGAGAGAGAGAGAGAGAGAGAGAGAGAGAGAGAGAGAGAGAGAGAGAGAGCACCCGTTACTAGAAAAAAAAAAGTTCTCAGCCTTTTTAATACTATTCGTTTCATTCTTCGAAAAGCAAATCCAAATATCCAAAGTGCATACGGGGAAACAATGGAAGAAAAAACTAAAGAGTTTCTTGGTAATCCATCATGCTGGGTTCAATTGAGCCGGCCAGCATTACTACCACTTCTGGTACATTGTCTCCTCTTTGTCCGCTCCGTCCCCCCCGCGGCCTCGACAGCTTCGAAGGCCAAGAACGAGATGGTCTTGTGGACTGGGGCGTGTCGACAGCTGAAATATCAACTTCATTCCAGTGCAATAAGAATCAACGTTTCAGAGGCAAGAAATAAAAAAATATAAAGAAATAGGAGCATGATCAAGGATGGTTCAAAGTGGACAAGAACTGGAGGACGTGGGTGGAAGAAATGGGAGGTGGGGGATGAGGAAGAGGAGGAGGAGGAGGAGGAGGAGGAGGAGGAGGAGGAGGAGGAGGAGGAGGAGGAGAAGGAGGAGGAGGAGGCAGGCGAAGAGCGAGCATCTCTGCGGATGTCCTCCCATTCTTCTCCCGTTATCGTCTGCCATTTATCTCCGATCCAGGCCACCGTCGAGTATCTTTATGGTCTTGGATGCTGGTCCGGGAATGCAGGTGCTGGAAAATCGATTTGAGGTATGGAATGTGCGGCTCATTTATTGGACGCTGGGCCTCCTCCGGCTGACGGCAACAATCAGATGCTTCACCGGATGGATTCTGGTGCCTATGAGCTGCAACCAGTTTCCGTTTCATCTCGATATCCGGGGGAGGGGGGACGCTCCACGTGCTAATTTACGCTACATAAACTATAAAGGAGGTCTTCAGGATCGTAGGTACCCCTCCAGCACCCGCTAGGGAAGTGGTCCAGACCATGAAGAGTTGCAGGTTATGCGAGGAAGTCATCCATTAATTCCGGAGGCTCCTGGCAAAAATCCAAACCACTGCTGAGTTGCAAAGAAGTGAAAAGTTAAAATCCAATTGTTATATATTGCACCTACACGAATGGAGTTCTATATTTTTACTGCGGATTTTTCATATTGCCAACTGGTGACTAGAAACGGGAGGAGAAAAAAAAAAAAAAGGTCGACATTAAGAACGAATTATATTAAGCTAAAAAGACATTAGTGCCCTCTCCTTTCCCGAAACCACGGGTGATGTATCGCTCTGCCCATGTCCACCCAAACTTTAGAGAAAATAAATCCAGAAGGAACCGATTTCTAAACTGGTGATTTTCTTGCAAAAGTCCATTACACAATAATCCTTATATACACACAAAAAAAGGAGGACCTAAAAAATGTGATCCCGATAATATAAAAGTCTGTGGAAATATGGGAAGAGTACAAAGGGTGGGGCCATAAGTTAGTGTCAGCCAGTAAATCTCATCATTTTGTTGGCTTGCAGAGTTGGCTTGGCACTGCCTCTAGCCCGACACGGCACCCTGGCACTTAGCCTATAGGTCTTGGCACGCGTTGAAGAAAAACCTCCTCCGGTCGTGTTTACAGCTCGCCTGTTTACCGTTTACATCTGTACAACTTACCGTTGTTTGGTACAACGATCTGATTCAGCTTAACGTCGTGAACTCACCCTATCAGGAGGCTAGAACGGTGGCCCCTACAGAGACCTTTGTAGAGTGAAATTTAATTAACCATGCCCATGGTCCAACTCGCTGGCGGCAATGTTCGAAATATCATCACCTCGACCCCCACCGCAAGTAGCGACGCTCTAATCCGACACTACGCGTCATTTGTTTTCATTCTTGTTCTTAAATCGGTGTTGTGTTCTTTTCTTCAAATATAAAAAAAGGGATTCTTGTCTGTTGTTCTGAAGTTCTGATCTGAATTTTGCACTTACATATGAACGAGTAAATTCACACGCACTTTTCGTAGTACTTTTGTACTTGTACGTGGTACCAAGTATTCATTCAGTTTCTTTTTCATATACTGAACGATATACATGTACACTTGGTAAAACAAATTCTTTGATAATCTGTTGATATGCATTTTTTTGTACCTGAACGTGGTACCAAGTATTCATTTAGTCCCTTTTCATATACTGAACGACATACATGTACACTTGGTAAAACAAATTCTTTGATAATCTGTGGATATGTATGTACATTGAAGAGGTTTTGATTTAGCATATGCGCCCGGGAAAGGTGTTCCGTATCGGAAGTCTAGGTACCAGAGACAAACACAAGACTTCGTTTGTCCGTTCCCAGCGAATTGCTAAGACAGATTTATACGACTTTCTTCTCACCAGATGCCTCGCGCCACCAAGATTCGGGGGGGAAACTTAATTTCTTCACTTGTACTAATTCTTTGACTGCTAAACGAACGCGATCTTATTTGCGCGCCGGTGTCGTTTCACGTTTTGAGCCGTTTTCGGTCGTTTTGCTTATTGTTTCGCACGCCTGGTCTAACGGTTCGTCGAACGCGGTTCGACAGACACGTGTTTAAAGTGATGTGTGAACGGGGTATTTGGTTGTCGAACGTGTTCGACAACCAAATACCCCGTTCACACGTTCACACATCACTAACGCGGTTCGACAGACACGTGTTTAAAGTGATGTGTGAACGTGTGAACGGGGTATTTGGTTGTCGAACGTGTTCGACAACCAAATACCCCGTTCACACGTTCACACATCACTTTAAACACGTGTCTGTCGAACCGCGTTCGACCGTGTAAACTCCCTCTAAGTCGGCGTTTCCTAACCTTTTCCGACCATAGCACCCCCTGTTGTCATGTCTAAGCAGTCCAGCACCCTTATCTTGTTATTAGAAGGATAAAAGAGTGAAGTGTACTGCTTGATGATTTATTTTCTTGATTCCTTACAACTGAAACAAAATGACAATACTGTTTGTAGAAAAAATAAGAACACCCTAGAAAAATAAAATAGCATGGAAAAAGTCAAATATGCACGACTAGGTAGCCAATGATACATATATCAATGTGATTTTTGTGTGTATCACTTCCCAGCACCTCCTATAATTGATTTCAGCACCCCCAGGTCGGGAAACGCTGGACTTTAAGTCACTGAAGTGTTTGACGTTTGTGATTTTTTTTCCGTGATGCAATAGAAACATCAGTTTTTATGCTGAAAGCGACTACACTTATCGTCTTCTTCTGGAACCAATATCCTTGTCAATTAATTCGCTAACACATGTCTACCTATATTTGCTTAATGCCACATATCCTATGCACGTACTTTAACTTTTTTAGTTAGTTCTCAAATCAACTGATTCAGAATCAGTTGATTTAAGACTGTCACACGAGCGTTGAAAGTTATCTAATTCATTGGTCTAGTACTGCACGAATATATATATATATATATATATATATATATATATATATATATATATATATATATATATATATATATTTATATATATTTATATATATATATTTATATATATATATATATATATATATATACATATATATATATATACATATATGTAAATCTACATATATATATATATCTATATAAATATATATATATATAAAATTTATCTACAACCATTTCTTTAGGTATAGTTGGTATGTATTAAATTATTTGTTCATGAATTTAACGATACCTCATTTCTTTCAACATGTCTTATTTTATCATCATAAGGATAATAGTATAGCTTTATCTTTCTCTAAAACTAGTAACATGTTAATCCTGTGCGTATATATTTCTGACATTTCTCACATCGTTTAAACATACAGTTCTAAAAGTTGTACATTTATCACATAATGTACAAGTTTATATTCCTTTCAGAAAACTGTTTTCTTACAGTGAGATACATTTTTTATATCAATTTTTAATTCATTATTGGTTTGTACACTACTCGTCTGTTCATTCACAACAAACATGCCTGTCCAGTATTAACACATTTTTGTTACAAGTATATTAGGCCTTTATTTTTTCGTGTTTCTTTTTTTCTTTTTCTTTTTGAGGGGGGGAAAGTGTCAATACAATATTCATTTCTTTTTCATGTGTTGCTTTCGCCAGTTACAATTACAGAGTTTGCTTGATTGTTTGTTTTTCATCCAGCATCTTCCTGATATTTTTTTCTCAAAATTTTGTTTTAATTATTTGTATAAGATTTTTTCCTCTTCTCTTTTAATGTTACCAACGCCAACGCTCTGGCGAGAGTCTGATCTGCCAGATGTGGAAGATATCCTACCGAGTCTTATATACTTACTGTTGAGGTGTTGACTTACCATTTGTTCATCGACAGACTGACTGTTTACTTTTTGCACGAGCTCTGTTCCAAATACATAGAGAGAGTTTGCCTTTCCAGAAGAATGTGTGAGAGCTTAAGGTCGAGTTCAAGCTTGATGATCACTACAGAACCTGCCTATCCTCTGGGTGATTGTACATTAGTGTACCTCACCATGGATGTCTAAAATGTCTTGGTAAGTTGTTGTTGTTGTTATTATTATTTTTTCTTTTTCTCTCTCTCTCTCTCTCTCTTTTTTTTTTTTTTTTTTGTGTCATTCACTCCAGTTAGGACTACAATGACCTGACTTTGCCTCTTCACCACCAAACTGGTGCCGGGAAATTAAACTAAATAATGATAAACGTTACCCGGTATAGAGGAAACTACCAACTTACCACTGGGCCATTCAACAAACATGAATAAAATTGCCTGGCGTCAACCAGAACAAATTTAGTAAACGAAGCACTGTACCAAATTTGTTACGGCCCAAGATCAATGTATCTACATAAAACACGATTCCAATACAATAAACCAGAAATGCGAGACCATACACCCTCTTCAATGCCAAACGTGACAACACCGCCACAAACATTACACATGATAAAGCTGGAGTTCTCTTAGGAGAAATCTTAGGGCAAGTATTAGTGCCACAAGTGGTATTGATCATTTTCCAAATTGTAGTTCTACAGATTCTACATTTTACATAATCTCCAGGACATTAAGCATATCTAAATGTCACAGATTGATTTGATAAATATAAGTATCTTTTTGAGTTTGAGGGTAACATTCCGAAAAAAATTGAGATTACTACTACGGTTGACAAAATACTAGGCACGACAAAATAACACCACCCATGAACAATACTAGACACCAATTTTGCTACAAATAACACTCGAACAACCACCTTTGCCAGATGGTTATCACTCACTGCTAAACTCCATCAATACATCCTCCTTTCCTCGCTTGTATCTATTAATGCTCTCATTACAACTTTATATAAGGCTCTAAAGGTCATGAAGCACTCTTAATGGAAGAAAGGTCATCACCAAATAAAATACCAATACGTGAACATCACACGGAAACCCACCTGTGGATTATCTCAAGAGGCATTCACTCTATGGTTTATGTAAGACATTGATCCTAAGCTTTGAGAAACCTCGTCACCATATCACAATGAAATTACATGCACAATACTCCCCTCTACCATCGCCCTTATTAGAAAAAATAACATAATCTAGCAACAAAATTAGAAGGATCTCCATTAATAGTTCATCAAATGTCTTAACATGTGCAAGAAGACTGATATGGGGAAGAAAACTGAACTACTTCGCCAGCGTCTTCTGTTCTGTTCTGACTACATCTGTCTCCTTCCTGTCAACCTGGGAAAATAAAATAATTTCACCGACCACATCCTACGCTCCCTGTTGCCAGACAACGTCTTCCAGAACGCAACACGATTTCTTCTCTGTCGCTGAAACCGTGACAACGGTTGCTAGTCCCCGCATCCTTGCTGCAATCTTCGCCCTAGCCGACGAGCCTTCCTTCCCCGTCTCAAACCTCTGCCAAATACTTCTCACAAAACTCATAGATGCTTACTTGACATCACCCAGATCTACTGCCACAGGTAGCTTCACTACTGAGTACTACAGTAGTGGAGGTGTTCTACCTTGATTGGGGAAATAAGGTTGTTTTCTTGAATCGTGAATTTACGATACAAACGAGTTTATGGAATACCAGACTTAATCCTATCGTATTTGTACGACATAGATACGCTTGCTTCAGCTTTCTATAGAAAATAAAACACTGTGGTACTCATAAGTGACGAAGACTGTGTATCCTAGTGTCTCTATAAAATGTTTCTTCCTAACACGCATCACCGTCTAAGATATCTAGACGGAAACAACACAGGTGACACAGAAATGTCATTTCCATTAGTATGCTAACGTCAGATTTTTTGTAACGAAGTCTATTTATTTCATTCACTGAAACTTCACACCACCATTTGTATCTAGTTTTTCTACACACAAGTATTTAGCATGTTCCTTCAGCTGAATAAAGAATGAATACTTACGACATTCAGCTTTTACCAGCTATCATTTATGTAAATCCAAAAATTCCTGTGTGTGTGTACGTGCACGAGCATATATATATATGTATATGATATATATATATATATATATACATATATATATATATATACATACATATTTATATATATATATATATATATATATATATATATATATATATACATATACTGTATATATATGTATATATATATATATTATATATATATATTATATGTATATATATATATTATATATATATATATATATATATACAGTATACGTGTGTGTTTTTGTGTGTGTATGTGTGTGTGTGTGTGTGTGTGTGTGTGTGTGTGTGTGTGTGTGTGTGTGTGTGTGTGTGTGTGTGTGTGTGTGTGTGTGTGCGTGTGTGTGTGTGTGTTCACCTTGGTCTTTTGGATCACGTGTTGGACTCGTGATCGACAGCTATTTCCCTCCCGGAAGAGAGCTCAGAGCTCGTATGACCGATCTATGGGTAATGCTATGACCTTACACGCACACACACACCCCAACTTCCCGCCCACGGGAGTTGGAGTAACGACTCGAAGCGCAGCGATACTGAAATAATTTCAGCCCTGGGCATGATTCGAACCAGGTACCGCCGTCACCCCCGTGCTGACAGTCTGAGACTCTACCAACCGCGCCACCGAGTGTGTGTGAGTGTGTGTGTGTGGGTGGGTGTGGGTGTTTGTGTGGGTGTGGGTGTCAGAATGTTGCTCAGGGAATAACAAAAGGAATCTAACAAATAAAATCTCCAGGTTTATATCCCGATAGATAAAAGTAATTGGTATTGATTTTCTTCTATTTTGACTGCTTCCAGGCGATTTTATTAATTTCCATGGCATCCTCTCAGAAGCCAAATAATTAGTAAATCTTAGATTAAGCCCACTAACAGAAAGTGACAGGTTATAAATCAAATATTCAATAATAACAGGACGGAAACAAATACTGTCTTCATAAACCACAGCGCCTTCAAGTGTGACGTCATGTCGTTTGATGTTGATGACCCGAGTCAAAGAATCTTGATGTTTGTAATATTACTGTACTTCAGATTATCACTTCACGTTCATTTATGATTTATAACCACAAAACCAATTTCTAAACTGCTCGTATTTACACTTTTTTATAGATTCAAATCTAAGAATTTTTTTTAAGAATCCAGTCCACTACATGGGGAAAAAGTCGCTAATTTACTACCAAATAGATTTGCTTTTTTCAGAACGATATTCTAGACATAAGCCAAAATAAAACTCAATTTCCTAAATACAATAATGCTCCATTTTGTATTTTATTTCTTCTTCACTTGAACGCCAAATTATGACACAATATAATTCATTTGATTTGAAGACTGAGACAGAGCTTTGTGCAATTTTGCAATTAAGTACGACCAAGTCAATGACACTTATCAATATCAGCATTATCATGTAGTGTTAAAATGAATTAATTGCATTTGTGATCACTTGCAGTGAGGTGATATTCAAGAATCATAACCGACAATACTATCAATACAAATATCGCATATAATATCTACTTATCAATGACATAAAATGAAGATCCATTTAATCAAGGAGACATCCATTCTATATGATGATGACGTTCCTATCCTGGATGTACCCTATATACTATAGTAGTGGGCATTTGTCTGTCTGCCTGTTTGTCTGTCTGCCTGC
>NC_134789.1:5210582-5213082 GCF_046742065.1 Oratosquilla oratoria | reverse complement strand
TAGGAACCTTCCAACAATGCGTTTAATATTCGCATAGGTTTAACTTGTCTTCGTTCGTCATTCAGGCTCTCAATGTATGATGGAAAGATAATATAACATTTGAATATTTGAAAATTAAAGAGTGTAGCCGAAGTCGTCTCTACTTAAACGAACTCACAACAGTTGACGAGATTCGGCCCAGTATGAACTGGCCTAAGAACCAGTGACCCGGCTTGACCTCTACTCTACACCGCATCTTCCCCTTAATTGCGGCTTCAGCTTCCCTTTGTTTGACCTCGCTTAGAAACATTTTGCTTGTCACCTTTTTTCTTTCCTTCCCTCTTTCCTTCCTTTCTTCCTTTCCTTCCTTCCTTCTTTCCTTTCCTTCCTTCCTTCTTTCCTTCCATCCACCCTTTCTTCCTTCTGTTTTTCCTTCCCTTTTCACCTATTTCTATTTTTCCTTTTTATTTTCTTCTTTCCTTCCTTCTTCCCTTCCTTCCGTCCTTCCTTACTCACTTATTTCCTTACTCACTTATTTCCTTCCTCCCTTCCTTCCTTCCTTCCTTCCTTCCTTCTTTCCACCATTCTCTCCTCTCCACTTTCCTCCCTCCCTTCTTTCCTTCCTGCCTTCCTTCCTCCCTTGTTTTATTTCTTCTTCCCTCCCTTTCTTCCCTCCTTCTTCTTCCCTCTTTCCTTCCATCCTTCTCTTTCATTTCCTCCTTTCCTTCCTTTTTCCTTCCCTCCCTCTCTTCCTTCCTTTCTTTCTTCTTTCCTTCTTTATTTTTATCCTTTCTTCTCTCCTCCCCTCCCTCCTCCCTCACTCCCTTCCTTCCCTCCTCCTTTCCTCCCTTTCTTTCTTCCTACCTTCCTTCTTTTTTCCTTCTACCTTCCTTCTTCCCCTTCTTCCTTCCTTCCTCCCTTCCTTTTTTCACTCCTTCCTTCCTTCCTTCCTTCCTTCCTTCCTTCCTTCTTTCCTTCCCTCCCTTCCTTCCTTCCGTCCTTCTTTCCTCCCTTCATTCCATCCTCCACCACTTCCTTTCTCCCTTCCTTCCTTTCTTCCTTCCTTCCTCCCCTCTTTCCTCTCTTCATTCCCTCCTTCTTTCCTCCCTTCCTCCCACTCACTACCTCACTCAAGTCAATCTAAAGAAAATCCTAACCTTATGAGTGCTTTCCTCTCCTATTATGTTGATTCATTATGCTGCCAAACGAATTCATTCAGCTGAGAAAAAGAAATGGACTACTTAGAGCGAAACAAGACTCTTCAGCCCTTACAAGGGGGGAAAGACCCATGGGAGATAGGATTTGTTAAAGTTCCCCCTTCAACTGTAGCAAATCCTCCCACTCAAGGCTGCTGCTAGCTTCAATAGTTGATACTCGTTGTCAACAAACAAATCTATTCAACTGCTGAAAGAAATAAGAACAAATCCGAAGTGTGTCTAAGCACCTTCGAACGTAAAGGTTTATCTAAATGAAATTAGATGGTTTAGTGTTTGTAAAAAATAAAATAAATAAATAAATAAATATAATAAAATAAGATAAAAAACATAAATTACGATATGGTGGCCTGAGCGGTTCAATCTTAATTTTATTCGTTTTTAGTTATAATAATCTTAATTCTAATCTTAATTCTTAATCGTAATGAAATAGAATAATGATGGCAGTGATGATGATGATGATGATGATGATGATGATGATGATGATGATGATGATGATGATGATGATGATGATGATGATGATGATGATGATGATGATGATGATCATTATCATCACAATCATTATTATCATTACTATCATCACTATCATTACTATCATTATCATTATCATTACATACAAACATACATAAACCAAAGGCTTTTCCCCCTTACACGGGGGGGTAGCCAAAAAGAAAAAGGCATAGAAACCACTCCCACCCATTACATTTCCTATGTATTCCACTCCCCTCCACCCTCCTCCCTCACTCATATCTTGGCACCTCCTTGATGACGGGTACGGGTACGGGTACGGGTGGTGGTGGTAGTAGTAGTAGTAGTAGTAGTAGTAGTAGTAGTAGTAGTAGTAGTAGTAGTAGTAGTAGTAGTAGTAGTAGTAGTAGTAGTAGTAGTAGTAGTAATAATAGTAATAAATAATAATAATAATAATAATAAAAATAATTAATAATAATAATAATTAAAAAATAGTAATAATAATTAAATTTAATAATTAATAAATAATAATAATAATAATAATAATAATAATAATAATAATAATAATAATAATAATAATAATAATAATAATAATAATAATAATAATAATAATAATAATGATAATAATAATAATAATGATAATAATGATAACGATGATAACGATGATAACGATGATAATGATGATAATGATGATAATCATAATGATAATGATAACAATTATACTGATGATAATAATAATAAAATACTAATAATAATAATAATAATAATAATAATGATAATAATGATAATAATGATAATAATGATGATAATGATAATAATGATAATAATGTTAATAATAA
>NC_134789.1:5190582-5205582 GCF_046742065.1 Oratosquilla oratoria | reverse complement strand
ACTGAATGGTCTGAGGTGAATGTGGGGTTACACCAAGATTGTGTGAAGTCACCATGGTTGTTCAATGTGGGAAATGAAGTAAATGAAATGGTGCTAGACATAGATTTGGAGTTGGTGACTGAGACTAGAATTAGATGGACATAAAATGTTTCCAACAATTTCCTGATGATGACACTATGCTTGTAGTAGATTCTGAGGAGAGAATGAAGCCGATGAGTGTGATTAGAAGTGTGCACAAGAGAAAATGTTACGAGTGAATGATGATAGTGGCAGGTTTAATGTGAGTGTGAAGGATGAGATGTTTGAAGAAGTAATGAATCTGTATCTGGGGCTGCACGTGGAGGTGATTGGAGCATTAGACCTGGGAGTGTATTATCAAGTAAAGAAACCTCGTTGATGTTTGGGTGAACTGAAAATTATTATGAGGAAGAGTGAGGCAGTGGGGTAAGTGAGCTCCGACTACCAGGTCCTTCTGTAGAAGAGCTGTGCCTCATCGCATTGCTTTTGACCCAAAACGTGTGGTCAGGGACAAAACGAACTTTCATCCTCAGAATGCTGAAATAGGAGAGTTGCGTTTTATTTGATTATGAGGAATGTGCTTCGACTCGGCCTTAGGGAGAAAGACCTATGGTGCATGAATATACTTCTGTAATAATGTCTGATAATACAATTGTTCTGCACTAGTTATTTCAAGTCGAACATATACAACTCCACCAACATTAGATACACAAACTTAAGAATACTTACTTGACCAATGCACAAATAAACCAACAGAGATTTATAAAACATAGAACAATTATATTAGCCTTACCCATATATACAAAATATATACATATATGTAAAATAAAATCATCATCCTACCTAGACTATCAGTGAGCAAATCCTGACTCCTTGATAATCATGACAGAAGCTGATCAGACTTCAAAAGGTTGGGTCATTCAAACTTAAGAATCAAATTCAAGAAAACATACTATAATAACTTTAAGTAAACAGACAATAAACACATGGTGTATAACTGTCTACATTTCTTTAGAAGTTGCTTGTAACTATTTAGAATAATTTTGTTTCCTAAAGCTTATTAAAGATTGTAACAGAAAAGAGAAGGAAGAGTGACGAATACCTAGGATCAGAAACAAGTCATACGACAATCGCATCAAGCTTCTGAACATGTTTTCCCAGCAAAATATTAGAAACTCGAGGGACGATAGGCTATAACCTTTCCAGATTTTTACAGGAAATTGATAACATGAGAGCTGAGGGTATTTTTCACGGCGAACGCAAAACAGACGAGACACAATGTGCTCAACTTATAAAGTTGTAGATTTCGCCAAGAATCAAGGGGAAAGAATATCATAGCCAGTGGTTGCAACAGACCTCCCGTGTAAAGCAGCCCGGAGTTTTAAAATTCAATAAGATAGACTCCTGAACCAGACATTGTATTACGTTGTTTGATTTATGCATACGTTATTTGGCATTCGACATTTTCATGAGCTTTTCTTTGGTGAAATCCTACCGGAAAATATGTTGTATTTTAAGCAGTAATTATGCTCACACACACACACTCACACACACACACACACACACACACACACACACACACACACACACACACACACACACACACACACACACACACACACACACACACACACACACACACACACACACACACACACACACACACACACACACACATACATACACACACATACACACACATGCACACGTATATTCAGGTCGCAAAACGACGATCCAGATGTATAACGGTGATCACTGGTACTAAAACTCATCAAACACTGTAGTACTTACAATTGAAGCTCACTGTACTTAACCACTATATAACACTAACTTTTGATCGCAAACAGACCCTTCGACTCAAAACTGTTACACATTTCCTTTCCTTCTGTGTGTATCTCATTATGCAACTGATATTCTTGTACACAACCAGGCAGCAACATTCAGGTAATAAATGTTGCACCTTTCCTCTAATGTACATCTCTTTCTCTGTACATATTCAGTTCCATCCATACAAACCCAGATTAAGCCACTACGGTAGGGATAAAGGTCGTGACGAGAACCAGAGGTCAAACAAACGATAAACCGTACTAATATATCTTTCATTTCATTTCATTTCTTTCATTGTAAAGTCTTTCTTTAATCACATTTATACATCTATTATCTCTTTAGTAATGGGAACTTATCTTTTGTAAAGGAAATTGCAAATCTGGGTACCTTAGTAGTACCTGCTTGATAACTACAAAAACGCAAAGTATCTTGTTTATTTACAAAGTGGTTAATAAATGGAATACTTATTGACCATGTAGTAAGCAGTGAAACAATTAGTTGTTTTAAGAGAAGATTAGATAACTTTATGAATAGAGATATCAGGAGGTAAGGGACATGGGTCTGCCTATTGTAGGCCTTATGGTCTTTGCTGTCTACTCCGTGCTTATGTTCTTATGTTCTCGTCTCTTCTTCCCACCTCCTTCTTTCTCTTCTCTTTGCCTCCACGACTCCTCCACAGTTCTGGACTGCTTGCTTGTACCTAGTCACCACCGCATTGACCTCACCTCGTCAGTAATACGCGAACGGAATGACGGAAGACTAATTTCTTGGGCATTCTTTCGCTCAACACTTCTTCCGGTATCACATCTTACCAACACGTCCTCAGAGTGTATGTGTATATGTGCATGTATAGGTGTGTGCGTGTGTGTGTGTGTGTGTGTGTGTGTGTGTGTGTGTGTGTGTGTGTGTGTGTGTGTGTGTGTGTGTGTGTGTGTGTGTGTGTGTGTGTGTATGATTCACCATGGTCTTGGATCACGTGCTAGACTCGTGATCGACAGCTATTTCCCTCCCGGAAGAGAGCTCAGAGCTCAAATATCACCGATCTATGGGTAATGCTGTGACCTTACACGCATACACACACCCAACTCCCCACCCACAAGAGTTGGAGTAGCGACTCGCAGCGCAGTGATACTGAAATTGTTTCTGCCCTGGGCGGGATTCGATCCCGGACCACCGTAGTGGCGGTCGCGAACGGTACCACTGCGCCATCAAGTCGTGTGTGTGTGTGTGTGTGTGTGTGTGTGTGTGTGTGTGTGTGTGTGTGTGTGTGTGTGTGTGTGTGTGTGTGTGTGTGTGTGTGTGTGTGTGTGTGTGTGTGTGTGTGTGTGTGTGTGTGTGTGTGTGTGTGTGTGTGTGTGTGTGTGTGTGGAGCTAGATTTCCAATACATTTCCTTTGATCTGAGTCATGTTCCACATTTGTTGTCACCAAATACTTACATGCATGGCACCACATTTTAACCCAATGCCAACTTTGATAAAACACAAACTTGTATTTCCTTTTCTGTGACTTTTTAGTGAGGAATATTTTAAATTCATGGACTAGGACTCTCTATTACAAACTACAATTCCATACAATACAAACTGCAAACTATATATTCATCCATTGCTATTAACTTCATTCAGCACAAACTATGACTGCATTTATTACAGCCATCACAAAATAGAATTCTACTCATCACAAACTACCTTCTATCATAACAAACTATAGCCCTCATACATTACAAATTATAGCTTTATCACTTACTCTTCCTGTCTTCCAGACCTCTGTCGTCAATATGTCTGAAGTTATGTCTACGTAATGAATTAGATTCGGGAATTCTTCTTCGTGATTTCTATTTTCAACTGCTTCCATGGAATAGACCGAAAAAGAGCTGTGTTCACTTTTCCTCTCAAATCAGTCATCCGCTTTGATCCTCCGATCGGGAAGGTCGAGTTAAAGTATTGGAGAGAATTTCTTTTACCTGACCGTTTCTCAAATAATAACCGATTTAATGAGAACGAGGGAGATCATAAAAGCCTCAGCTCTTGAGGAATCTTAATTAGCGTTCTATGGCAACTTTTCTTTCTGGATCAACCCTACATGTTCCGTATTGGACCATTTGACGATGACGATGACGACGACGACGACGACGATGACGAAAACAACGACAACGACGACGACAACAACGACAACGACGACGACGACGACGATGACGACGAAAACGACGACCACCAATTCCTCACTACCACTACCACTATCTCCATTTCCACCTCCACCTGCTCGTTGTCTTCCTATACTCCTCCTCCTCCTCCTCCTCCTCCTCCTCCTCCCTTCGCCCACCTCCATGGGGTGATGTTAATAAATCAAGACGCATGCTTAAAATATCTGATTACCTGTGGAAATGTACAATTAAATTATATGATTGTTTTACAGTGTTGCATTTCACTTTTATTACACAATAAAACGTGACGTGGCATCTTTGAAGAGTAAAACGAGGGAGGACGAGCACGAAAAGAAGGAAGGCCTCAAGTATCTCCGATACTAAAGAGATTTCTTGTACATGAATGAAATAATTTGTCGGCAACCTGAATACAAGAAATTGCCACATAAAAAGAGTTAATCTTTAATGGTAGCATTAAACATTCCTTGTATATTATACATACGTACTTGTAGTATTGTATATCTATTATTGTATATTGATTTTATTATTGTTATCGTATATTTATTTGCACCTTTTTGTAGGAGGACCAAGACGAATTGTGTATATTTTTCCAGGGCTAAGTAAGCTTGGTGTAAGTCAGTCTTGGTCTCGTCTCGAAAGTGAGAGCACGCATTGTGTATGTAGTGCTGTACAATTATCAATTTATTCATAATCAATGTTTCAATGGCCACTCCTTTATCAGAGAAAAATTGCATCCTGACTTATGAGTAAATTAATTATCTCTGAAAGATTTTCTTTATAATATATAGCTTATGCATATCACCTAAATGGAAAATAAGCTGTCTGTTGTGTGTGTGTGTGTGTGTGTGTGTGTGTGTGTGTGTGTGTGTGTGTGTGTGTGTGTGTGTGTGTGTGTGTGTGTGTGTGTGTGTGTGTGTGTGTGTGTGTGTGTGTGTGTTAGTGTGTGTGTTAGTGTGTGTGTGTGTGTGTGTGTGTGTGTGTGTGTGTGTGTGTGTGTGTGTGTGTGTGTGTGTGTGTGTGTGTGTGTGTGTGTGTGTGTGTGTGTGTGTGTGTGTGTTTATTACATATCTGTGATATAACGAAAGAGAAAAGGGTAGATTTCCATAACCGCTAAATCGAAGAAATGATGTCACAAACAACGCCGAGAGCAAAACATCAATCGTTTTTATTTCTATGAACAGTGACTCGCATATTTCCCACTACCTGCAGGCAGGCGATTTTATTCATATAAACGAGACCTCCAAATATCAAAAGGATAATGCCCCTTTCGAGTGACTGAAATCCCTTAGATTTGCCACAAAGAACAAATCCTGACAAACGTGGGATTATTATCTCGGATTTCTTTAATCCCCAAACTGAGATTACGCTTTTTTCTTTCCTTTTTTTTTTTACAACAATCACCCACTCTGTGCAGTGGCTAGCCATGATATCCTTTGTAAGAGTTCGAGGTCTTAAGCCTGGAGACTTCATTTATTGCCGTCACGCGTTGACTTTCTAGCGGAAGTCGAACCCCCATCCTAGTGCGCTCCCCAAGGCTTGTTTCACACGTATCGACTTTTCGTCTTGCGTCGTCCACGGCACGACGTCGTGATCTCAAATATCCATGTGTGTTTATGGACGCTTTCACAAGTGGTCGTGGTCGTGGCCGTGACATGTGAGAGCGTCCATAGACATCCACGGTTATTTGAGAGAACGACGTCGTGTCTCGGACGACGAAAGGTCGATACGTGTGAAACGAGCCTTAGGGAATCCATTCAGTGTATGTACAAACTCACAAGAGCAGAAGGTGACACATAAATGATTTTTTTCATTCATATCTTACACTATTACACTTGATCAATCATTGTGAACATAAAATGAATTTGTTCATTTTATGACGAATAACGGTGACCTAACTAGATGAAGCTTTCATATCAGTATGATGGTTTATGATAGATATATGGTAATCCTCATAATTTAAAATATCATTGTGTTGATAGCGTTTGAATGTGCCTGTGTGTGTGTGTGTGTGTGTGTGTGTGTGTGTGTGTGTGTGTGTGTGTGTGTGTGTGTGTGTGTGTGTGTGTGTGTGTGTGTGTGTGTGTGTGTGTGTGTGTGTGTGTGTGTGTGTGTGTGTGTGTGTGTGTGTGTGTGCGTGCGTGTGTGTGTGTGTGTGTGTGTGTGTGTATGTGTGTGATTCATCATGGTCTTGGATCACGTGTTGGACTCGTGATCGACAGTTATTTCCCTCCCGGAAGAAAACTCAGAGCTCATATATGACCGATCTGTGAGTAATGCTGTGACCTTACATGCACACACACACACGCAACTCCCCGCCCACGAGAGTTGGAGTAACGACTAGCAGGGCAGCGATACTAAATTAATTCAGCCCTGGGCGGGGTGTGTGTGTGTGTGTGTGTGTGTGTGTGTGTGTGTGTGTGTGTGTGTGTGTGTGTGTGTGTGTGTGTGTGTGTGTGTGTGTGTGTGTGTGTGTATTTCTACATAATCTGGAGTAAAAAAAAAATAAACATTCGGAGAAAAACTCACCTTAAGAAACAGAACAAAGAAATCAGCTCAAAATCGATCCCCGTTGAAGTTTTTTTTTTCCAAAGTGATAGGCGAGTGACAAAAAAAAATCAAAGCAAAAAACCTGTCTCCCAGACACACACAAAAAAAAAAAAAAAAAAGATTTGTTAATAGCCTACGGATCTTCTCATACAACCATAATTAACCGGAAATAACATGAGCGTTTAGCCAAAAAAACAGACAAACAGGAAAACAACGGGTAGACCCAGCACAAGGTGTCACAATACTCTGTGTAGGGAAGAGCTTGAAGATATAGAGTTCACATAGAAAGGAGGAGGAAATGCGGATCCGGAACGGAAGAATGAGGCGTACAAGATATATGTAGCGGTACACAGAGAAGGAAGGGCCGAGACAGAGGGCTGAACAAGAGTAATCAATGGATACTTCTCAAGATTAGAAAGGAAAAGCATGTACGTATGTATGTGTGTATGTGTATGTATGTGTGTGTATGTTTGTGTATGTATATGTATGTATGTATGTATGTATGTATGTATGTATGTATGTATGTATGCATGTATGTATGTATGCATTTATATATGTATGTATGTATGTATGTATGTACGTATGTATATATGTTTGAGTGTATACTTATGTATGTATGGATGAGCATATGTATTAATGGTGTATGTATGTGTGTACGCATGTACTTGTGTGTTTTTATGTTTGTATATATGTGTATACAAATATATAGATATGCGTATTGTATAAATATATATTATATATGTACATTATATATGTATATATATATATATATATATATGTGTGTGTGTGTGTGTGTGTGTGTGTGTGTGTGTGTGTGTGTGTGTGTGTGTGTGTGTGTGTGTGTGTGTGTGTGTGTGTGTGTGTGTGTGTGTGTGTGTGTGTGTGTGTGTGTGTGTGTGTGTGTGTGTGTGTGTGTGTGTGTGTGTGTGTGTGTGTGTGTGTGTGTGTGTGAGTATGTGTGTGCGCGCATTCGTGCATGCGTGCGTGCGTGTATGCATGCTTTGTATGTATGTATGTATGTATGTATGTATGTATGTATGTATGTATGTATGTATGTATGTATGTATGTATGTATGTATGTATGTATGTATGTACGTATGTATATATGTTTGAGTGTATACTTATGTATGTATGGATGAGCATATGTATTAATGGTGTTTGTATGTGTGTACGCATGTACTTGTGTGTTTTTATGTTTGTATATATGTGTATACAAATATATAGATATGCGTATTGTATAAATATATATATGTACATATATATATATATATATATATATATATATATATATATATATATGTGTGTGTGTGTGTGTGTGTGTGTGTGTGTGTGTGTGTGTGTGTGTGTGTGTGTGTGTGTGTGTGTGTGTGTGTGAGTGTGTGTGTGTGTGTGTGTGTGTGTGTGTGTGTGTGTGTGTGTGTGTGTGTGCGTATGTGTGTGTGTGAGTATGTGTGTGCGCGCATTCGTGCATGCGTGCGTGCGTGTATGCATGCTTGTGTGTGGGTGTGTGCATGTGTGCACGTGTGTGTATGTAAAAGAGAGAGACAGAAAGAGAGAGAGAGAGAGAAATGTGTACAGTCAAAACAATCAAACCTATAAGTGCAAGGACCCGTCAGTAGGAAGATTGTCGTATTTGGAGATTCGAGAGGCGGAGTGTATTTATTCTCTGAGTCGACCCAAAACAGGCCGAGAACTTTGTTGCCAAGGATTGCAATTGCAACAAGGAGACTGGTTTCAGTTCCCAATAGCGGCAGCTTCTAATATCGCTCGAGTAAGATGAAAAAGTCAATGATATTCGCTCTCTTGCAATGATGAGAGTGCATGTGATGCAACATTACTTGTGTATAGATATATGTGTTCGATTCTGGATATGTGAGTATTGTGTGTGTGTGTGTGTGTGTGTGTGTGTGTGTGTGTGTGTGTGTGTGTGTGTGTGTGTGTGTGTGTGTGTGTGTGTGTGTGTGTGTGTGTGCGCGCGCGCGAGCAAAAATTCACAAATACATTATTATGGATGTGAATATATAATGCTCATATAGACAACCTCAAACTGGAACAACGCTAAAGTAAAATATACAGTAACATTTCCAATGCTTTCTTTTATGCCCACAAGAAACATTAGCTGGTGATTTTGAATATGAACGGTGTTATAATTTCTCTCATTGCCTTCGAGATATGACGCGTATGATTTATTTCCTAGTTCATTGGGATGCCGAACAAACAAGATGCATTAACATATACATATATACCATTGGGCCTTTCCCCCCCTTCCCCCATTCCATTACGCAGTTTCCTATCTCATCACTTGCCAACAGTCTACTCCTTCCCTCCCTCGCCAAATCGTTACTCCTGACACTCTCCCCACCACTCTCCCAAACTCCAATTCACCCCTTCCTTTCAACTTAGCTTCACTCAACGTAACACATCCTTCTTTCTTCTCATAAACATATTGATAATCTTCTCTTTTACTTTTATCTACCACATCCCCACACATTTAATGACCCTTTTAATAGGATTTTCGTCGGGGTCCTTCCAGACCTTCAATAATTCGCTATGTGGAAAACCCGCAACCCAACAATGTCTGGAAGTGGTCCTCGAGCCTTCCCGCAGATCTTTCTGTGAAGAAACTTAGAATTACTATATTAGTGCGAGATGTTTTCATGTCACCGGCTGAAAATGACAGGAGGAGAGCAGTTGCTGGTTGTCATTTCTCAGTGTGTGAAAAAGTGTGAGAGGTACAGTTTGAAGATGACAGAGAGATCTTTGGCTTAGGGCGGAGAGAGGGTGTCAGTTCTACAGGATTGCACCTACTGACGGGGGATGACGGGTTTTGAAAATGGGCAGCTTCACTGTCCATCTTTGCAGGGCCACCACATTCAGGTATCTGTTTAGCCACTCGTAGGAAAATAGAGAGTAGAGGATCCCTAGTCCTCTCACTCTGTCTTATTTAATCGCCTTTTACGATGCACATAAGAACGTGGTGGGTCAATGTCAAATTACAGGTCGATATGTCTGAAAATTTCATCTCTTACCACTACGCCTGTTGCCTAAGAAGTAAGTGTAAGTGCCAATACCTCACATTCATTTATTACCAAAAGATACGTAACAACAGTAATAAATGGACTTGAGACAGAAACAATTGTACTTACTCCTTAGTCAATTGGCGCAATTGTAAGAGATGAATGTCTCAGGCATATATGCCTGTAATTTCACGTCGCGCAAGAATTAATCAAAAGCCTGTAAAATCTGTCAGTGTATTCTATTGTTCGGCCAAGGCCAAGACATCCCGACCATGCCTCAGCCCGAGGCTCCAGGACGTATTTCAAAGATAGACGCGTCTTTTCCATAAGCATAGAACTATCTCGTTCCCTTTCCCGCCTCGGTATGCCTGCTATGCATTAAACCCTGTTATGCAAATATACCCTACATTCCCTACCGAAAGACCATAGGCAAACGTTTCACTTAAGCAAATAGGTCTTCTAAACACTGTTCTATGTGTTTCGGTCACTGCATTTGGAGATGGACGTAACATTGTGAAACACCTCACGGTCACGGACAACGACGGTAGGCCTACGTCACGCCGAGCCCTTTCCACTCATACTAAGTTCCTTAACCCTTTGCTGACGAACTCGTCTCAGACAGACTACCTGGCACGGGCTTTGACTTCTTCAGGACTCTGCGTGTTACCGGCATCCCACAAGCTTCTCTCACTATTGCTTCCTATGATAGTAAAACAGCATCCAAAGTAACCCACGCTTTCTTCCAGAATTATTCGTGAAGTTAAATGAAAGCGTGAAGGAAGATTAACCGTTTTCTTAGTTCCCAGGTAGGCCTACATAGCCATCGTACTGTTTTCACCAAAATATAAGTGGAAGCGTGTTAGTCTGGCATTCGCTTATTTGTGAGTTCGAATCCCGCACTTCTTTCAGATTCCCAGTAGTGACTGTTATCTAGCCCAACAGTCCAAACGCATAGGACAACGGTGACGATTTAGGCAGCAGCTACGCGTCTCCTGGTGTAAGCTCTTAATCTTTGCCTTTCTTCATAGTAGAAGTCATTATTTCAATGTCTATAGAATATACAACTCGTATTGAATAACCTCCTAAGCAGAACAAGATTCGTGGTAATAGTTTTGATTGGACAAATTTAAATTTAAGAAAGAAATAGGCAAGAACTGGTTTACCAATAGAGTGGCTAACGAATAAAATAGACTTAGTAACCATATAGTGAGCGCTAAAACTATTGTTTTGAGAAGATAAGATAAATTTATTGACGGCGATAATAGTGGGAAATGGACATGGAACTGACTGGTGCAGGCCTTATGGTTTCTTGCAGTTTCCTCTACTGTTATGTTCCTATAATCTTAACATCGATCTTAGGTTTTGGAGTCTTCTATACTCCAAAACAAGACTCTCCAAAAATATGATTTTTGTTGAAATACACTTTTTAAGGAGGATGGAATTGAGAGTACTGAAGAGTCAATTTTATATTATCTGAAAATCAGAGAGAAGAATTTAATCACAATCTTTACCAAAGGCGGAAAAATGTGAAAATTTAATTTGATATATCTGACAAGTAGGAACAGGAAAATAGTACAACAGAAGAAACTTCTCGCCTCGTTCAGATAAACAACATATAAAAAAAAAAGTGTTTTGGAAGTTTGGAATTTCTTGTGATTAGTATGGAAGAATCTGTCTCGTGTTTTGTAAGTAGTGGAAGAGAAAATGCAGCGGGCTTCGATCTGTCTCGTACCCAATGGAAAGTCATTTGCTGTTACGAAGTGCCACGCATTATAAATTACTGTCACGGACTGCCAAGTACTGTCATATACCATAACTGTTATCCCAAATTTCAACAAAGTGACAATTCTTCTTGTGAGTTATCCTGAGATGACGATTATTCAGTTGTATAAGTTGTTGATAATAAGTAGCCTCTAACCTAACCTATCATAACATAACCTAACCTAACCTAGCCTAACCTAACCTATCCTAATCTATCCTAACCTAACCTATCCTAACCTAACCTAACCTAACCTGTCCTAACCTATCCTAACCTATCCTAACCTATCCTAACCTATCCTAATCTAACCTAACCTAACCTAACCTAACCTAACCTAACCTAACCTAACCTAATCTAACTTTAAGGTGTTGTTAGTTGGAGTGACAACTCTTCAGGTGGACGCTCTGGAGTGACAATTCTTCAGATGAACATGCCACAGTAACTACGAAAGTAAATTTCTGAAGATATTGGCAACAGACGAAGGCAAATGAGAAATTATATCATTTCATATAAAGTAAAGTGGTGAAGAAGTGATGCAGACAAACACTAAACAATCAGTACCACTAATCAACGGCTGATCTCGTAGTTACAAAGTCATGAAATTCATTAAACCTGTTTAGTTTTGATAACCAGAAGGATTCTCTAAGTAAACACACACACACACACACACACACACACACACACACATATATATATATATATATATATATATATATATATAATATATGTGTGTTAATATATGTGTGTGTGTGTGTGTGTGTGTGTGTGTGTGTGTGTGTGTGTGTGTGTGTGTGTGTGTGTATACATATATATAGGGTACATATATGTATATATATACATATATGTATATATATACATATATATATATATATATATAATATATGTATATATGTATATACGTACATATATACATGATACGACAGTAATCACATAAAACACGTGAATAAAGATATTTTACTGAAACCACGAGGAAATAAAAAATCGGAATACTAAACGTTTTCGTCTATTTAAGACATTTTCAAAGTACTGGGGCTTAAGTCAACTCGTTTCCCCGAAACCAACAACCATGAAGTATATCTTACTTCTTTTTTTAAGAAGGAACTGTTGGTAATAATGCTAACGAGTTCCACCGACTTTCTGGTGATTTCCGGGAATCGTCCGTCTCGATCCATCTCCTGTGTAAACGTTTCACTTTTTGAAACTTTTTTCGTTCGTTGTCTGTTGCAGAAGTCAACAAGTGCGTTCCTTTCCGCCCCGCCCCCCTACTTTTGCTAGGTTCTAGAACTCTGTTCCCGCCTGTGACTTCGATTCTGTCTAAAGGAGAGCATCAAGATATATAGAATAATAAGTGAGGATCGATACAGAATATTATAACGTAAATAAATGTGAAAAAACTAATGCATCAGGTGAGAATACCTAAAAGAAATTAAAACAAAAAATAAGATAAAATTAAATAACACAAAACAATAGCACAATTATATAAGATAACATAGAATAAAAATGAAGAGAACGAAATGAAAAAAGAATTTAGTCGAACTAAGATTAAGTAAAATAAAACAAGACAAGATAAAATGAATCAAATGAAAACGAAAGTAAATAAATAAGAGAAATAAAACAAATTGAGTTCAAATCAAACAAAATGAATACATGAATAAGATTTGAAAGTCAAAGATTCTTAGTAGGACAGAAAATCGGCACAGCGACACTCTCGAGACGTCAAGTAAGGCTCTTTTTAGATGTATCGACTTTTCGCCGTGCGCCGTCCACGACACGACGTCGTGCTCTCAAATAACCATGGATGTCTATGAACGCTTTCCCACGTCACCATCACGACCACATGTGAAAGCACCCATACACACCAATGATTATTTGAGAGCACGTCGTCGTGTCGTGGACGGCGCACGGCGAAAAGTCGATACGTGTGAAACGAGCCTAAGGGATGTCTATGAACGCTTTCAAACGTCACCATCACGACCACATGTGAAAGTATCCATACACACCAATGATTATTTGAGAGCACGTCGTCGTGTCGTGGACGGCGCACGGCGAAAAGTCGATACGTGTGAAACGAGCCTAAGGGCAGCCATGGAGGACATAAGACCCAAAGGAACGCTCTGTAGAAGGTATATACGACGAAAGTAAGAATCTTTTGAGAATGATGGTGACTTCGTGAGGGGAAGGGTGAGTGCCACATCAGATAGGACCACAGCCATCTCCCTCTCCACCTCACCTCCCTCCCTCATCCCCTCCCTCCCTCACTCCCTCACCATAGCCTGACACACTTATGCCGTACATGCTTTTCTCCATTCCCCTTTAAAGCGTTTGTAATTTGTACATTGGCATCTAAGTTCGGTAAGATGGATGTTGAAATTTGGAAGTAAGTCAAACAAGAATACTATTTTCTACTACACACTGTGTACCTTCATAAGTGTGTGTGTGTGTATTCACTTGGTCTTTGGATCACGTGTTGGACTCGTGATCGACAGCTATTTCCCTCCTGGAAGAGAGCTCAGAGCTCGTAGGTCCGATCTGTGTGTGTGTGTGTGTGTGTGTGTGTGTGTGTGTGTGTGTGTGTGTGTGTGTGTGTGTGTGTGTGTGTGTGTGTGTGTGTGTGTGTGTGTGTGTGTGCGTGTGTAATACTACCATCAAACTAGCACATAAATGAATGCACTGGAGAAAGAGTTGTTTATGATTGGAGCAGTGTGAAATAATGAGATTAGAGCAGAGATAAGAAAAACAAGTCGTGGCGAGACAAATAAACAATGATTCTACACAAAGTGAGGGTACAGCTTCGAAGAACAATGTGATGTACGGAACCAGAGGAACGTTGAGAGAATAATAAAAAAAATCGAAGGATAAAAAGCCAGGCTACAATTACTTAATGTGATGTCTATGTCATAGGAGGAAAAGTGTTTGAATGGATTTGAACATGGATCAGTGACAGTAAAAAGCGAGTCACCATAAACGGTGTAAAATCCAAATGGGGGAGTGTTACTAGCGGAGTTCACCAGGGCTCAGTTTTGGGTCCCTTATTGTTCAATATGTATATAAACGACTTGGACAATGGGATTAGTGGTGATGTTAGTAAGTTTGAGGACATTTAAATAAAACACCAAATTAGGTCAGATGACGGCGAGATACTGCAGAATGATCTTAACAAATTGTTCACGTGATCCGTGAAAGGGCAAATGATCTTCAATATCTCAAAGTGCAGTGTGTTGAACGTAATTTTACACAGCCAAGAAAACAGGTATACCTTGAATAACACCTTTTTAGAGAAAACTAACTACGAGAGAGACTTGGGAGTTCTAGCGAATCCTGACCTTAAATCCAAGAAACAATGCTTTAGCGTCACAAATAGAGCTAACAGAGTATTAGGTTTCATTGCTAGGACTATTACGAATAAAAGTGCAGAGGTAGTTATCAAATTTTATCTGGCTTTAGTTAGACCCATCCTTGACTATAGGACGGTTTCCGTCCTATAGAATAGATGTCAATTCACTAGATTCAGTATAGAGGAGAATAATCAAAATGAAACATGGGCTAAGAAATTTACCTTATGAGGACAGGCTTAGGCAACTTAATTTACACTCTGGAAAGACGCGGAGTGCGGGATGACCTAAAAGAGGTATTCAAGTGGATCAAGAGCTTTAACAAGGGAGATACAGAC
>NC_134789.1:5183082-5185582 GCF_046742065.1 Oratosquilla oratoria | reverse complement strand
ACTCTTCTTTTAACCTTATTTTCATTGTGACTTATTCCATGTGACCTTTTTTCACATATGATCTTTTCTGATTTTTTGTGACATTTTTCATTTAAGCTCTTTGTTGCTCGTCCTGCAACCCATGTGCGCGCATACATGCTCTCTTCCTTTAACCTTATTTTCATAGCGACTTATTTCATGTGACCTATTTCACATACGACCTTTTCTGTAACCTTTTTTTATTCTATGACCTTTTTTCCTGTGACATTTTTGTTGCGCGTCCTACAACCCATGTGTGCGCATGCATGCGCTCTTCTTTTAACCTTATTTTCATTATGAATTATTTATTGTGACCTTTTTTCACATATGACCTTTTCTGTGACCTTTTTTATTTTATAATCTTTTTCTGTGACCTTTTTGTTGCGCGCTCCTGCAACCCATGTGCGCGCATGCATGCGCTCTTCTGTCAGCCTCGCTGCGCTCCTCTTCCCTCGTTCATTGTCCTCATTTCACTTTTATTGCAATTTTATTTGTTTTTATTGCCTGACTCTCTTTTGTTCATCCATTAACGCTGTCCCTATTGTCCTGCAGTACCTTGTTTGGTTTACCCTTTGTTTCCGGAGTTTTGTCTCCGCCTCAGCTCCTGTCTCCGTCTTTGAGATTCGCTTATTTTTATTATTATTATTATCGTTGTCAAGCGCTAATTTTGCGCCATCATTCCTGCAACTTTTCACTTGTTTTGCTTCTTTTCCGTCCGTTTTTTGTTTATAAGATGTTTTCTTTCGCTTATCCGTTCCTCTGTTGTTGTCGGTTTTTTTATGTTTTTCACGCCGGTTGTCCATTCATCGATTGGCTCGGGTTTCCTGATTTCAGTCGTGGAGTTGTTTTCACTAGTTTTCTCAATACTTCTCACCTCGACCCCCCCCCTCTCTCTCTCTCTCTCTCTCTCTCTCCCTTTTATTTTTATTTTTTCTTTCTCTCTCCTCTCCTTGCTTTTTCCTTGGCCGTCCCAACCCTGCGGCGTCTACTCCAGCCGATTCTCGACGCTTTCCACAACAGATCCTCTCCGTTTTCTGTGGTCTATATTCACTCGTCTTCATCGCGTGGGTCGTGTTTATATCTACTCTCTCCTCGCGATTTCTTCAACCTTTTTTCTTTTTAGACTCTTCATCTGCCTTTCAGAAAAAGATTCGTTTATGTTTTCTCCACTTAACTTGGTATTCTCTCTCCGTCTCTGCGTTTGAGGCGCGTACTGTCTTGTTGACTATACCTTGTTTACAACCTCACCCAGCGCCTTCCATCCCCAGCGACTGCCCATTTTCTATCGTTCCCCCCCCCCCAAACTTCCATCTTCTATTTCTCCTCTCCAGCTGGCCGGATGACAACGCAGTCTGCAAATGCTTCCCTATGTCTTTCTGATACAAATTAACGCTTGGTACCTAGGAAGTGTTGCCATATAAAGCTCCTCGAGTTTCGTAAGGTGGGAGACCTTTTGGAGCCAACGGAACTCTTCATGGTTCCAGTTCCTTTAGCCATGACTCGTTCCCGATTGTTTTTCCGAAGGATATGAATCGACTCGTCCGGTTTGTCGACTTCTTGTCTTCAGCTGTCACTTATACGCTCGCGTAAATGCACGCATTCCTGTATATCCGTGTACCAAATTTATGGGTAAACGAACATTTCAATAACGTGCCAATCCCATACCACCCCAGACGTAAAGTAGCTTTCACTTCTGGGTACTACACGCATATCACCCACTGTATTACCCAGAAATGAAGCCAAGCATACGCCAGGAGGCGCTTGTGACTCAAACACCTCCGTTGCCACCGGAAAGTGTTGGATCCTTTTCCGGCTCTCACAATCGGGATCTAAGCCTGAATGAGGTGGTTTCAGAAACCTTCAGCATGCCTCATCTCGAATCTAGTTTTTATGTAATACTTTTATCCCTTACACACATACATACACACACACACACACACACACACACACACACACACACACACACACATACATATATACACAAATGGATATATACATACATATACATGCATACATATACACATATACATACATATATACATACATACATACATACATACATACATACATACATTACATACATATATGCATATATGTACATATATACATAAAACAAATAGACAGGAACGGACAGACAAACAAAATTGTAAACAAATATGTATACATATAGATACGGCTATACACGCGTGCGTGCGCACGTATGTAAGGCTATTCTGGGGATTCATTTATAGAACGATCATAAGAATGTGATCGATCGTCGAAGTAATATACATAATTTTTTTTCTAAATCCGCGGGTCAATGACACTATAGAATAAGTACATCTACCTTCATTGTTGTAGAATATGCATTACATAAAGATGTGTTTGTAGCAAACATGGACTATGTAATAACGATTGTGGTTTACTTCTATAACTGAGTCCAGTGTCAAATTATACTGATCACGGTTTCAAGAACAGTAACGCGTCATCCCTACAGAACTAC
>NC_134789.1:5170582-5178082 GCF_046742065.1 Oratosquilla oratoria | reverse complement strand
CGTCCCGGCTTGTTCCTGGGTTTAACCAGCTGTGCGGACACGTTGGCCAGCTGCAGACAGAAGCCAACTTGATCATAGCGGCTCTTTTGTGAGGCTTCGTGTAAAGGCATGGCAAGAGGATGACGTAAAAAAAAACGCAGTGCTTACAGGGTGTTACGTACAAACATGTTTGTAGACTGACCAACAGTTATCAACATTCCAACATGAATGACCACAACATAGAGGTGGAGAGTCTTTGGCAGGAGTGAAAGAGGACAATTGGTCTCCTCTGTGACCCTCGTGTGTTAACTCAATGACACATACATACATACATTTACCAAAGGCTTTTTTCCTCCTTGCACGGGAGGTAACCAAAAGACAAAGGCATAGAAACCACTCCCACCCATTCCATCCCCTACATACTCCACTCCCTTCTACCCTTTTCCCTCCCTATTATCTTGGCACCTCCTGGATGACGGGTCATCCCTGCATCTTGTCCACTGCCCTGGGCCAGAAGCAGTGTCGCAAGACACAGCACATCCACAGCAAGGCCGCTTCATTAAATCGGCGACCCCAATCCTCTCCGTCCCCTCATGCAGAAAAGGAGAAGACCCACTGATAGTGAGGGCAAAATGACAAGACCACCAACAACATATCAAGGGTGGAAGACTTAACCTAAGCTAAGACACAGGCGACATAGGCGACATAGGCGACGCAGCACTGAGTAAAGGCAGACACCCTATTGCTGAACTGAAACAGATTTTGACCTTTTTTCACTTGAAATGATAAGACAGTACATCTAGAAGAATTTCAAGTGAGAGAAGTTTAGATTGTACTTCAATTCAGCAACAGGATTGCCTTTGCCTGCGTCTCATTTTGCACTTAAGCTTACAGGGTGATTGTTCTCTTGTTGAACTCCCGCCTGCTTATCCACTGGCAATGAAAACAAACTACCACCAAGACCACCAACAACAAAATGTGCTACAAAATTCACTGTTAGGTGATGCGCCTTCTCAGAGAGAGCAAGAAAGACGCCACTTTAGGGATTCTCTCTCTCTCTCTCTCTCTCTCTCTCTCTCTCTCTCTCTCTCTCTCTCTCTCTCTCTCTCTCTCTCTCTCTCCATCTCTCTCTCTTTTTTTCTCTTTTTTTTCAAACAAGAAATTTGATGTAGCCTGTCCTTACTACGAACTCGCATTTTGCCCGGCAGGACACGATCAGCCTCTACTTCGATCTCGTGATCAAGTTACGTCGTTGGACTGATTGTCTAGTGAACACCCCTTAATGAGATTTAACCTCATTTAATGTAAAGTGATATAAAAGACATGACGCACTGTACGATTACAAGCTACTTGGAACGTCTGTAGCCAAATAAAAAGTGTAAAGGATCTTGGTGTAATCATTAGAAATAATATTCAATATTCTCTGACTCACAGAAACCAATCTTCTGGAATGAAGAATTGTGTCTTGAGGAGGTTTTCTATTGTCAACCATTACATTGTGAAATATTGCTGATTTGTGAAATTGAATAACGAAACAGGTAATGTAGAGCGAAAACTCTTTAAATAATTCTCTTTTTTTCAACCATTACATTGTGAAATATTGCTGATTTGTGAAATTGAATAACGAAACAGGTAATGTAGAGCGAAAACTCTTTAAATAATTTTCTTTTTTTCAACCATTACATTGTGAAATATTGCTGATTTGTGAAATTAAACAACAGGTAACGTAGAAAGAAGACCCTTTAAATAATTCTCTTTTCTCAACAATTACAGTATAAACCACTGCTGGTTTGTGAAATTACGGTTGTATAACGAAACAGACAACAGAAGGAGAAGACCGTATAGATAATTCCGAGTCGAGATGGTTAACTGACTACGTTACTGCAGGCTATGCTGTCATATGTAAAGTCCAGACACGAATGAATTCTAGTGAGACATAACCTTGAGGCACAAGCACCGTTTGGTGATTAATATACTAAATGGAGTTCGTTCTTTGGATGAGACAGACGTTAATTCTAGTTGGCTGTCGATGGGTGACAGGTCGAGATTTGTAATAGTTACCATTCAGTGGTGGATAATGTCGGGTAACACGTTTTCTGGTTGTCATCAGAGAAGTAAGAGATGGTCATTGCGTCTTAGAAGAGAATAACAATGTGACAGACGAAGCTTGGAAATAAATAGTATTAAGCCATGGGGAAGATGAGAGGGAGAGGGAGAGGCAGAGAAAGACACAGAAGAGGGAAAGGAAAGGGAAAAGGGAGTGGAAAACTAAAAAGAAAAGGAAAAGAGACAGACAGACAGGTAGATAGATAGATAGACAGATAGATAGATAGATAGATAGATAGATAGATAGATAGATAGATAGATAGAGAGAGAGAGAGAAAGAGAGAGAGAGAGGGGGGAGAGAAGGAAAGAGAGAGAGAGAAGGAGAGAGAGAAGAATGGGAGAGGGGGAGAGAAGGAGGGAGAGAGAAGAAGAGGGAGAGGAGGGAGAGTAAGGAGAGAGAGAGAGAGGAGAGAGAGGAGAGAGAGAGAGAGAGAGAGAGAGAGAGAGAGAGAGAGAGAGAGAGAGAGAGAGGGTGGGGAGAAAGGAGAAAGACAGAGAGGAAAGGGAGAGAAACAGAGACATAGAGATACAGAGAGACAGAGAGAGTGAGAGGCAGAGAGAGAGAGAGAGAGAGAGAGAGAGAGAGAGAGAGAGAGAGAGAGAGAGAGAGAGAGAGAGAGAGAGAGAGAGAGAGAGAGGAGAATGTGTGTGTGTGTGTGTGTGTGTGTGTGTGTGTGTGTGTGTGTGTGTGTGTGTGTGTGTGTGTGTGTGTGTGTGTGTGTGTGTGTGTGTGTACACGTTTACATGTGTACACGTAGACATAGACACATAAGTACACATATCTACAAACATGCATGCGCAGATACTCTCTTTCGTGAAGGCGTTTGAAAGGATGATCGGTCAGCCTCGGTCTAGCTGATGCATAGACTCGATTTGGGGACATGAGAAGACGGAGCCAGGCCGCTACATTTAGGGTATCTGTTGCCGGGAAGGGTGGGACGGCGCTGGGTGCCGGGTAAACGCCACATGGACAAAGTCATTAGTAGGCGTCGCCACCATAATCACTCCCACGAACATCATCATCTTCAGCCTTTACAAGAGCACTACTGTCTTCGGTAGCGTGGACAGATGCACTAAAGTGTGCATTTCAATTCATTTTGTTTCTGGTTATTCTCTTCTTTCCAATCCCGAGTAAATATGCTCTGAGCCTAGCGCACTACTGACGTACCATACCATTTCGTCCGTTTCCTTATTGTACCATCTAATACCGCATTTGCTTACTAAAAAATTCAGGAATAACCTTTTCTCCTTTGTACTAATAACTGCCAAAGCTTTCATAACCTTTCAGATTCAAAGCAATGCACACGTATTGCGTGCTGAGCATGTTGAAGAATTTAAACAGCAGCTGTTACGTCCTTAGTATACCCTAGCGGTGGAAAATGTAACTACAAGATTGAAAAGTTCGTCTGCTATCAGGCACTTTTAAGATCATGCTATTTGGATAAAATCAAGACTATAAAAGGCTAATGACATGCATTTTAGTGTTCTGATTCTAAGTTATATTTTTATACATGAAATAACAAAGAATAAAGAAATACAAAACCTTTTCATTTGACCTTTAAGGACATACCCACATACATATCATATCACCGCTTCAACCTCAGCCGATAGCTCTCAGCCTAACGAAGAACTCTCCCTTTCTTCTTCCTTCCCCATTCCCATTCTGGTCACAACCATGAAGCTTCACAGTCTAAGCCGTACACAGCTTTATATAGAATAGATACATTGGCCCAATGGACTTGGTGCAAGGCAGGTTGTAGTCGGGGACTCTTGAGCTTCGTAGTTACATCGAACTCAGAAGATCCTGATGGACAGCATCTTTATTTTTTCTTTCAGTAACCATTTCACCAAGAGTTCCTTCATCAATTTGTTGTCGTTTTACTATTCCATTCATTCATTCATTTATGCATTTATGTATTTATGCATTTGTTTAAACATTTATTCATTTATTTATCTATTCATCTATCTGAATATTCATTCATTTATTTATTCCTTTATCTATTCTTCTATTTACTAATTTATTTCTTTATTCAAATATGCAGTTATTCAAATATATTTATTAATTCATTCATTTATATATATATATATTATATATATATATATATGTATATATATATATATGTATGTTATAAATATATGCAGTATATATATACATATATATATATATATATATATATATGCAGTATATATACATATATATATATGCAGTATATATACATACATATATATATACATATATGTAGTATACTACATATATATATACTGTATATCTATATATATACATATATATATATATATATATATATATATATATAATCATATATATATATATACATATATTTATATATATATATATATATATTATATATATATATATATATATATATATGCAGTATATACATATATATATATACATATGAATATATGTATACATATAATACATATATGTACAGCTGCACAGAAAACTATCGTTAGTAAATCACGCTAATCATTTTGACACAAAACAACGAAACTATTTGAGACAAGTTGAAGTCTCCATCGGAAATAAGATTATCATGTCATAGTGAATCCATATGAACTTCGGAACTATTATTTAATTATATTCATTCAGAAGGAATTCGAACAATTCGAACCCCAGAAATACCAACCCTTCGGTATCATAAGGTTATGTTCATTAGCGAATGTTTCGACACCCCTACTAACGATAGTTTTCTGTGTAGCTGTACATATATACAGTATATGTATACATATATATACATATATGCAGTATATATATATATATATATATATATATATAAATACATATATATCTTATATATATATATATATATTCATTATATTCATTATATATATATATATATATATATACATATTCATATATATATATATATATATATATATATATATATTATATATATATATGTATATGTATATATAAATATATGTATATATACATATGTACATATATATATATTCATATATATATATATATATATATATATATTCATATATATATACATATATATATTCATATATATATACATATACATATATATATATATTCATATATATATACATGTATATATTATATATATAATATATATATATATATATAATACATATATATATATATATATATATATATATATATATATATATATATATCAGGGGGGAAAAAAATCTTTTTCAGAGCAATTTTTCATTTTTTTTTTTTTCACCAGAGCCATTTTTCTAATTACCAGAGCTATTTTTTATACTTCCAGAGCCATGTTTTTGCAGGTTCGATTTCCTTCAAACTATTGGAGGGCTAACCCATTACTCATGTCGGAGCGCTTTTGCATATGTACAGTGTACGTATGCATGCGGTGATGTGGTATTGGGTATGGTGCATTGTACATGTAGTCAGCGCGTTGATTGGGCAGCTAGCTGCATGCAACCAATGAACTTCCCTGCATACAGGTACCATGCAATTCAAAACTAGCGACATTATGTAGCACGATAGTCGTGTAGAGTCTAGTCAACATGTACTAGTATACGAGCGCATGCAGCTGATACGAAGCTAGGCTAGGTAAGCCATTGAACTCTTGCAGCTATACCGCGTACACATATGTACGTACATCAACAAATTAAAGTTGATTGATGCGCTGCGTTTATGATATCGATTGATAATGCAATGATTGATCACGGGTAAGTTGTGTTTGCTCTGATCCTTTCATCAAGGGTGATGTGATTCAAGGATTGCCAAATGATGGATAATGTATGAAAAATGTTGAATCTAGCCACGGGAGCGTTTTTTTTTTTTTTTTTTTTCGGGGATCGCTCCCGCTATTGGATTTGCGAGAGCGACATTGGAACTTTCCCGAGCGAAATCGCTCGTCGCTCCCGTGTATTTTTTTTCGCTGATATATATATACTATATATATATATATATATATATATATATACATACATATATGTATATATATACATGTATATATATACATACATATATGTATACATATATATATAATATATATATACATATATATGTATATATATACATACTGTATATATGTATATATATATATACACACATATATATATATATATACATATACGTACACATATGTATACAATATATATTTTCTTAGCACTCGTTATGACATCATCTGGCTAACGCCAGGTGATTATTTTATATTATTAAAAAGGACAACACTGTGGTGAAGCTGGTAAGATTATTTCTACCAATCCCTTTGCTACGATGACAACATTCTAGATACCTTATTCTAGTTATGGGCAGATGAAACAGTTATTAACTAGACAGCTCATTTCCGTCTTTTGTTGTGTAAAGGTTATAGTATTTCCCTAAACAGCTTATTTTATACGGCTTTTCTATATGTTCTATTTTTGTGTGCGTGTGCGTGTGTGTGTGTGTGTGTGTGTGTGTGTGTGTGTGTGTGTGTGTGTGTGTGTGTGTGTGTGTGTGTGTGTGTGTGTGTGTGAGTGAGTGTTCTTGTTTGTTCTTGGGTTTTTGTGCGTGTGTGTGTGTGTGTGTGTGTGTGTGTGTGTGTGTGTGTGTGTGTGTGTGTGTGTGTGTGTGTGTGTGTGTGTGTGTGTGTGTGTGTGTGTGTGTACGTGTGTGTGTACGTGTGTGTGTTTGTGTGTTTGTATATGTGTGTGTGTTTCGTCTAATTTGATTAATCCTACTCACCGATCGACAACTTTTTAACATTATCTTCTCCTCCTTGCCTATTAACTTTAATACTCCATTTAACTGAATTATTAGTCTTACAAGACCCACTTAACCCTTAATATATAAAACCCAATAAAACCTACATATTACTATTAATCATATTTTATATTCCCGTATAATGCGGTTCCCTTGTAATAAAATCAATTTTTTTCAAGCCAATCTGTATGAATAAAACAAGAAGGTAGCATGTATTTGTATGGTTCTAATGTGCCGCGGGTTAGGAGCGATGGTCCGCAAGAGTCCGCGCCTTCCAGAACCCCAACGCACCCGTCAGTTCCGCTATGAAGTCTATCTCTCCTCTTCAGATCCTCCTCCCTTACCCCTTCCATATGTTCCTCACTGACCTCCGCCCTCCTTCACCTTGACGCTGTGAATAGACATTGTTGAGGAAAACATAGGAGGTCTCTCCCTTATCATACTGGGCTATTTTTCCTCCAGCGTCCAATTAATCGGCTGTATCACCCACCCTCAGAACCGTCTTCGCCGTACAATCACTATGCTAAATTATTTTGTTTTATTAGTAATTTACGTAGAACGTCATTTGACATGCTGGAGAAAAATATTCTTCCTCCACCATATCAGATTCCTTCCCTAAAGCTGCGGTCTGCAAATCTTCTCCAACAGTCGGTGGAAAAATTGCCCTGTGTAGTAACGCCTTTACTCACCCATGTAGTGAACCCTAG
>NC_134789.1:5148082-5153082 GCF_046742065.1 Oratosquilla oratoria | reverse complement strand
GTGTGTGTGTGTGTGTGTGTGTGTGTGTGTGTGTGTGTGTGTGTGTGTGTGTGTGTGTGTGTGTGTGTGTGTGTGTGTGTGTGTGTGTGTGTGTGTGTGTGTGTGTGTGTGTGTGTGTGTGTGTGTGTGTGTGTGTGTGTGTGTGTGTGTGTGTGTGTGTGTGTGTGTGTGTGTGTGTGTGTGTGTACGTGTGTGTGTGTGTGTGTGTGTGTGTGTGTGTGTGTGTGTGTGTGTGTGTGTGTGTGTGTGTGTGTGTGTGTGTGTGTGTGTGTGTGTGTGTGTGTGTGTGTGTGTGTGTGTGTGTGTGTGTGAGTGTGTGCGCGAGCGTGTGTGTGTGTGTGTTCAAAGTAACTACACTTTGACGTGTTGAATTTATACTCAGGTGATTTTATTTTATATTTTCCTTTCCATTGCTCACTCCTATGTGAGAAGTTGACATAGAATCTGGGCAAAGTTCATGAACACAAACAACTTATTCGAGTTAAAACTATATTGACGAGGTTTCGCTCTATCAAGGTTCATTTTCAAGTTAAGTATAATTAGGAAAGAATTGGGTCATAAACAAAAGATTAGTAAACTTAGAAACTATTGTGAATATGTAGTCATCACTTTCGAGTTCTTTACTGTCATGACAAGCTGTGGGAATAAAGTCGACAGTAGATAAATACTTCCGTAATACTAATATAGGACTTGCATTCGTGTCTTCAACTTTGTCACCTGATTGTGAATTGACTCTAGGTGTTCCTTATTTGATGAAGAACGGACCCAAGTACTGCAAGGTGCCTCGTGTCTATTTCTCGGAAGTAAGATCAAAGCACACGGACAAAATATCCAAGGTTCGCTGTAGTCAGCGCTACATTGGGGTCGCTCATCCCAACACCGTAGCAATATATTTCTAAGTTCTTTGTTAATCAATAATTTCATATAATTACAGCTCCACACTCCTGCCACAAATTTGAATGACCACCGCAATGCATATGGCGAATACAGTCTTTGTTGGGAGGGAGAAAGTCGGGGAACAGACGCGAAATCCCGGTATAACGCCTGGGGTGTTTACTTAATCAGTGACTCTACAATAATCTAATTTTCTCATGATAAACTGTGATGTTCTGTGTTGACGTTTTGGGGCCATGATGTGAAGATGGAGAGTCCAGGAAGGACACCTACACATCGGTGGCATCCGAGCAGAAGAGAAAAAAAAAAAAAAAAAAAAAAAGTTGAATGAAAATACTTGTGTGATGGATAACAAATGCAAATCACGGGGAAATTTTTTTTATTGTCTTTATTGTCGCTTTTTATTTTGTTTTTTATGTTGTTTATATGGTATTTTTATGTTTTGTTGTTTTCATGTTTTTATGTTATTTCAATGTTATTTTTATGTTGTTTTATGTTGATGTTGTTGCTGCTGTTGTTGTTGTTGTTGCTGCTGCCGTTGTTGTTGTTGTTGTGGACCATAGATTATCATCGCTTGTAACCTTACTGACAATCTCATCTCTATATTGTGCGAGAATGTTTTGTTGTTTTTATGTTTTTTATGTTATTTTTGTGTTGTTTTTGTTGTTGTTGTTGCTGCTGTTGTTATTGTTGTGGACCATAGATTATCATCGCTTGTAACCTTACTGACAATCTCATCCCTATATTGTGCGAGAATATTTTATGTTTTTTTATGTTATTTTTATGTTGTTTTTATGTTGTTGTTGCTGCTGTTGTTGTTGTTGTTGTTGTTGTGGACCATAGGTTATCATCGCTTGTAACCTTACTGACAATCTCATCCCTATACTGTGCGAGAATAACGTAGCATGAACAAGTGACCAAATGAGAAGACGAAAGCACAGAAAGAAGAGCAAAACAAAAGTTGATTTTACCAAGAAAGAAAAAAACGAGCAAAAGTGATACAGCGACTCGTCAGAGTTAGAGAAATAGGTTAAGGAAAGAAGGTAAGAAGGAAGAGGAAAATATGATTCAAAGAAAAGAGGAGAGGAGAGGAGAGTTAAAGAACGAACACGGAGAGAAAATAGAAGGAATATTGAAGCGAAGGAAAATGTGAAAAAGAGAAAGGGGGCCAAAGGTAGACGATGCATATGAGAAGAAGGGTACCGTACGAAAAAGAGGGAGAGAAACTGAGAGGAGAGAATGCAGGGGAGATAAAAAGAGGGCCGAGGAGATAGTGTTATGAGAATGTATAAGAATGGAAAGAATGAGACGACGAAAAGAACGACGGATGAATGAAGGGGAAATAAGGGAAGGGGGGGAGGGGGGTAGAGGGAGAAAGAAAGGGAAGAAAGAGAATAAAAGAGAGAGAAAGAAAGGAGAGAGAGGGGGTGGGAGGGAGAAAGAAAGAGAGAGAGAGAGAGAGAGAGAGAGAGAGAGAGAGAGAGAGAGAGAGAGAGAGAGAGAGAGAGAGAGAGAGAGAGAGAGAGAGAGAGAGAGAGAGGGAGGGAGGGGGGAGAAAGAGAGAGAGGGGAGGAAGAGAGAGAGAGAGAGAGAGAGAGAGAGAGAGAGAGAGAGAGAGAGAGAGAGAGAGAGAGAGAGAGAGAGAGAGAGAGAGAGAGAGAGAGAGAGAGAGAGAGAGAGAGAGAGAGAGAGAGAGAGAGAGAGAGAGAGAGAGAAAGGAACAGAGAGAGAGGAGGAAAAGATAGTGAAAGAGAATGAGGAAGAGAAAGACGAAGAGAAATAGGGGGAAATGGGAGAGAAGGGAGAGACCAAAGAAGAGGGAAGAGAAAGAAAAGGAGAAAGGACAGTCTGCATGTAAATATAATATACTACCTGGAAATCCACACTGTACTCCCTCAATCCGAGTCGTTAAAAAAGGTCCGTTTTGGCATCCATGGATTTGGAAAAAGCATATCCCAGGATGGACAGAAAAGTGTTTTAGAATGTATTGCTAATAAAGGAAATAAGGGAAATCTATGAAAAACATCAAAATATTACATGAGTAATAGGTCTTGTGTAAGGGTCGGGAATACTAAGATTGACTGGTTTGGAGAAAGTACAGTATAAGGTTAAATGCTTTTAAGATGAGGTGTTCGAGAAAGAGAGAGAAAGAGAGAGAGAGAGAGAGAGAGAGAGAGAGAGAGAGAGAGAGAGAGAGAGAGAGAGAGAGAGAGAGAGAGAGAGAGAGAGAGAGAGAATCTACTTCAAGAATAGACTGAAAAATGTGTAAACAAAGAATACAGTAGATGTTGGAAGAACACTGACTATCAGAGTGGGCAGGCGAGTGTTGAAATGGTCTGGGCTTACGGAAAGAGTAAAAAGTGTGGAAGCCTGAAGTAAGTGGAATGGTCCATAGAAGACCTTCATTGAGATGGATGGATGGAATGAACATGGTTTGTCTGTACTTCAGGAAAGGAAGGAATGCATGGGTAGAGATTGAATAGATGAATGGATGAATGGACTGCGCGACACAATAGAGATGTTCTTTGGAGAGTGAAGCTGTTAGGGTAAACCAGATTCGCCTTCGGGGCACTGCTGTGGAAGAGCTGGGCCTCACTGCACTGCGTTTGACCCAAGCAATGTGACGAGGTTGGGCGTGGAGTTAACGGGCCCCATCACCCTCCAATCAGAGTGACAAAATTTCTCAATCGGGAATACGCTAGACAGGAACTAAAATTATGTTAGATTGGCAAAAATAATTCTAATTTTGTTGTCCCTCTTAATATGTTCGGTATATGTTATATTCTTTTCTGCTAACTTAGTATCATCTTATGGAGGAATATGTTAAATCGACTAAAACATATGAATCTGTTTTCCCTAAAATAGCGTAGACTCAGAGGTGACTTGATACAGGTCTTAAGATTATAAAGAGAACTGACAACATCAAAAGTGACAAAATTTTCACACTGAATGAGAAACACACAAGAAACAATGGTCTCAAACTGTCCGGAAATAGATTTAATTTGGAAGTGGGTAGAAACAACTTCGCCAACCGTGAAGTTAATGAATGGAATAAACTTCCTGCAGAGGCAGTGCAATGTCGTTCAGTTCGAAACTTTAAGAATCATTAAGATAAACACCTAAGCAAGATGGTGTAATGACTATCATTTATTTTACATTATTTGTTTATTTGTTTTTTTATCATTTGTTCGTTTGTTTATTATTATTTGCTTGATTCTCATTTATTATCGGTTATGTGTCAATTTAATATTTGCTATTTACATGATTGTTTATTATTTAACTATGCCTATGCATTTATCTATGTATTTCATTCATTATTTACATTATCAGTTTTTATTTATTCATTTATTTATTTATCATTATGATTTCTTTTTCGCATCCGACCTAGATATGGACCAAAAGATCTACTGTCGGCATGCTCCACCTTTGTAATCCTTTGTAATTTAGCATAATTATGCAAAATCTGGTCACAATGACATCGGAGTGATGAGACTGGTCAGATTAGTGATTGGATCTTTTAGTGCGTATGTGTAGTCTTGTACCTGACTACCTCCCTTAAAAACAACAAAAACTTACCTTTTTTTTTAAGAAAAAAGACAAAAAAGTGAAGACAAGGAGAATATTCTTTCAAGGAAACTAAAAAAGGAAGAGAAAAAAAGGGGTAAATAAAATCGATGAGACATAGAAAAGTAAAAGAGAGTAAGATAGGCAAAGTATGACCGACAAATGTGCACAAACAGACAGACAAACACATGTTCAGACAGTAAGAAAAAGAGTGAGGGAGAGAAGGGAGGGAGGGAGAAGGTGGAGAGAGAGACGGAAAGGGGAGAAAAAAGAGACGGGAAAGGGAGAAAAAGAGAGACGGGAAGGGAAGAAAAAGAGACGGGAAATGGAAAAGAGAATGGAGAGAAAGTAGAGAGAGAGAGAGAGAGAGAGAGAGAGAGAGAGAGAGAGAGATAAAGAGGGAGAAAAACAAAGAGAGACAGAGAAATAGAGGAAGAGAGAGAGAAAGGGAGAAAAATGAGAAAGTGGAGAAGAGAGAGAGTGATAGGGGAAAGAGATAAGGAGAGAAAGGAAAGAAGAGAGAGAGAGAGAGAGAGAGAGAG
>NC_134789.1:5135582-5145582 GCF_046742065.1 Oratosquilla oratoria | reverse complement strand
AATTGGTGATGATTTGTAGTCATAATTATGATCCAGCCCAAAGAAGCACATCTTCCCACCCGAAGAAAGGCGTTTTTCAATCTCCCACTGTAAATCTCCGTCACACTTTGCTTGAAACAAAAACGGTCTGTGCTAATGACAAAGAGTGCACGAGACGAGAAATGAGCATGGCTCACAATATGAGTCTCTCTTTGTAGGAAAGAGCCTGCGTTGGTTACAAATGTAAGAGAGGGTGAGTGTGAGAGAGTGTGTGTGTGTGTGTGTGTGTGTGTGTGTGTGTGTGTGTGTGTGTGTGTGTGTGTGTGTGTGTGTGTGTGTGTGTGTGTGTGTGTGTGTATTTACCTAGTTGTATTTACATAGTTGTATTTTACGGGAAGGGGAGCTATGCTCGTGGTGTCCCGTCTTTATATCTCATTTTATCTAGACTATTTTTAAATTCATGTATTGTTTTTGCACACACCACTTTCTCATCTAACTTGTTCCAAATGTCTATTACTCTGTGAGGAAAGCTATTCTTTTTCAGATCTCTTCTATAGCTGTCTTTCTTGATTGTGTGTGTGTGTGTGTGTGTGTGTGTGTGTGTGTGTGTGTGTGTGTGTGTGTGTGTGTGTGTGTGTGTGTGTGTGTGTGTGTGTGTGTGTGTGTGTGTGTGTGTGTGTGTGTGTGTGTGTAAGCGTGCGTGTGTGTATGTAGAGAGAAACAAAAGAAAAATTGTCGAGAAAGAACACAATGACCAATTCAATTTCACTTTTATCAACAGGTAGCCATGACATGTTCATTTGACGCATGTCAGTTAGAATTTAATTAAATTACCCAGAGACAAGCAAAGTAAAAGGACAAGTCAAGTCAAATATTTAAACGTTCCTTCCCATATATATATATATATATATATATATATATATATATATATATGTATAATATATATATATATATATATATATATGTATGTATATATATATATATATATATATATATATATTACATATGTATACCCACGTACAGTACAAATTCTAAGTTCCTCGTGTATGCTTAAACTACATATTATTAAAAGATAGAAATAAAACAATAGAACAATAATATAACTGTATTTAAGTGCCTTAAGACCGAAGAGGTATACGGTGGTATTCTTAAGAAAAAAAGAAAAATAAAAAAAAAATAGAATAAAATAAATTACATAAATCTTTTATAAATTCTTGAAAAGGAAAGATGTATATAAGGCAAGATTTTTTTAATAATACCACCGTAAGATTCTTACGGTGGTATTCTTGAAAAAAATTCTTTCCTTATGTAAATCTTTCACTTCTAAGGATTTATATAAGATTTATATAAGAAAAGATTTCTTAAGAATACCACCAATAGGCAATTACATACATGCAACAAGAACATTCGACCTCTATACAACTGGGAAATAAGTTCTGCAACGCTTTTGTTTTACACTCTTTACACTCTTTACCTGTGCATGACAATAAACAGAACCGTAGACTTATGCATGAAAGACCAAAGGCATTTTCCTACATGTGCAACCATAACCACTATCTTTGTTGTACTCCGCCAAGAAATCTGTATCTGAAATCCCATTTGAACATTGAACATTGCTTTAAACACTGAACGTTGCCCAGGGATTTGTTTTGTCAGCTATAAATGTGTACCTGCAACATGGATAAAATAACTTGTTCTTTTATTCTTAGCTCATAACTCTCTATATTTTGATAGGTTTCTAGGTTCAAGGATTGTTGACTATAACGCAGTCTAGCAAAGAAATATTGCTAGATTAAAGAAATATATGTTTGTTTTGCTCGTAGGTTCATTCTGTAAGTTGTTGTAAAAATATTTAGTGTTCAAATGATCTTTTCTAATGAAAACAGGAGAAGATTAGGTAACTCTTGACAGAAAGATGAAGACAACAAAGTAGCTGGTAAACCAATGTGAGTGTACAATGATCTGACTACTAAAACACTTCAACTGTTTGTTTCCTCTTTTTCAGTATAAAAAAAAATATATGTGTTATCGCAAGAGGGGGTACATTCAATCAATGGAGTTTCCAAATCTGAATAGAAAATGCTATGCCACCAAGATTACGTTTTCTAAAAAGCATTTTTCTCACCTTTCTCACCAAACGCAAGGCAGGCTATGCCTGTCATCGTCCGGACTCCTCATCTTCTCTAATTATTTCTTGCAATTTCCTTACTCTCTTTGTTCAGCAGCTTCTTCCACTCCCTGTGTCCATCGTTTGTTAGGGAGTCCTACCGGCTACTAGGAGGAACCCACTCCAAGAATTTCTTTGCGTGTCTTGTGTCTTCTATTCTTTTAACATGCCCACAACACCTTAATTTGTTCTTTTTAATTATCTTCAGCACATATGCTATTCTTCATCTCTCCCTAATTTATTCATTTCTAAAACATCGTCACAGCGAAATATATGGTCTAGATTCAGTTACCAAGAACTACAAATATACCCTCTTCACTGATAAGCAATATACTCATTATCGTCAAGATTAATCATTCCATGAATTAGGTTCAAATGATCAAATGTTAGAATATGACCTTGACAAGTGACCTTGACTCAAGATCCTAAGAGGGCATACCGTATAGTGACCATGGTTCATTTTTCCTAACAGTTTCAAAAAAATTAACCCAGTAATCTTGCCACAACATTGCTAAGAAAAGAAAAACAAATAAAGATACAGCAAATATAAACAAACACAAAAGACAAGAATATCAATTAAAACGAATAAACAAACAACTCGACCAAAATGTATACTTTGCCCTCGGAGTTCAATCAGGCGTGGCAATAAACTACTTGTCTTGGAAGATGTGTTAAACAGTAACAGTTGAGACAGCTTAGGCAGATAGACGCGTGCACAAACACATTCACACACAGACACACACACACACACACACACACACACACACACACACACACACACACACACACACACACACACACACACACACACACACACACACACACACACATGCGCACACCTATCCTATAGCCAGGTATGATAATTGCAGAATAGAGACAGAATCCTACGAGAGTTGCTCCTTTTCTGTATACTACAATTTTGTCAATGCACACGCACACACACACACACACACACACGCGCGCACGCAGACACACTATATATATATATATATATATGTATATATATATATATATATACACATGTATATATATATATATATATATATATATATATATGTATATATATATATATATATATATATATACATATATATATATATATATATATAGAGAGAGAGAGAGAGAGAGAGAGAGAGAGAGAGAGAGAGAGAGAGAGAGAGAGAGAGAGAGAATTGATAATGTTGAATCAGGAGAGAGTTGACTTTAAGTCAGAAGAAAATGGGAACCTGGATTTTGTGACTGAAAAATCTAAGAAAATTTCTTGTTTTTGTCTTATCTTAGCTTGTCTTGTCATTTCTTCTTTTCCTTTGTATTTTTTCTCGTCTTTCTTTTTGCATTTCTTTTTCTTTCAAGTCAAACTATATAAGACCAGATTAGTATACACATTTGAGAACCGACTAAATCCTTCTTGCAATATTTCATTTGCTGTCTGGAATAATGAAATTATCTTTCAACTTAGAATTTAATGTTTGTAGATTAAACGAATACAAGAGCATACGGTCATGTCTTTTTGAATTCTTTGCAAGGACCAGAACTTACTGGAAACTTTCCATTCACGAAGAATCCATGATGAATTTAGCTCATCTAAATCGGTTTAGATTTCTAGACATGAAAAGAAGCTGGAGAAGCCTAGTTGGTATCGTCAACTAGTAGAGATCTAGCTGAGTTCTAAGAACGTCAAAACTGGATTTGTATATGGCGTAGGATGACAATCTAGAAAGCAGCTCAAGCCCTAGTCACACCTAGCTTACGACCTGTTTCCGATCATCTTCGACCGAAGAATCAAGCGATCGGTCGGCGACACAAAACCTATACAAGGAATTGAAATGGGAAAAAATTGATGTGGTTGATAAGATGAAAATCTATGTACTGGGGACTATCCAGTGTATGTTGCAATATATCTATCTATTTATTTATCTATCTATCTATCTATCTATCTATCTTATTACCAACTACAAGCGACTTCCAAAGACTATCTGCAACTGGCCGGCGACCACCGGAGACAGGTCGGAGGCCCTTAGGAAGGATATATGCCCTGTGCTTGTACATCAGATATTTATTGTCTTTCTCATCTCCCAATGGTTAATTGCCATCCTCCTTTATTTCTATTTATTTTCTACGATATGTTATTTTATTCAGTTGATGGTAGGAACTTGGGGCTGCAGGGGAGAACATAAATAGATTCTGAAATCAAGTATCAACCATATAGCAAAGTAACTCCATAAATATCCAACCTAGTCCATGACATTAAGTAATTATGCAAATATATTTTTCGTAGTCCACTCTTCAATATATCTCCATTAAATAGTTCCTTTTTACATAAAGCTATTTTCTGTTGCAAAAATCATATCAACACAACAAGAACAAAAAAAATAAGTTCTGTTATATCATTTGTTGGGTTTGGGCGTCTGCAATACCTCTAGGTAAGGTAACGTTGACTTAAGTGTGCAAATTGCATCTAATAAACTTAAGTATAGGCAATTGCAGAGCCAAAACTACATGTAACGAGAACGGGTCTTCTGCTGTGAGTCGAGCTAAGGACGGGCGTAACACTTGTAAGAGGAGAAGAGAAGGGAACAAAAGTTGATGAAAGGAAAGTATCAAAAGCAAGAACAATAAAAGGATCAGATTTTTGGAAGAACAAAGTAGGAAGGTAACAATGGGCTTGGAAACCAAGAAAAAGGGTTTAGAATGGAATCTAGGGGAATTAGTTTTTGATTTTGATGGAAGTGAAACAAGAGATTGGGCCTAACCCATAAGAAACCTTGGATTCCCCATAGACCCTGTTTACAGTAGCGGTTTGAACAGCACGGAAACCGCGGTGGTACGGCATGGTCAAGGAAAAACTGCGCGGTTGTGTGTGAACGGCTCCATTGCCTTAACTGTAATTGAACCGCCGTGGTTCTAACCGCGGCGGTACCGCATGGTCAAGGAAAAACTGCGCGGCTGTGTGTGAACGCCTCCATTGACTTAACTGTAATTGAACCGCCGCGGTTAGAACCGCGGTGGTTGAAACTGTTAGTGTGAACAGGTCCTTAAGATCTAAATACAATCACTTAGCGACTGACGCGCGGTCGAGTTAGGTAGGCCAGGGGTCAAAGGAGGAGGTAGAGAAGGGACGGTTAGGGGCAACAGCGAAGGAAGGTGCATTAGCTGTTGCTTTGATTTATTGTCCTACTGCCTCACTATTCTTAATCTGCATATTCATACTTTGCTGGAAGCCTCTGTGTATTGCGTATTTGCCTGTAATAACACACCATGTGCATTCGCGCGTCTATTAAAAGCAGCATATTTGGAACCACGGCGAAAAGGTAACAGTTCCAAAAGCAGCAGAATGATAAACGTCTCATTTGCTTATTGACCCATGTATCCAAGGAAATTATTTTTGTTAGCTTGAACTGGTGAATCCAGACTATCGTAAAGATGAAAAATTAACAGGTAATAATTATGCACACGTAATGGGACATCATTCAAAAATTATTCTGCATCAAAGGAATTACTTTATACAAAATCATCCCGTCTATATGTGTCATTGTTTCAAGTAATTCCAGGTGATTTCATTGAAATGTAGGGACACTTTCCAACTTTATACACACACACGCACATACGCGTTGCTTCATAGTTGTCAAGTGCAAATATACATAGAGCATTCTAAGGGTATTAAAATTCATGAACATTTAACACACTGTTATATTGCATGTATACCACAATTTGCATATGCTACATATGAGGGCAGAATGTTCTAACTGGTTGCAAGGAATGCACACACGCAAACACAAACGTGTGTGTGCACACATACACATACACGCACACACATACATACACACACACACACACACAACACACACACACACACACACACACACATATATATATATATATATATATATATATATATATATATAAAGTACGCACGCACGCACGCTCACACATAAACACACACATAAATACAAACACAAACACATGCATACACACACACGCACGCACGCACGCAGAAACTATAACGGGTGCACACACAGACACACAGACACAGACACAGACACACACACACACACACACACACACACACACACACACACACACACACACACACACACACACACACACACACACACACAGAGACACACATGCAGGTAGGCACGCACACTCATTCGCACTCACACACAAATGTATACATTTACCCAATAAGGTAGCCTTAGACGCATATAAATACAATACAATAAATAAAATGGCATACATTTCACACATACACACACACACACACACACACACACACACATATATATATACATATATATATATATATATATATATATATACATATATATATATATTTACGTATGTGATCAAGTACATGAGCAAAAATTGGATGTATCTGTGTACAAATACAGAAATCCTATATGCAGGAATACAGTTTCAATCATTTGCAATAGGATCATGATATCTATTTGCATAAAAGTTGTGCTTTCTGGCATTTTCTTGAATTAATAAATCGTTTCTTGGGGACAGGTCAGTTATCAAGAACCAAACATGACTCAGTATATCGGATCTATGCAAATTTATCTTTTCTAGAGTGAATATTGCTTCTTTATATAACAGTTTTATTGTATGAAATATATTTCTTTATAAATGATGCCGTATTAACGAGATTATAATAAAAGTTATATGTATATGTTGAGGCATTGTGACAGGTTGGCGCAGGTGGGTGAGGAAGATATAAATCAGAGTCCAAGTTTATTTCTGACTAGTTTCGCACAAATAGGCTTCTTCACAAAGTTTCATTTGCAAAAACCAGAGCTTCTGTCTTTGAGGTCCGGGCGGGTGCAAGTCCCGCAATCCACCAAAAAAGTAAATAAATAAAAGGACTTTTTTTTTTTAGGGGGGGGGGTTGATATCTAGTCGTACTCGTAATTATACATTAGATATTGGGGATTTGATAATTACAAGTGTATTAATCGATATCTATTGTACAGCGGTCTCTTCGACTTACCGTGTAAGAAAGGTTTGACCAAAATAATTACATAAATACTAGGTAGAATAAGAAATAGCCATTTGGTTCTTTGTACTTCAAAGTAAACCTTAGGCTCTTCAAAAGATAAGAAGCTAACTTGAAAGTAATCCCATTCGGCTTAAAGACGCAAACTCCCCCTATCAGAAGGCTAGAACGCTACCCCTTACAGAGGACTTTGTAACATGGAAATGAATTAACCATGCCCTTGGTCCAGCTCGCTGGTGGCAAATTTCGAGCACCCGTTACCTCGACCTCCGCCGCAAGTAGCGACGCTCCAATCCGATCGGCCAGCGAGTATCCTGATAAATATTCTACTATGGCAATCCCTTTTTCGTTCGGCAGGCTTACCATGAAGCCTGTAAGTAGGAGGAAGGCTTCCTTTAACGGAATAAAATCATCTGGCATAAAGTAAACATATATTTAATCCATAAATAACAAAAGAGAGCTTAACCGGGATAAGTTAACCCTTTCGCGAATGGCATTGATGCAGAATCTCATTTACCTTTGCAGTGCTCATGTGGACTGGTGAGTTCATCCTAGCTGTTGCTAACCGATTTTATTTATCTGAAGCAAACCTTTTTGAGTAGCGAAGGTCAGATCCTTTGTAAAATGGTCGTTTTCACAGATGACGGCGTCCAGAGACAAAGGGGCATCCCCGCCATTTTTACTGGTTTCGAGGTAAGCACGGATCGTGAAAAGCGTAAGCCATATATTATATATATATATATATATATATATATATATATATATATATATATATATATATATATATATATATACACGAGCTTAACTCGAAACCAGTAAAATTGGCGAGGATGCCCCTCTGTTTCTGGACGCCTCATATTAGCGGCAAAGTATAAAACCCATCTAAACCCAGGAATTATTACCCTTGCCAAGGTCAAGGCAGCCCGTCTTCCTAGGACGGTGTCACACTGTCCGGTGTCGTTGTTGCTGCTTGTTGTTGGCTATAATAGATCTATTCTAACCAGGGGGAGAAGGTGGCCGTTATATTAAGTTCTGGCTATCGTCGCACAGTGTGACATCGCATTACAAAACTTAACTTCTTTGTAGTTTTTTATTTTTTTATTTATGTGCGCAACGATTAGTTAAGTCTGAATGACCATGTCAAACTTTGTTTCAAGACTGCTGAAGACTTGTCTCAGAAGACCCGTGCGACTGTGCGAAGAACGAAGAACAGGAGTTTTTAACCTGGTTTTCGTCACATACCTCAAACTTATGCACTGCTGTTCTTCGGTTTCTTAAAAACCACTCGATCAATGAAAGAAATCGTTAAGCATCCACTAACTACCACTAGTTTTCGGTTTGTGGACCCTCTTGTGAACCTCTTTGGACCCTCAGGGGACCCAAGGACCAAAAGGAGAGAAGCGCTGGTGATGAACGTCCACCCACCAAAGTATTCTCCATAAATGGTACACAGAGTAGTTCGAGAAGGTTGCGAGCCGGACGGAAGAATGTGGTCACAACATTTCCATAACCCTACGTTCAGTTACCAGGTTTGCAAATAAATCACTTTTTATGCTACTTAACTAAAGTTTTGAAACAGGGCTAAGATGAGAGAAATGTCAAAGTTACATGAGTCAAGATGAGGGTTCTTCTTTGTTTATATCAATTCATATCATTATTGCAATGTTGTTATCGTAAACATATCTGCAAAGATGTGCACCTGCCGCGTCATTATTATTCCAGAATAGCCCTTTTCAATTGGTTTTCTGCCCAAGTTTACAGAAATTATCTATGATAAGGATAAGAATTCAACACAAAATGCAACGGCGAATCAGTTTAACGTAAAAATAGTAATGCAATAGTTCCAGTATACAGGTCGAAGGAAGACGGTGAAGAGACTTGTGAGAGTTGGGTGTGAGAGTGAAAGTGATAGTGAGAGTGAGAATGAGAGAATGAAAAAGTAAGAGAAAGAACGAGAAAATAAGAGAGTGAGGAAGTAAGAATATGTGAAAGTGAGACAATAAGACAGTGAGTGATACTGTGAGAGTGGGAGAAAGAGATCAGGATAGTGAGGAAGTAAAAAAGTGAGAAAGTGAGAGTGAAAACGTGAGTACATGTGTATGTGTGTATATGCGCGCGTGCGTGCGTGTGTGTGTGTGTGTGTGTGTGTGTGTGTGTGTGTGTGTGTGTGTGTGTGTGTGTGTGTGTGTGTGTGTGTGTGTGTGTGTGTGTGTGTGTGTGTCTGTGTGTGTGTGAGAGAGAGAGAAAGAGAGAAAGAGAGAGAGAAAGAGAGAAAGAGAGAGAGAGAAAGAGAGAGAGAAAGAGAGAAAGAGAGAAAGAGAGAGAGAAAGAGAGAAAGAGAGAAAGAGAGAGAGAGAGAGAGAGAGAGAGAGAGAGAGAGAGAGAGAGAGAGAGAGAGAGAGAGAGAGAGAGAGAGAGAGAGAGAGAGAGAGAGAGAGAGAGAGAGGGGGGGGTGGGGGGTGTGATGAGAGAGAGAGAGAGAGAGAGAGAGAGAGAGAGAGAGAGAGAGAGAGAGAGAGAGAGAGAGAGAGAGAGAGAGAGAGAGAGAGAGAGAGAGAGAGATGGGGAGAAGAGAGAAGAGAGATGGGGGGGAGTTGGTAGTAGTGCAGAGTGGGCAGGAAGTCAGGAAGAGAAAAGGGAGGGGGTGGGAGGGTGAAGAGGGAAGGAGAGCACGATAAAGTTTTATGTTGGCATTTTTATGCGAGATGACAAGATAGAGCATCCCTGGGCCTCAGCCCGATACTTTTACTGCAATGCAAGCCACACTAAAATGCAAATTACGGGTTATGAGGGGAACCGTGGAATTACTGGTTGTCCATGCCACAGGAACTCATACCACCGTTCTCAGTTCGGAGGAC
>NC_134789.1:5115582-5118082 GCF_046742065.1 Oratosquilla oratoria | reverse complement strand
TGTCCTCTGAATTCGCACCATGGAAGAGCAAACCAGTTAAAAATTGGTAAATAAGTCACGTGGCATCGTGGCGTGAATTCGGCGTCATCTATAAACAAACATTTTCTCCTTTTCCTCCCTTCCTCCTCTCTTTTCTTCCTCCTCATTCTTTCCCTCTTCTTTAAAGGATTACAAAGGGTTACGAAGGCGGAGTACGGCGACAGAAGACCTCCTGGTCCATAACTAGGTCTGATACGAAAAAAAATTATAATAATGATAAATGAATAAATCAATAAATTTATAATAATATAAATAATGAAATAAATAAATAGGTAAATTTAAATCATAAACAAACAGGTAATTAGTAAATAATAGCAAATTGAGAGAACTAATGATAAATATTAATCAAGCAAATAATTAACAGACAAATAATAAAAAATAAATAAACAAATAACATAAATCCATCCCCCTCCTTTTCCCTTATCTGGTCTTCCTGCTTATTCTGCCGTTTCTCTTTTCTTCTCTTTTTACATTTTCGTCGATTTTGCTAACCCTTCCTGTGGCCATACCATCTCTTTTCCTCAGTTATATTCCTAATTCTATTTTGGCTTTTTCTACCTTGTGTTTGTTTTCCTGTCTGTCTGTCTGTCTCTCTCTCTCTCTCTCTCTCTCTCTCTCTCTCTCTCTCTCTCTCTCTCTCTCTCTCTCTCTCTCTCTCTTAAACCCTTTTAAATTGACTTTTTTCGACATTCCCTCTTTCATTGATTTTATTCCCTTTCGGTTATTGCTTCCTTCCCTCTGAGTCCTTTTCCCATCATTACCCAGCTGACAAATTATACCAAATCCTAGTCTACAAAATGGGCTGCTCAAATGCTTCAATAAGACGAAATCGTATGTATAGCCTTAAATTCCATAAGCAATGTTTCACACATTCTGTAAGATAAGCAAAAGCCGACCTTATGATCCCAGTGCATAAGAGTCAAAATGAGCGTATAAAAACGATTTTTTTTTCTTTTTTGTAGACAGATTTCAATGACGCCGCTGTTGCATCGAGAAGTGTCTTGGCAGAAACCTTCGCGTTTTTTTTTTTTTCTTTCATCTTCGTTGTCGTCGTCTTTTCAAAAATCACCTCTGAGTTATGTTTATGACTATCGCTTTCCAAATATTTCATTTGCCTTCCTTCCTTCTCCTCACACCCATCCTCATCCTTCTCCTTTATCAATCTGACGATACTTATAAAAAAAATTCTTGTTCGATTCTACAACCATTCAAGATGCTTCGAGTTCGTGATGAGTGACATAATCATGCAAAGATGTCTGAACATCCCGAACGAACTCATGTAAAATAATCATTCGAATCCGTCATTCACTTAGACTTGTATAATCACGCTAAGGAGAAGATCCATTCGTACAAGCGAACAGAACCGCTTCGAGGAAAACACTCTTACAAATCACCGCGTCTCTAAAGACGGAAAGAGGGCGACGACGGCGTATGAGAGATAATTTTATCGTTCGAAGGAAAGGAGAGAAGGCGACTTTGGAAGGTCACGTGGTAGAGAGCCACAAACCAACAGAGGCCGCCTGCAACGTGGAAGGTGACGTAGGAAGGCCATTTGATGAGGGGCCACTAGAGGGCCAACAAGGTGAAAGGCAAAAGAAGGTCACTTAGTAGAGGGGCACAAGGCAACAAGGGCCTACAAGGTGAAGAGGGCCAACAAGGTGGAAGGTAACGAATGAAGCCCACTAGATAGAGAGGCACAAGGCAACAAGGTGAAGAGAGCCAATGAGGTTAAGAGGTGCCAACAAGGTGGAATGTGACGACGGAAGGTCACTTGGTAAGAGTCCACAAGGCACTAAAGTGCAGAGGGCAAACAAGGTGGAAGGTGATTAGAGAAGGTCACTAAGTAGAGGGCCACAAGGTAACAAGAGGCCGGCAAAGTGAGGAGAGCCAATGAGGTGAAGAGGTGCCAACAAGGTGTACTGTGACGAGTGAAGGTCACGTGGTATAGGGTCACTAGGCAACAAAAAGCCAGCAAGGTAACAGGGAACGGTGAGGTGATGATATGGAACAAGGAGTCGAAAAGGGTCAACAAGTAAAAGAAATAATCAGGTTAAAAAAAAAAAAAAAAGGATTCAGGAAAGTGATTTGGAATAATGATGTGATATTCAAGGAAACGCGACAAAGGACATGAAGGAGACACAAAAGGTAGCAAAGTGACAAGAGATGGTGTGGTGAAAAGGGACATGGTGACAAAAACCTTTAAGAATGAGAAAGACATTGTGAGAGGTACCAATGTAGCGGGTTCACACAAAGGATGTTGGATAACTTTGAATATAAAAATTTTACACAAGAATAGAAAAAAGATTACACAAAGATTAAAAGAAAAGATGGAGGAGGAACAAGTGGATAAAAATGGTATGAAATGTGGATAAGGAATGTGAAATAAAGTAGAGAATAACAAATGTGAAGAATTGAATTAAAAATTGTACCAGAAAAAAGTGGGCAATTGCAAGCTCACAAG
>NC_134789.1:5098082-5103082 GCF_046742065.1 Oratosquilla oratoria | reverse complement strand
TATCTTAAATTGAGAGTGTAACAGCAAGAGAGAGACACTTCACTAAGAGGTCTGCCATGATCATATTCATTCTGTTAAAGCATTAATAGTATCTTGCATATCCTACTTCCTCTTGAAGTGAAATCAGACAGAATGGGAGGAGCCTACGCCAGGAGGCGTTGAGTAGCTGTGGTCGGAGTTGTCACATTTGTCCCATGCGCTTGGACTGTTGGGACAGGTGACAATCACTGCTGGGAATCGGAGAGGAAAGCGGGACTCGAACCCACAACTAAGCGAGTACGAGACCAGCACGCTTCGGACAGGATTGTGTGTCATTTAAACTTACAATGCGGGACGAAGACAAATCCCAAATCAGAATAGAAACTAACGATGAGATTCATATAACCTTATGTATCTATGTTCCTTACTCGAAATGATATATGATATAGTCTCTTCTTCAGTGAATGTAACATGTGTGTGTGTACATGTTAGATGCCTTCTTCCCCGATGGAATTAGCAAATTAATTTCCCGTCGAGTTCACTAAATCCTTCTCTTCCTTCTTCCCCGATGGAATAAGCAAATTAATTTCCCGTCGAGTTCACTAAATCCTTCTCTGTACTGCTTCGATAGCCTTGTAAAGGTATCTACATATTCCTCGTCCTCATCTGTCTAGTTCGTCACGACCTACATGTCTCTCCCTCGGCCGCTAAGCCATAGGCCCAGACTCTCTGAACTCTGTTGGATACAATGACAGTTTTTCCAGTCACATTGTCTTGGACTGGAGTGTCTCGAGTTATTGTATGATTACTCTCTGAACTCTGTTGGATACAATGACAGTTTTTCCAGTCACATTGTCTTGGACTGGAGTGTCTCGAGTTATTGTATGATTACTCTCTGAACTCTGTTGGACAAAATGACAGTTTTTCCAGTCACATTGTCTTGGACTGGAGTGTCTCGAGTTATTGTATGATTACATTTACCGATTCACAATATTTCCTTCTCCAACATTTTCCTGTTTATTTCTATATTTATTAGTACTTTGGTCATTCTATCATTTTGGCTCTAGAGACATCTCCACGCATTAAACGACGAGCAAGAATGCCAAATTTATGGTAATTTTAATCCCTCGTTTTATAGCCCTACCTCTTCCTAATGCCCGCTTGAAGTAACATCCCGTCACCTCCCCTACTCCACACTCACTCTCAACCTAACTCTATCTTAACTTAATTCATCCTATCACTTCCTCACCATTTTCTCCCTCTTCTCATTACTACACTCTTTTCCTTTTTCCTCCCCTTCCTCAAACTATTTCCTCGATGAAGTTACATCGCCACAGTCTCTATCTTGATCTAACTCACCCTATCACTTCATCATTTCCTCCCTCTTTTCATCACTACACTCTTTTCCTTTTCCCTCCCCTTCCTCTAACCACCACTTCGATGAGGCTACATCTCCACAGTCTCGCCCGCGTCACACCACGTCAAGCTATCACGCCCCACCTTTGACTTCTCGAAGAGACGCGGCAGCTGCCGCGGACACTTGCCAGTGCCGCTGAGGACGTGCTCCGCCCTCCGGCATCGCCAGGCCTTCTCCCCCCCCCACCTCCCCCACACACACGTCACTTCATGAGCGCGAAGCCAAACCCCCTCTTCTTCACCATGAGTGTTCGCCCCATCAGCACACAAAGTCCTCGAAATGAATAGAATTGTCAAACGATAACCGGGACAGAGTCTGTGGAATGTATCACCTTCGGAATGAAATGAAATGAGATCGTCTCAACTAACTGGCTAACGATGGCCTACGTTCTGCCGATTGCATTCACTTGGAGTTGGGCACATTCTTGTGATTCAGGAAGGAAAGTAAACACTTTGGCTGAATGAAATTGCCTAAAGACAGCCAAAAACAAACATGATGTCGTGAACATTAGTGAAAGCTTTAACCTGTGTCTCAAGCTTTTTCTGTGGAATTATTTCCTACAGGAGACATTCATTACGCTCTACCTTTCCTACTTTCCATTGCGAGGCTCTACAACAGTGTTTCTCAACCTTTCAAGCTTTGTGGATCCCTTACATTGAATTATATAAGGCATAAGATAGGATATAGTCATTTAACAAAAGAATTGTTAATAAAAAAAATTGTTTTCATAGGAACTGGTGTTTATTATCAGATTGTTTTTACTGCACAAACACGACATAAATATAAGAAAACTGTGTAAATTCATAAAATAGACAATTAAATTAGATTAAAAAATAAATAGATAAATAAAAAGGACGTTCTACGTACGAAATAGAAAATAAAGTTAAATAAAAAATAATATGAAAATAAAAAGAGCATCCTGCGTACCCTTGGTGGCTCTCTGCAGACCCCTGGCTGAGCAACATTGCTTTAGAACTCTCACTTCTGATATTTTTCCACTCGTCTTTGACATGGATTCTTTTTTTTTTTTTTTTTTTTTTCTTTTTTTAAGGAAATTTTGAGAAGACTCTTCTCGTACACCGGTAGTTAATTGGTCTGATCTTTGTTTTTATTTTCCGAAATAGCATTTTATTTTCAAAAAACGGGGTCTTTTGTTTGAAATAAGTAGATTAAAATAATTAACATCCTTTTCCCTTACAAAACGCTTGACTACAACAATGTCTATTCAGTATACACACCCCAATATCTCTATGAGTGTATATTTATGCACAAAAAAGTTTAAAAAAAGATACAAAAAATAATTCGAACACAATGATTACACCGTTTTCTTTACATCAAGCGAAACTTTCATGTTTCAACTTTTACTTCTATATTAAACTTTTTTTCTAATTTTACTTTCAGTCTAAGAGGACATAAAAAGGGCGACTTACTGTGTAACATCACGAATGGTGGACGGGGCTCCAACCCACACTTTACCTGAAAAAATAAAAAAGGAAATAAGCATCTGTGTAAAGATATAGCCACATATTCAGATCATAAAATCTATCCATAAAATAAGCACTAATAAAGGGGTAATAAACTCACGGATTTATTAAGTAGTGCCATCCTCAATAATCCTCGCTCTGTAGCACTTAGAAATTAAAAAAAAAATACAAAAAAGAAAAGAAGCGAAAAAAATAATAAAGTAATAAAACAAGTATATAAGGAAACAAGGCAGCAAAGAAACGAACACAGAAACAATGAAAAAAATTGAAAGAAACAGAGAAACAAAGACACAAGACATAAATGAAACAAAAAACCATAGGAACAAAGAAACAAATAAACATAGATAAAGACCGACAAAAAATTAAAAAGAATAAAAAAAAAATTAACAAACGCACAAAAAATATCGAACAATGACAATACCTCGCCTCAGAGTCCGCCCGGGCGAGATGATAAAAACGGAGCTTAGTTGGGCATAAGAAAACGAAGATCGGAAGTAAAGGAGAATTCCACGCATCTGATATGCATTAGGTGGCGTAAAAAGTCGCATAAGAAACAAATGCATTCCGAGTCCAAAATGACTACAATGACGTGAAGAAAAAAACTCATTTCTTAAAGGACCAGTGAAACTGTTACGTCAGCTTCACCCTCCCACTCCACTTTCTTGGAACATTTTAAATCGTTACTGTACTGAATTTCGAGTCCCGCTCGATACCAAGTCACTTCCAAGCCCGCTCCTACCTATAATTCTGTCAATTTTTATCGAACTGTTTCTTGCATATTTAAGGCATATTTCAAGAGCCACTATCATTATTCTTAGACATGAAATTTCCAGACTTGGAGGATTAGTAGTATTAACATGTAGCTGTGAGAAATAATAATAGACTTTGTGCACAAGGAGAAAGAATAGTAAATTATGGAATTTAGAAATTGTTTGACATAAATACACACGCGCACATGTATACATACATACGTGCATGTACACTGATACACACACGCGCGCTTATACATACACACATGCATTTGCACACACACGTATACACACATACACACACACACACATATGTATATATATGTATATATATATATATATATATATATATGTATATGTATATAAGCACAAGCACCCTCGCTTACATATACACACACACGCCAACACACACGTACACTCACGCGCGGACATACATGCACAAAAACGCACACATAAACGCACACCTTCAGACATGTACATACACACACGCGTTCGTGCATGCACATATGAACAAACACATCCATGCGCGTACACAAACACGCGCACGCGCGAACGTCAGAGAGAATCGTCTTCTTCTCCATCTGAAGGTGCAACCTTGAGCGGCTGACATACGGTCATTCCCTCCACTTTTTCACTGAAATCCAATGCTTGTGTGTGTGTATGCATGGTGTGTATGGTGTGTATGGTGTGTGTGTGTGTATGTGTATGTGTATGTGTGTGTGTGTGTGTGTGTGTGTGTGTGTGTGTGTGTGTGTGTGTGTGTGTGTGTGTGTGTGTGTGTGTGTGTGTGTGTATGTATGCGTGTGCGTGCATATATGCGTAAAGGTGGGCAGTAATTTTTTATATGTTAAGAGTGAACTGACCGCTGTTAGACCAGTTTCTTGGTTTGGGATTCTTTCTTTCCAACTGGTCTTCTTTACTCTTTAGGAAGTCAAAACATCTCTGTAGCCCTGAATGGTGTAAAACAATGTTTCACTCGCCTTTGAACATTTTCAAGTACAAAAACAATTACCACGTGTGACGATGTATACAAGGATAAAGATGAATATGGGAGATCACACAGTAATATTAGATTTTAAAGGGGACTTATATGCGCTCCACTCCGTGGGTTGCTTGTGACCAAATGTCCATACAAAGACAGGTCTAGGCACTTTAACTTATACTTCCTGGAAAGACAAAGAGTGCCGGGTGATCTAATAGAGCAGGGGTTCTCAGCCTTACTTGGCCCATTCACCCCTTTCACCATTTGTCAGAATGTCATTCCCCCCCTCCTTTCCAAGATTGTCTGTTTCAAAAGGTACATTCTAAATAATATGCAAATATTACTAAAAACCCTTTTATTTTTTCCAAATTAGTATATATTTTCCCAAA
>NC_134789.1:5068082-5078082 GCF_046742065.1 Oratosquilla oratoria | reverse complement strand
ATGGGAAAGAACAGCAGCAAAAATGTGGTACTTATCAAAACCCGCCACCAAAGTCTGATCGTGAACCAAATATGAGGCCCCTCTAGGTATTTGCCTTCATTAACTTGTCTTCCCTATACTGCAATTTGAGTGACTACCCCTATGAACCAGAGTCACGCAGAATTATTATGGTTAATAAATCTCCACTCATAAAGAAATGCTATTATTCCTCCCTCTTGCTGTTCCTCTAATACACTACAGCTAGATCTCCAAATTTTTTCCTTACTGAACTCTTACGGTGGGGGAGAAGAATACCGTCAACATGATCCCCTGTTCCATGTTATGAGGGTGAAAGTGATGTAGATTAATTGTTATTGGTTTTACTTTTATAGAGTTTGCGGTGATGATTTAGCCTTGAGCAGAGGCAAGAACGAAGATCGAAATGCAAACGACACTGAAATAGTGGTTCTGTGATCACAAGACAATGAACGTGATAATTACTGATGTGCGGTAACGACAGTCGTAATTACATTGTAGCTGTTTATGCCTCTCACTTATGCTTTCGCTGTTGCCATGGCATCAGTAAACGACTGAGTGACTGATGGCTGGTGACTGACGGCGGCGGCGGCGGCGGCGGCGGCGGCGGTGGTGGTGGCGGTGGTGGTGGTGGTGGTGGTGGTGGTGGTATGAAAGGCTAGTGTGAGACTATGAAAGAACGTGTGAAGTGAAAAAGAAATACGCTCTTTGGATAATGACGGTGGTAATTATGTACAGAGTAGACTGAAATGATAAAGCGGTGAATTTGGTGATGGTGTGTGACAGTATCTAAACACAGCGATGTTGGACAATTTAGGTTTACGAACTGGTTTACCAACAGAGTGGATAACGAATGGAATAGACTTGGTAACCATATTTAGTGAGCGCTGAATCAACTGGTTTTTAAAAAAAATAGACAATTTCATGGATAGGGATGACAGGTGGTAAGGGACATGGAACTGCCTAGTGTAGGCCTTATGGTCTCTTGCAGTCTCCTCCATGTTTATGCTCGTATGTTCTATGAGTACAAACCTAGTGGTGATATGCAAAATTTGGTGATAGGACAGTGGATGTGATAATAATTGAGGTAGTAGTTGGAAATCATTACTATGGTAGTGATAGAGATAGAATGGACACCGAATAAACTGATGAGAATTAAAAAATGATGCCAATAAATTAGGCGATGAAAGTGATATCAAATGCATCATTAGTAGTTGGCAGCAATATGGGCTACATCAGTATTGTCTACCAGAAACTTCACGATTAAACTTCATGTCATTTTACCTTCTTACCTTCGGTTTCTTAAAACCTTTTCCTAAACTTCTAAAAGGAGAAAATAAAGAAAAAGAAATAAGAATTGCCCGCCCTTAAAGAATCCCGCCATACTTGAAAACTATCCTCTTTCCCTTGGTCCTTCCACAATAATACACACATCCTACCTGACTCAAAATATGCGTTGTAATATACCCAAGCAAGAAACTAGAAGTAAGCTTTAAAGAATAATACTCTGACTATAATACTGAAACGCTGAAAATGTTTTTAAAAATATCAGCATCCTACGATTTTAGACAGACATTTACTGTTAGGAGAGTTTTGTGTATTCGAATGTGGAAAGATGCCAACTACTCAAATAACTTTACCAGTTAAAGATAAATGGATTGGTTTTAAGATTTGATGATACAGAACTTGTCGGGGGAGGGGGAGAGGGAAATTATTTGCATCAAAATAAGGAAAATTATTACTTAACCACTTTCCAGAACAAAACCATACTTCACATACGTTTATTCTGGCTAACAAAAGACAATGGCTTATCCAAGGCAGATTCCGGCCGGAATGGTATTCCGGTAATACGTCCGGTTGAAGAGGAAGAGGACTGGATAATCCAGAGCATATGGAAATACATACTGTCCTCTCACAGTACTGAAGACAAAAAATTGATCAGACAACGTGGAAACCTCGGAGATCACGACACAAAATTCGTCCATATCAGGGAGCGCAGACAGACTTGTTGTGACACAGTGATCGCTTTCGCCACCTCGTCACTGTTTCGATGAAAAATAACTATAGCAATGACGATGACTATAACAACAGCAACAACAATGACGACAACGATGACAACGAGAGCGACAAAAACAACGATAAGTGTGCATGACTGTCCACAAGGACAAATGCACTGGTAAATTGCTCCATAACACAATAAAAACCACTTTTACGAAAACGACGAGAACAACGACAAGGATAAAGACAACGATGATATCAATGACGATGACAAGGACGACAGCAACGACACCAAAAACAACGACGATGACAACAACACCAACGACGACAAAAACAACGATAAAAACAGTAGCACTACCAACAACAGTAACAAAAACAATAACAGTACGAGAAGAATTGCTGATAACGAACACAGAAACAGAGGCTCAAAAGAAGCAAAAGATCTTGTTAACTACATCAGAGTAAGAGACAAACAAACAGTCAAACAAAAACAACGAGGTTGATAAAGATAACTGAGTCCTCTTTATTCTGAAAGAGGGATGGTCATTCCCCCCAGCTGACTAAAATCCTCACCAAGCTGGCAAATCGTTATGGAGAACATCAGACCCAGCCGTGTCAATCTTAATGACCCTCCTACTGTTCCATCCCTTGACACCTATCTGCTGTGACCTACGACCACGAAGCACCAGAGAATCTCATTAACAATAAATTGTAGCCCAAGACTCGAGAGAACTCCCCTCCGAGAATCACACATTCGGCAAGTTCTCCCTTCCCCCCATTACCCCCCAACCCCACCCCAACACAGAGGTTGAGACCCTCAAATCATTTGTAAATATAAGCGACGTTTAGACGGAAAAAGAGTTTCTCCCCGCGTCACCGTCCTTCTCAGATCCCAGTGCTGATTCCGATGCTGAAGTCAGGAAACAAAAACATCCAATCGTGGCTGAGCTCGGGGGTAGAGAGAAGGGATTGGAAGTGACGGCCTGTCTACCCTCACGGGCGTAAATGATCCTCCCAGATGAGATGATACTCTTTGCGCATTTTCGGCCTCTCGACCTGTCCGCCGGTCGACCTCCTACCGCGTTGGCTTCTCTTGATGTTGTTGTCCTTGGCAGACCCTCCGGTACGTGCAACCTCGTCCTTCAACTCAGACTCCTGGTGTCACGCCTCGCTTTCTACTCGCTTCTTATTCTTTCCTTTTGCAAAACGTTCGAGTCGAAAAATTTTGTACGAGTACTGCGTCCACATGTAAAACAGCTCATGTGGAACGTTTGGTGGTTTTTAAAAGTACCCTTTATATATATATATATATATATATATATATATATATATATATACATATATATATATGTATATATATATATATATATATATGTAATACTGATGACCCACTTTCGGAGAAGAATAAGCGAAGATATAGAGATCTGTATATTTCGATCACTTACTGTGATCCTCTTCAGCAGATATGAGTTACAAAGTAGAAAACAATGTGTATTTATAATGAAACAGTGAGGTAGCAAGAAGGGACGGAGGGCTCAGGTCACATGCCCGGCACGCATGCTCGGATCTTGGTGGCTCAGGTCACATGTCCGGCGTTGCATGGACCTTGGTGATTTTTGTCCACCGCTAATGTAGATGGTAACATTTTATTTATAGCAAAAGAAGAAATACAATCTGGTGACCATTGACCATGGGAAATGTTGTAATTTGGAAAATTGTTTATTAAGGAGGATTCTACTATTTTTCTTCTGAAACTACATTTGGATTTGTAAATTATTTCAGCATCGTTACAATTTATCCGGTGGTTTTTATTGGCGACGTGCTGAAATACCGCGGAATTTTCCTGTCCGTATTTAACAGAGTTCTTGTGCTCCTTAAACCTGGTAGTGAGATCTCGACCCGTCTGTCCCCAATATACATCATTGCAATCTAAACAAGGTAATTTGTAAACTCCAGAAGTTGTATTACTCTTGGATCTATGATGTATATTGACAACTTTACTGAACAAATTGTTGGGATAATTGAAGATAAAATTTACCTTTTCCTTTGGTAACAAATGAGACAATTCATTTATTGATTTGTTAAAAGATAATTTTATGCATCTATTATCCCAATTATGATTCAAGGCGGAATGGGAGTCTGTTTTGTGAAAACTAATTTTGGCCTTGCTAAGAGCTTTTTGTAAAAACCACGGCGGGTATCCTAATTTAGTTAGTTGATTTTTTACTGAATTTAGTTCCAATTCTAAATATTGGGAGCTACAAATTCTCAAAGCCCGTAAGAATAGGCCTGAAGCTACACTATATTTTATTTTGTCAGGATGGTGGCTAAAGAAATGTAGGTAGCTCCCTGTGTGTGTGGGCTCCCTGTGTGTGTGGGAGCTACCTACATATATACATATATGTATATATATATACATACATATATATATATATATATATATATGTATATATACATATACATATATAAGTATATATACATACATATATATATATATACATATATGTGCATATATACATACATATATGTATACATATATGCATATAAACATATATATATATATACATATATATATAAACATATGTATATATACATATACATATATATATATACATATATACAGTGTATATATGTATACATATACATATATATATGCATATATACATATATACATATGTATATATGCATATATACATATATATATACGTATATATATACATATATGTATGTATATATACATATATATATGTATATATACATATATATATGTATATATATACATATATGTATATATACATATGTATATACATATACATATATATATACATATACATATATATATATATATAAAATATATATGTATATATATATATATATTTGTGTGTGTGTGTGTGTGTGTGTGTGTGTGTGTGTGTGTGTGTGTGTGTGTGTGTGTGTGTGTGTGTGTGTGTGTATGTGTGTGTGTGTGTGTGTTTACACAAACAAGGGATTTCTATTTCATTTATTTATTTATTTTCAAGAGAGGTATTCTAAGGCACATTAAAGCGGGGGAACCCTATCGTGATACATATATATATATATGTATATACATATATATATATATACATATAAATATATATGTATATAAATATATATATACATAAATATATATATATATATATATATATATACATATATATATATTCAAAAATTATTTCAGACAAATAAGAGAGAAATGGGTGGGGAAGGGCAAATCAACACATCTTCGTTTGCCCTTCCCCACCCGTTTCTCTCTTTCTCATTAATACACAACTCTCTAACGTAGGTTATCCGGAATGGTTTCTAAAGAAAGCCCTACATAAAGCCAAATCAAACTTTTATAAGCCAAGTAACTCCAGGGAGAAGTTTAAATGGGGTAACAATAACATCATTGTACCATTTAATGATTCTATCAACTCGGTCTCCAAACTTCTACCTAATAATCAAATCAAATTTATTTACAACTATCCAAACAGCATTTTTAGAAAGGTAGTTAATGTACACCGGAGGGATGATGTGGACCAAACCTCCGGGGTATATAAATTGCCGTGTAAAGACTGTGATGATGTGTACTGGGGCCAGACTGGCAGGAATTTGTCCACGAGATTAAAGGAACATAAAAACTCCATAAAATATGGACAAGTTAACTCCGCTGTGTTCCTTCATGCCAGCCAAAAAGACCATAGATTAGATTGGGATAATGCATCAATAATTTATAAATCACACTGTAGCTATAGAAGAAAAATTGTGGAATCTTCTCTAATAAAACATTATCCTAACTTTAATACCTCTAAAGGCCAGTGGCCCCCAGATTGTATTACCAAGTTAGCGGTCAACAAGATCATGTCTAAAGCGGTTGGACAAAATATCACCCCTTGTCCTACTTTGACCCGACCATTTCAAGGGCATGTGACCTGAGCCCCCCCCCCCCCACTTTCCTCATCCCCTTCTATGTACCCCTCATTTCTTCATATATACTTGTACCTTAACCTTATGTAAGCATTCTGCTGAAGAGGACTACAGAGAGTAGTCGAAATTTACAGTTTCTCTGTACTTTCCGTTATTATTTCTCCGATAGTGTGTTAACAGTGATCAAATATATACATATATATATATATATATATATATATATATATATATATATATGTATGTATGTATGTGTGTGTATATATATATACATAGATTTAAGAAGGAAATAGGCAAGAATTGGTTTACTAATAGGGTGGTCGATGAATGGAATAAACTTAGTAACCATGTAGTAAGCGCTGAAACTATCAGTTGTTTTAAAAAACGATTAGACAACTTTATGGATGGGGATGACAGGTGGTGATGGATACGGAGCTGCCTAGTGTAGGCCTTATGGTCTTTTACAGTCTCCTTTATTTCTTATGTTCTTATATATATATATACATACATTCGAGTATATACACTCCTTTCATATTATCGTGGAAAGATAAGCAAAATTACCACAGTAAATAAAAAACTTCAGGACAGTACTTCCATGTATTGAATGCTTAAAGTAACAAATATATAGGTGTAGGTATTGTGGTTACATGCACAAAAAGTGCATGGACAACATAGGTTACAGGGTAGGGAGAGGTGCAGTGACTCTATCTGTCCTTATCTGTCCTTCTTGACCTCAACTAAGTTAACTAAGTGAATATTTCTTAGTAATTATTTCGTTCAGTAGTTTCTTTGTTCTTAAAATGTCCATAAATCATATCTGCATTGTTTGTACACGTGCCAGAGATTAAACAAGATTTGAAAACATTCCTCTTAAACAAACGACTTGAATTGGCTAAACTTTAGCTCCTGATTAATGACCAAAGTGATAATTTTGAGTTTTATGTTGAAATACAGCATTAGTCCCATGAGCAGTCTTTACACTGTACTTATGCCAAGAAACTACGCCTTTAATAGTTTGTCTTATATCAACCTTGTTGCATTTCCTACAAGGAATTCTGTATACAACACCTTTGATACTTGGTGAGCATTTTCACGTGTTTTCATAATGGTAAAGGAGATAGAAGGAGAGAGATGAAAAAATGTAAAAAGATCGCGGAGCGAGGGAGAGGTTGATTAAAGTTAGAGAAAAAAAAGGAAGACGAGGAAAGGAAAGAGACAGAAGGAAAGGAAATAGACAGAGGGAAAGGGAGATAGAGGGAGGGAAAGAGACATGAAAAGAGAAGGAGAGACAAGGGAAAGAAAGACAAAGGGAAGGAAAGGGGGAAAGGGAGACAGAGGGAGGGAAAGGGAGACAGGAGGGAAAGAAAAAGATAAATGAGAGGAAAGGGAGACAGGAGAAGAGAAATATAAAAAGTAGTGAAAGCGAGAGAGATAAAGAGAGGGATAAAGAGAGAGAAATAGAGAGAGAGATATAAAGAGAGGGATAAAGAGAGAGAAAAAGAGAGAGAGAGAGAGAAAGAAGCAAAGAAAGAGAAAGAAGCAAAGAAACAGAAAGAAAGAGAAAGAGAGAGAGAATAAAATAGAAGGTGGGTAAACATTATTGCGTAAAGATGAGACGCATTAAGGAGACGAAGAAAGTTCTTTGTACAAACATCAGGAGGAACAATTCTGGCATGAAAGTAATATACACTATATGTGGAGAAACAGTGATTCCATGTTTTCACTCAGAACAAGGAAAAAAATAAGAGTAACGAGAAGTAAACTCGACCTTATGGATATCTGAAACAGAGTCGAAACACAACGACGAAGCGAAAAACCCGATGAAGAAGATTGAGCTGTCAGTGGAGTGGGGAGATGAGAAGTTAAAAAAAAAAAAAAAAAAAAAAAAGTTAACCAGAATACGGTGAAGTACCACACGCATGTACTCCGGAGGGTCTGTGAAGTGAAGGAAGGAGAATGAGGGAGAGGGAGAGGGAGAGGGAGAGGGAGAGGGAGAGGGAGAGGGAGAGGGAGAGGGAGAGGGAGAGGGAGAGGGAGAGGGAGGGGGAGAGGGAGAGGGAGAGGGAGAGGGAGAGGGAGAGGGAGAGGGAGAGGGAGAGGGAGAGGGAGAGGGAGAGGGAGAGGGAGAGGGAGAGGGAGGGAAGGAAAGTGAGGGTTGCTTGGCAGGCTGAGCTGCTCGCTGGCCCCTTTTTCCTTCTTGCGCCTTGACTGAGATCGAGGCGTTAAAAAAGTTGTACAAAACCTAGAGACGCGATGGGCCGGGGGTTCAGATGGGGGACATGAGTGGGGTTGCAGGATAGAATCGGGAGAGGAAGGAAGAGATAAAGGGAAGAGGAGGAAGGGCTAAGAGAGGATAGACTGGATAAGTTTGGGTAGGGTAAAATAGGATATAATAGGAGAGGATAAGACAGGATAGGATATGATAGGATAGGATAGAATAGGATAGGATAGGAAAGGATAGGATAGGATAGGATAGGATAGAATAGGATAGGATAGGATAGGATAGGACAGGATAGGATAGGATAGGATAGGATAGGATAGGATAGGATAGGATAGGATAGGATAGGACAGGATAGGGCAGGATAGGACAGGATAGGATAGGATAGGAAAGGATAGGATAGGATAGGATAGGATAGGATAGGATAGGTTAGGATAGGATAGGATAGGATAGGGTAGGATAGAATAGGACAGGACAGGACAGGACAGGACAGGACAGGACAGGACAGGACAGGATAGGATAGGATAGGATAGGATAGGATAGGTTAGGATAGGATAGGATAGGATAGAATAGGACAGGACAGGACAGGACAGGACAGGACAGGACAGGACAGGACAGGATAGGACAGGATAGGACAGGACAGGACAGGATTAGGATACGATACGATACGATACGATACGACACCTTAAGATATAGTAGTTTAGATAAGATTGTATAAAAAATAGGGGAGAGGGGGAGCAATTTGGTGGAGCGAAAGTTAAATGATAAGATATATTGGTATAATGTGGGACACAGGGAAGGAGGGAGGGTGGGGAAAGATGAGGAAAGTAAATAAGGGAAAGGAAGTGATGGGAGGGGGAAAGGAAGGGAAGGAGGGAAAGGGAGATAAGAGGGAGGGGATTGGAAGGAAGGATGTGAGGGAGTGAAAGGAGGGATAAGGGGGAGGGGGAGGTTGAATTACGGGGGAAAGATAGGAGATTAAATGGTAGGGGGGAGGGGAGGGGAGAGGAGGGGAGGGGAGAGGAGGGGAGGGGAGAGAGAGGAGGAGGGGAGAGAGAGGAGGAGGGGGAGGGGAGGGGAGGGGAGGGGAGGGGGAGGGGAGGCGAGGGTAGGGGAGGGGAGGGTTAGGGGAAGGGGAAGGAAAGTGAAGGAAGAAAAATGGAAAGGAGGGATGTGAAGGGAAGGAGAGAGGAGGGAAGGGGAGAAGATAAAGGGAGGGGAAGGGGAAGGAAAATGAAGGGAAGAATAAAAGGAAGGGAGATGTGAGGAGGGAGATGGAGGAGAGGGGAGAAGATAAAGGGAGGGAGGTTAAGAAATGATAGGGAAGGAGAATAAAATGAAGGGAGATAGAGGAGGGATATGGAGGAGAGGAGAGGAGAGGAGAGGAGAGGAGAGGAGAGGAAAGGAGAGGAGAGGAGAGGGGAGAGGAGGGGGAGAGGAGGAGGAGAGGGGAGGGAAGGAGAGGGGAATAGAGGAAATATATGTATTCATAATTGAGAACAGGTGAGATGCGTACAAGGGAAGGGAAGAGAGAGGAGTTGGGGAAGGAAAAGAGTCAAACGAAGGGGAAGAGAAGGAAAGTAAGTGGAAGAGGAGATAGAGGAAAGGGAGGCGAGTGGAGAAATTTAGACAAGCGTAACAAAGCGTTACGTAACGCAACGTAATGTAACCTAACATAATGTAACGTAACCTAACCTAATCTAACCTAACTTAACAACGTAGCATAACCTAGCCTAGCCTAACCTAACCTTGCCTAACCTAACCTTGCCTAACCTAACCTTGCCTAACCTAACCTAACCTTGCCTAACCTAACCTTGCCTAACCTAACCTTGCCTAACCTAACCT
>NC_134789.1:5033082-5060582 GCF_046742065.1 Oratosquilla oratoria | reverse complement strand
GTAAACACCCAAAGATAAGCCATGATATACCAGAGCTATATAGATTATCCTTATTGATAAAAAATCACAATAAAGGAGATATTGTATAGAGTTATATTAAATGTTCAAGAATGAAAGATGTATTTCCATAATCCTGATATATAAGGGCATCAGTTCAGTGTTGACAACATTACTTGAAAAAAGAATAAGACCAATGTCGCCCTGGTTCACGTTATCAAATCCCTGAGGCCCCCGCGCCTGCAGGGTTCCATTTCCAGTCTCGGGCCCCTCTCAAGGGGCCCTGGTTGGCCCCTTTAGGAGGGCGCCAAGCCAGCCGGGCCCGGGCGGGGCGGCCGGCGGCAGTCATCAAGCCGAGATGGCACGACGGAGTTTTCAAGTTGAATTCAGGCGGTGATCCATCTTGGGGAAGGGATGGCCGACTTCCAGGCTAATGTCCTCGCCAGACTGAGCTATCGCAGACTGAGCCAACGCAGGACAGGAAATCAGCCAAACAGCCAACTTACTCCCTTGGCAGTCAAACTGAACCGTTTAGCCAAATGACTTTTTAAAATAAAAGCCATTTCTTATGCACCCCCAGGAACCTCCTACCTCTTTTGTTCTTCACTCGGACCCTCCTTATTCCCTAATCCACCCCCCCACTCCCTCCACCCCACCCTCGCCTTCCTCCCTCTTCCCTGTTCCCCGCCTTTAACCCTCCCCTCTTCCTTTCTCCTCCTCCTTCCTCCCCCCCCCTTCCATTTCCTTACTCCTCTTTCCTTCGCTTTCTTTCCCACTCCTTTTATCTCTTTATTCCTCTCCTTCTCCTCCTTCTCCTTCTCCTCCTTCTCCTTCTCCTCCTCCTCTTCTTCCTCTTCCTCCTCTTTCTTGAGGGCCTCTTCCTCTGACTTTTTGCTCCCCCCCCCTTGCGTTTCCTGCTTCTTCCCTCCCCGTCCTGATTTCAAAACAGAACTTCCTCCCAAACTAGCATCTCCAACCCCCACCTCGAGCTCCCTTCTCGAAGACCTTCCTCACAGACCTCCCTTCGTAACCGCCTCTTCTCAGTTCCTCCGATCTCTTGGCCCTTTCATTCTTGTCGTCCTACTGATCACATCAACCTGCTTGTCTTTAAGAGGCTAGCAAACGATTAATTAGTAAGATAAATGAATAAGAGTAACTAAGAATTATGTTAAAATCGAAAACTAAAAATAAATTCGTCAAATCAATGAAATTAGATTAATTAATAGAATCATGTGATGGACACGTATTGGGCATTTCCGTAAGGTGGTATGATTTATGATTTTTTATTCGGATTCTTTACAGATTTATTAGGCGCAAAGGTGAGACCCAGGGCTTTCTGAGGGTTTGATATAAATAAAGAATCTCGGAATTCGCAGTCCTCCTTTCAGAACAATGAAAGAAAATAAAAGAAAAGAAAAAGGGTGAGGAATAATGAAGACAAGAAAGGAAGGGGGAAAGGATGAAAAAAAGAATTGATAAAAAAAGAAAGGAAGGAAAGAAAAGAGAAAGGAGGAAAAATAAAAGAAGGAACGAAAGAAAAAATAGATAAAGAAAGGAAAAGAAAGAAGAACTCACGTTAACCGAAAGCAAAGAATGTACATGAGGAAAACCTTAATCAGGTCTCACGAAGACAAACAGAATCAACCAACGACGGCCACAGAGGCAAAGCATCACCCGTTACGGAAGTGGCTATTCCAGAGACACAACCCCTTCCTAGTGGTGCCATGGAGTTGAATAAAATCGCCTGGCGGCAGCCTGAACATACGAGGTAAAGCATCTACAGGTATGGAAGGTGTTAGGAGACTCCTTCTCCTTGGGTTCATAACCACTGAAACAGATATTTCTTCTTATACTATTGATCCCTTTTCTTTTTCCTCTTTTTTTTTTTTTCTACCTCTCCTCCTCCATCCTCCATTATGTATCCTCCAGCCCCAACTCCCCTCACTTCCACTCCCTTCGCCGTGTTTCCCCTATTTCCATCTCAATACGTCCTGCACCTTCCCTCCCCACAACTTTCTTTAGTCGTTACTCCTCACCCTCCTCCCCCTCTTCCTCCTCCTCCTTTTCCTCCTCCTCCTCTTCCTCCTCCTCTTCCTCCTCCACTTCCTCCTCTTCTTCCTCCTTCTCTCTTCCCTCATCTTCCTCCACTTCCTTGTACTCCTTCTCCACCTCCTACCCTTCTTCCTCTTCCTCCTCCTAGTCCTCATCTTGCAACTCCTCTTCCTCTCCTGCTAACTTGTGTTCCTCCTCCCCCTCCTCCTCCTCCTCCTCCTACTCCTCCTCCTCCTACTCCTCCTCCTCCTCCTCCTCCTCCTCCCCCTCCTCCTCCTCCTCCTACGCTTACTCCTCCTCCTTCTTTTCCTCCTCCTCCCTTTCTCTTTCCTCTTCCTCGTGTGTGTGTGTGTGTGTGTGTGTGTGTGTGTGTGTGTGTGTGTGTGTGTGTGTGTGTGTGTGTGTGTGTGTGTGTGTGTGTGTGTGCGTGTGTGTGTGTGCGTGTGTGTGCGTGTGTGTGTGTGTGTGTGTGTGTGTGTGTGTGTGTGTGTGTGTGTGTGTGTGTGTGTGTGTGTGTGTGTGTGTGTGTGTGTGTGTGTGTGTGTGTGTGTGTGTGTGTGTGTGTGCACGCGTGTGTGTGTGCATGTGTGTGTGTGTGTGTGTGTGTGTGTGCATGTGTGTGTGTGTGTGTGTGTGTGTGTGTGTGTGTGTGTGTGTGTGTGTGTGTGTGTGTGTGTGTGTGTGTGTGTGTGTGTGTGTGTGTGTGTGTGTGTGTGTGTGTGTGTGTGTGTGTGTGTGTGTGTGTGAGTGTGTGTGCAAGTGCGTGCAAGTGCACGCATTCTACAAACCCCAGTCCCTTCAACCAATAGACTCGTTTACTAATCCTGTCCTTGCCAAAGCTGAATAATTTCATTCAGATAAAAAACGACTCTGGGGCTGAAAGAGTTAATCTCATCCTCACCCGACACTCCCTTTCTTTCTAGCTTCCCTCTGGAATCCCTCCCCCTTCCTACTCCCACCTTCCCTCCCAAACTCCGTCCCGAATATTATGAGGATGCATGGGGCACTCCCATTTGTAAGTCTTAATTCCTTTGAGACAAAGATCCACGAGGCCATTTCTCTAAAGACACTGTGTCATTATTTATTGTCCCATGTCATTAGTCTCCTTTCCCCTTCCATGCTGCCCCCCTCCCCCCACCCCCTGTCCTCCCCGACGTCTCCTCAACCCACCCCACCCCACCCCGATCCATGCCTATTCCCTTACGCACCTTACTGACACACTAACAAGACATCTCATTATGGTAATTATGATCCTCAATACAAATTCCGGAGATATCCTTCCAGTAATATTTTGGATCATAATTATACCTTCATTACAACGTTTGATTTAGTCATTTTCCCGTAAATAGAATAACTTGGAATGATTTACTAGTTCTAAAAAACAGAACGCTATTATTCTATCACGTCATATAACTTTAGTAAAAACTGTTCGTAACTCTCTCACGACTATAAAGAATGAAAAAAAGACTAATTTCAATATTAACTTCATTCCACGAATCCTGTTGTAGACGAAGAACCACAGATATTTATGGTTCTTTCATAGCGTTACACCATCATAAAATAAATAAAATCGCCTGACGACAGCTGGTATTAACGACTAGAGTATAACACATCGAAAGTATTTAAACCTACATTCTGTTTACACCTTGTCGTTTCTCTCTCTAGAAATGTGGCTAATCTAGAAACCTGTTGCTATGACGTAGATATCACCATGGTAATTACACTATATTACTTTCTAACTAAATATATGGCTGTTAGTCTTATGAAAAGATTCCCTGAATATTTTTCCAAATCCATCTTCACAAATCCATCTGCATTTATCCCATCCCCCAAGTCTACATACACCGTCTTCTCACGTACTCTTTCTTTTCCGATCCACCTTCATTATCCACTATGTCATCCACCACGGATCCCACAAACTCATCCACAAACTTCTTACAATCTCCTTACATCACCTTCAATATCGTGTTGGTTACGAAGCGTCCTTCACCGACTAAGCGACATGACGTCACCCATCAGACGGATGGCTTTAGTTGTTGTTCATCTGGCAACTTGGAGGACGCGACAACCAAGTAAGAATATATAGTTCTTTGTTACAAGACTGATCTCGCTCCCTGAGCAGTAATGATAAAAGATCCCAAGGAAGAGGAATTTCAAAACGAAGTCTCATTAAATAGAAGAAAATGTCAATGGAAAATGAATGGTCGACACAACTTCCCTCACACTGGTTATGTAAAAGAGAAAACTAACAAAATAATTCTAAACAATTTACAGACGGATTATGAACGGCTTAGTTATCGTTTCCATGACAACTACGAACTCGATTGAAGGTATTAATACGAACAACGAACTGGCGGGTGGAATTCAAAGTCACTTATGGTAATTCGTGGAGCCATTATCCACTCCGAGGGAGGCCCAAAATTCGACCCTCTCCCTTCCCCCTTCCCCCTTCCCCCTTCCCCCTTCCCCCTTCCCCCTTCCTTGATTTTCAGCCTTTGAAAGTTTGGACAAAGAAGAAAAAATTATCTTGGTGGAAGTCATTTTACTGGCGAAAGAATTCCATCTTGCCCCAAAGCTTTATTGATGTGATATATGCCTGAGACCACTTCCAAGGACAAAGCAGGACTCCGGAGGGAACTCTTTTATTTCTTTGGCACCAAAAAAAGACCGCCTTTCTTAAGACGCCCCGAAAACAATGCGTGAATCAAAATAATCGTATTCATCCACCACGCCTCCGTTCTCGGTCGTGCTGGTTCGGTGGGAGAAAGCAACGAGTACTGTGCACGAAGAGAAAGGGAAGGATGTTCCATTAAGACAGAAAAACAAGGAAGACCCATTAGAACGTCGGAAGTGACTATAGTTCTTCACTCAGACGGGCTTTTCAGACCAGATCCATGTCCAAATCAGAGGAGAGATTGAATCAACTATTCGTCCCAATCAGAACCAATTCCCATTCTATTAAGAACGTAAAGATCGAAGAGACTGTAATAGACCATAAGGCTTACACTAGGCAGTTTCATGTTCATTACCTCCTATCCTCTCTATCCATCAAGTTATCCAATCTTTTCTTAAAACAACCGATAGTTTCAGCGCTCACTGCATGATTACTAAGTCTGTTCCATTCGGTAATCACTCTTTTGACAAACCAGTTCTTGAAGACCACACATTGCCAGCTACCTTTTTTTTCTTACTAAGATGGCTTTCATAGCGTTATTACTTATTGAGACCTCCTCATTTCCTAGCCAGACCTCTTTCTAGTTTAATCAAAATCTATGATCAATGTGGGTCTATGATGAACTTGAAATTCTTTCTGAAAAGTCCTGAAAGATAATACATTACATAGACCATGATATTTACCAACTAGATGTTTCACCTGTGTCTGTCTATTCTAGAAGCAAAACCATCAATATCTTTTCTCAGTTAGTCAGATCCATCTTTTATTCCAACCAAATAAAGGTCGTCAAAATATAAGATAAGAATTACACCAAACTGAGCATACCAGACTCATTTTGAAGCCCATAATCTCAGGACTTTAGTGGGAAAGACAACAAGCGTTTAACTATAACAAATTCAAAGACTTGCTGTGATCTACCATTCCACTAAATGCTAATGAATAAGGAGTCTTGTTGAGATTGCAGAAAAGTATTTATGTAAATAAACATCCACGTCAGTGCTTATTTCAGTGACTGAAACGCATTAAAGAAAAGTACCGCATACATACCACCTAAACAAAAATAAGTGTGATTTTATCTAGGAATGGTCATTTTTATGTAAGAATAGATTAAGAGTTAATCTTTGAGCTTAACCAGCATTACCTATACCCTATAAATTAGCAAACACATCAACAATCCTGCTTGACGAGATTTAAGATTTTCTCAAACATATTGCCCTTTCCGGACAGGAATTCCTTTTCCTAGTGCAATTGTTCCTTTTCTACATAAACCACCGTAAATATAACGCCTTCTAACTTGATTTAAAGCTTAGGTTTTTCTTTTGCAATGCACTCCTTTATCCCGGAAATGCTGTGGTCTACTGTAGTTGTTTTAATAGCTTTCACCACTTTTTTCTTAATCTATTCATTTTGATGGCCCCTTTTGAATTCCAATTTACTCGTGTGATCCCTATTTCTCTCATTACCATTATCTGACCCAGGGCGGTGGGCAAGGTGCAGGGATGACCCGTCATCCAGGAGGTGCTCAGATGAGAGGGAGGTTGGTTCAGTTGTGTATTTAGGGAGTGTATTTAGGGATGAAATGGGTGGGAGTGTTTTTATGCCTTTCCCTTTTTGGCTACCTCCCTTGAAAGGGGGAAAAAGCCTTGGTATATGTATGTATGTACCATTATTAGAAAATTGCACATTCCCATTGGTAGATATATAAGAAGTATCTATTAAAAGGATGACCGAAAACGAGATGGGTGGATGATTCGAAAAGAAGCTTTGAATGCATGTGGAATGTATGTTCAGCAGGGAAGGGAGATTGTATAGGGATCAAGGGATGACGCGTCCCGTAGGGATGTTCTTCGCATCTGTTTCATAATGAGGCTGTGTTAGCGTCGTGTAGTGAAGTAGTGTGGGTAAACCAGCGCTTGTTCTTGGGACCATTTTTTTTTTTTCTTTTTCTTTTTTCCACTTCCGCTATGGAGCGAGAGAGTAGGGGGACTTCTGGTGCACATTGAATATTTCTGAACTTTTGATTACGGTACCTATTTGTTTCCTGTGGCCCCTAGATAGTGCAACATGGCCTCCACGGCTGAGAACCACTACACTAGACGATTCTAGTCAGCTCATGTCTCTAATCTTCATCTAAATAATATCCAATGTTTTCCACTGGGTCTCATTTTCATAAGAATGAAATGATCTACCTATGTCAATGAAATCCACTTTTCAACTGAATAAGGTAGTCAGTCTTCTACAACAACTATTTCCATAAGTGTATTACTTCTTCCAGTTATAGCTGAGAACTTCCTCTAGGAACTATCCCAGTGGTTCTCAAACTGGGGCCCATGGGCCCCAAGGGAGCCATGACAAGAATACAGGGGGCTTATGGCTTGCTGTTACGAATTATATATTTCTACGTAATTTAGTCTAGTGATGCAAGTTAATATCACAAAATTCTATCAAATAATAAGATAATTATGACTGTCAGCTTTATAAAAAAAATCAAGGCTTTCTCTTCATCTACATTTTATTATTATTAATAATGCTATTACTTTTTTTTATATATATACCTTTTTGGAGACTTTGGAGTAAAATGAAGGGAGACACGCGAATTTTGATAATTCACGAAGGGAGGGATGGAGGGAAAAAGTTTGAGAACAACTGAACCAACCAAAGGTTTCATCCCAAAGACCTCGCCTTTCTCATGACGGCTCTCCGTTTTCTTCAGGATTCGTCTTATCCCGATGGGATATTACGCTTATCTGATGGTTGTTAGCCAAAAGGATTGATCCCTCTTTGATGACGGTTCTCTATGAATGAAAGTCGTTGCAGCCGGTGACTGAATACCTCTTGCTTATCAATACTTTCCCTCCATTCCGAAGATTGATGTTTTTCTTTCCCTTAGGCGTCTTTGACAATCCTTCTGTCTATATGAATTCCTTAATCTTTTCACCGCTATAGTTTCAGATTCCCAGTAAGGTGTTCGATTGCTCTTGTAGTAATACCTATATTCTTCTTCAGTGGAAAGTTGATAATCTTTTTTATGATTTCCCAGACTCTCTTTGTATCAACAGAATCCTGAGACCACTTCAGCTCTTTCAATATTCAATAACAGTGATTCAATCCGTACTACATGACTCCCTGTCCGTACTGGAGCAAATTTCAATATGTGTTAATATATACGCGCGCGCGCGCGCGTGTGTGTGTGTGTGTGTGTGTGTGTGTGTGTGTGTGTGTGTGTGTGTGTGTGTGTGTGTGTGTGTGTGTGTGTGTGTGTGTGTCTGTGTGTGTATATATATATATATATAAAAGAGAAATCACATAAACTCGTGATTCTAAATATGCGGAAAAAACCACCAAGGAAAAAGAAAAACTGACGACCACGCGCTTTCGTCTATTCAGAATCCTCAGGATGTCTGAATAGACGAAAGCGCTTGGTCATCAGTTTTTCTTTGTCCTTGGTGGTTTTTCCGCATATATATATATGCAGGGCTCTCCCATCACCATGAAACAAAGTATGCAAAATTACCATAAGGGAAAAGAAGCTTAAAGACGGTAAGTGCTTTCGTTTATTACTGTACATTCCGAGATGTCTGAGGACGTAATACACAAGAGTACTTGCAGATTTTAAGTTTCCTTTGCCTTGTAATAATTTTTGTACGTATATATATATATATATATATATATATATATATATATATATATATATATATATATATATATATATATATATGTATACATAGAGCGAGATGCAGGGATGACCCGTCATCCAGGAGGTGCCAAGAAAAGAGGGAGGGAAGAGGGTGGAAGGGAGTGGAGTATGTTAGGGATGGAATGGATGGGAGTGGTTTTTATGCCTTTGAATTTTGGCCAGCTCCCTTGTAAGGGGGAAAAAACTTTTGGTATACGTATATATATATATATATATATATATATATATATATATATATATATATATATATATATATACATATATACAGTATATTGTATAACGTTTATATTCCTTAGAAACAACTTTTGAAGCCCAAGCGAGCCCGATATGTCATCATTTACAATAAATCAGTCATTACGTTCCTTCCGCCATTCCCCAGTTCAGTCTAGCTTTTTTTTTTAACGTAGAAAAAATGCTATGCCAGAAGAATTTTATCTCGAAGATATTTCCGTCCATCTTCGTCTGTCATTCTGCTGCCGTCTTAAATCTCTCCTTTCCTACCTCTCTGGTTCCACCTCTTTCCCGCCATATTGTCCTCAAGTGTAGCAGCACTGCTTGTCAACCAAGAAGAAAAATCTTCGTCTGTCGTACAGAGGGATGTACCTTTCTACACTAAGAGGCCAAACACACCTTGGCTTCTGTCTTTAGCTCAGTGAAACGTACAGAAGTCTTTGCATCGTAGGCAAAATCCTCCTCTTGTTCGGAGCCTCTGTGAAAGGAATGTCATTAATGAGCCGATTCCCCCTAAACAAGAGGGGATCTATTTCTACCATGTGGTAGGCCCGAAACGGGAGATTTATATCCTTCCTCACTGAAGCCTCGGCACATAGGTCTTTTTTTGTTCTGTACAAGATCCAAACGAAAATTACTTTTTCTCAAGACGTGATTTTGTGCTTAAGAATACGTATACACACACACACGATTTCTTGAAAACAAGCTGCGATTTTGTACACGAACCTAATCGGGCCGAGTTGTATATTCTCCCTACACAAAAGAACAAAAATGAATAATAATCTGATTATTGTTCCTCCCTCGACACGCACGGCTTGAAGGAGTTTCCCCGGCCGAAGCCAAATATATCCGACCCACGCCATGTACACCCGGACGCATACACGCTGTAGATATTGTTACAGCCTTCCCACTTCCCCCGGTCCATTACCACTCCTTCAGCAGGCAGAACTGGGCACCAAAGACTTTTCCTCGTTCGGCTTTCATCTCCAGTCTAATCCATCTTGTCTGAGCCATGGCGCTCTTCCAGCTTGCGCAGACGCTCGGCCAACGCTCCCTGATGTCGTTTCTTGGACAGACTGTCGCGTCTTCCAGAAGGTCCTAACACTTATGTAGTGTTGTGTATAAAAATGCGTGTTCTCATTAAGTATATACACAAACGCCTCCTATGTACATACAGATAAGTCATACATAGATACACAGACATATAGGTGAGTAGGTACAGACACATAGATATAACCATATACACAGACACACTGACACAAACATATAAATGAATAGGTATGGACACATAGGTTAGGTAGAAACAGAGACAAAAATATAAACACAGACACAGACAGATAAAGGCACACAGACACAGAAACAGAAATCACGCAGACACACTCACCAACACAGGCCTCTATTATTTATGAAGCAATTTATTCCACATTTCTCTTTTTTTGGGAGGAAAACTACTTGTTTGCATCTTTCTTTCTCTGGAGTTTCTGTAGTTTCAGTCCGTATTCTTTTGTACTTTCCACTGACGTTGATAGCTTGCTTATGAGAAGCTTGGCATTGACAAATGTGTATAATTCGACCATGTTGTCTGTACTCTTTTCTTCCTTCAAGGCTGATCTGATCTCCCTTTACTCTTCTTTCTCCCCCTATTATTATCGTTGCTTTCTTCCGTTCTTTCTTCATATGTCCATCTTTCTACTCGAGACGTCTTTTGGCGTCTCATATTTTTTTTTTTTTTTTTTTTTTTTTTTTTTTTTTACAAGCATCGGGTCCACATCTTATGTATTTTGTTATCATTGACTTGGTCTTGTGATCCAAGAAAATGAACGCTACTCTGATGTCTCCCTCCCCCCCTCATCATGTGTCCGGTTTTCTAACTTGTGTTAATAGTATTTGCTCTTCCTCGTTCCTTTTTGATCTCCTCTCGTAGGTTTTCTTTTCCCAGCTTGTGTGCCTGTGCGTGTGTGTGTGTGTGTGTGTGTGTGTGTGTGTGTGTGTGTGTGTGTGTGTGTGTGTGTGTGTGTGTGTGTGTGTGTGTGTGTGTTCGCATGTGTGTGTGTATTAGAGAGAGAGAGAGAGAGAGAGAGAGAGAGAGAGAGAGAGAGAGAGAGAGAGAGAGAGAGAGAGAGAGAGAGAGAGAGAGAGAGAGAGAGAGAGAGAGAGAGAGAGAGAGAGAGAGAGAGAGAGAGAGAGAGAGAGAGAGAGAGAGAGAGAGAGAGAGAGAGAGAGAGAGAGAGAGAGAGAGAGAGAGAGAGAGAGAAGAAAGGTACGTGTGCTTACTCCATACGTACTCAGCGCCATTACTAAATATAAACTTTTATACTTTTATATAACATTACTTTTCACATCCATAATATATTCTGCGCTTTCATATTAAGATAATTGTTCTTCCTTGGCACAAACAGAGAGAAACTCTGGTTGAGATGAAAGCAAAAGTCGGCGATCACAATCTACGGAGATATAATGTATCAACATTCATTTCTCAGTGTAACCTTCTACGCTAAACACGACCCACATAATGCAACAGACCAAGAAGAAATAGTGTTAACGACACGAAAACAGAGTTTATGCAGTGGATATGCAGTGGATTTATAAAGATAGTTCTTGTCTTTTACGACACGAAAACAGAGTTTAGGCAATGGATATGCAGTGGATTTATAAAGATAGTTCTTGTCCTTTATGACGAAATAACAGGGAACGCAGCTTTGATCACTATGCGTTGATTTGTAATAATACTAAGAATATAAGAATGGAGGAGACTACAATAGACCATAAGGCCTACACTAGGCAGTTCCATGTCCCTTACCACCTGTCATCCCTATCCATAAAGTTATCTAATATTCTCTTAAAACAACTTTTTCGATGTTCACTATATGGTTATTAAATCTATTCCATTCGTTATCCACTCTGTTGGTTAACAAGTTCATGCCTATTTCCTTCTTAAACCTATATTAAACAATGCTTGCGTTGATGAGCGTTGTACAAATGTTGGGATGTTGTTTAGTCAGTGTGGCCGCGTTGGTGGTGTTGAGGCAGGTCAATCTGGGTCACGTTTATTCATATGAAGGGTTATAATGTAAGCCGAATATATATAGTGACTGTTATTCACTGGGAGCATAGATAAGCATGAGTCGTTGTGGCTTCTACCCCCAGATGAACGAGGGACGCTGTTTTATTGATTCATATAGCTGTGTTTCTGGTGCTCCTTCATTTCTGGGCGTGAATACAGGTTTATATGACTATGCTGGGAAAGGTAATAAAAAGAAATGAAGACTTACAGCATCATAACACTCTCATTTCAGCTTGGTAGAGATTTTCTTCACTAATGTTGCCAGATTAGCTGGTTTTTAATTTTCATATTTTATTTATTTAGTTCTTCAACATTTCCTCGTTTTTCTTCGTGTTTATGTATGCATTTTGTCGAGATTCTTATTTTGATGGTTAATGACAATATTGTTCTCCTGTATATCTCCTTCAAGAAAAGATAAATAAACTTGTTTTAATGGCGCCTTCTGGCTGGTTGTCATTAATAACTTCAACACGCAATGCATGCACAGGAAACGTCCAACAAATCAGAGGACCTTGCTTCTGACAGCCAACTTTTCCTGTGTACCCAGCCCGGCAAAACGATGGCTAGTTAACTAGCTGGCATAAGACTAAGAGAGTTTGATCGAGAAAGAAAAAAAAATCACAAAGAAAAGTGGCAGAACACGAGGAGTCGTGAAAATTTGGCCCTCGAGTTCAGTGATAGGTGGACACTTGGTACCACGGAAGGAAGCTGACACGAGCAAATTAAGCCCATTTGCTGAATGCGGCACACCACACGAAGCAAGGTCATTGTCACCGGTCCTGTGAGACGTAGTCGCTCTTGCATGACAAGGAAAGAAAAGTGCGATGGATCAGGTGTGACAAGCCGGGTACTAGATGTCAGGGCGTGATAAATCACGTGACGAAACACCAGTGGGACTGAAAGTCACACGAGACAGACCCGAACTAGTGTCACGTGAAGAAAAGCAGGTGTGCTACGCTACTTATGACCAGGTGGATGTTACGCGTCACATGTCACATGTCACATGTCACATGTCACATGGGACAAAGCAAAATCTACGAAGTATATCCCAAACAGTTCTAATAGCCGGACAACTACACACACTCCAACTAACGCCAACACAAATGCAATATTTAATATCAAATCAAAAGGGTCATTCTCTGTTGTTACTAGGTGCCAACCCATCTCCCCCCAGAAAGCAAATGTTATACATAGTAGCAAAGTAGATTAAAGTTTGTTCGAAGTACGTGATGAAACTGTTTTTCTTTAAGATATTTCAAATGTATATTCACACAGATCATACATAAAGATCACTGCCTATATAGTTTTAGGCATTTTATTTATACTTGGGACAAAATAGTGCTTTTTCTTTCATAGTTTGTCAAAAGTTTCTTTAAAGTTTGTATTGCATTCTTTACTTAGCATCGCATGGCTAATGAATTTATTTTGTTACTGTATTCGATTTTACATTGATCAATTTCCAATATTGCAGTTATCAAACAAACATACTTTTCACACACCTTCAACAAACGTTTGCTAAAAGTACACAACCAATTATTTCTGGTGGGGGGGGGGGGGGGACCATGAAAGCCCAATCAAAATTGATGTCTGCTTTTACGCTGGAGGACAAAGTCTTTAGTGGTACGTTTTGTTCGTTCGAATTTTTTCAATGTACTTCGATAAAGCTCGAACGTTCGAAACGTTGTACAAATGAAGGGTTCGTCCTCACATAGTGTTCCTCCCGGCACGCTCGTCGCCAGTTGCCTTCCTCTTTCACAACCAACCTGTCATCGCCACGGACAGAGCCGCGACTTCTGGCCCCTTGATGAGCGGCGAGAGTCAATGGTGCAAGAACAGATTTATACACAGGGGCTTGGCATTACTAATGGGGAGCTTTGTCCTTTGCCTAGCCTGTCCCGCTCTAAAGGCAAAACCATCAGTTTGAGTTGCTCGTCTGACAAAGAACAAATAACACCGTCTTTATCGGCCACAGGGCGACCAAAACATCAAGTTCAAAAGAGCAATGAAGCACGCCTATGTCTGAAAGCCACAAGCAAATTAGATGAATCGTGTTCAGTGTAAGAGGCAAGCACGTTCTCTTCACACGTGGAAATGAGACTTAAATAGTGTCATTTCGAGCCAACGGTCCTGATGTGAGAACCTGCGAGGCGCCTTCTGACCCGGAAAAGCAAAGATGAAATCTTCTGAATAAAGACGGAAAGGAAGCATTAGAGAGAAGATGAATGTATCAAGAGAAACCCAAATATATATATATATATATATATATATATATATATATATATATATGTATATATATATATATTAATGTGTGTGTGTATATATATATATATATATATATATATATATATATATATATATATATGTATGTATGTATATATATATAAACTCAGGTCGATGCCAAGAAGAAAAAATACCTCGTTTAATGAAGTTAAATGAATAACGCATGATGTACGACTGTCATATTCACCAAGGGAGTGGCGTTACAGAAGAGACAAGCACATGAGGCGAGTAAGAAATCATAAAGGACCACGTCAGTAGATCAAAGAGAATTATGTGATATTAAGGAGGATTAAGTCCGTATTTCGAGTGGAACACGAGGGAAAATGTTTGGTGAAAAAATGACAAAATGAAAATTAAATTAAATATTTTCTGAGTTGACATTTTCAACTATGAGGTGCGACCAGAGAAAAGATCAAAAGTTATTTTGCTTGATGCTAGAGCATGTGTCAGCAATCATGCTAGTTTACTATTACACACACAGGCATATCTTATCACGTATCAACGTATATATATATATATATATATATATATATATATATATATATGTATATATATGTATATACATTTTTTTTATCAACCACAATACACTTTAATTCCAAGCCATCAACATCGAGAGAGACTCGAGGAGGCGAGCATACAGAAATCGAAACGTGGTAATGCCAAGGACTCGAACACTAACATTTGTCACGTGCTAGCCCGGGTTCGAGTCCTTGGCCGTACCACGTTTCAATTTCTGCATGTTGGCCTCCTCGAGTCTCGATATTGATGGCTTAGAATCAAAGTGTATTGTGGTTGATAAAAATGTATATTTGTTCACTGGGACCCATTCGGTGTACATATAAATATAAATGTAAATATATGTAGGTAAATCTTCCTTGGTGGGAAGTCGGGGGAGGAAGACCTGAGCATGACGCAGACACAGAGTGGGTTGGAAGTTGTGGGGAAGGAGGGAAGTCACGTATGCGAAAAAAGAAGGGAGAGAGATCACAGTATATCGAGGTTCCGTCTTGCATGGGGTACGAAACCTTCATGATAACCAGTGCTTGGTACTGTATATTTACAATGAGAAAACAAAGCAAGGTTTGCATCACTAATCTTTCTCATATGTTTGCATTATATCTCTGTTGGATGGAGGGTATGAGAACATTTTCTGAGATATCAAGGGGTACTAAGGGCACATACAAAGGTTAAGAATCGCTGTCAAAGTGAGAGATGGTGTGTAATGAAGTGCGCATGCTCCAGAAACAATGCCCCTCCTGTTTATTCTTATAATTATTATTATCATTATTCATTTATCTATATCTTTATTTGTTTATTTGTGTATTTTTTCCATGAGTACATTCATAACCACGTTTTACTTAGTCCTGTTTTTCTTTTATTTTCTTTTTTCTAAATTGTTTCTTAGCCTCATTTTCAAACTGTTCTATTATTTCTCTTTTTCAACTTATGTTAAACTAAATTCCTCTTAACTTGAATTTATGTGATCTTTTGTTAATGTTTAACTAAGTTTTATTACCTTGCTTTCTAGTGTTACATATTTACAGCGTCTGATAGAATTCACCTAACCTAATTCTTTAATTCAATATACAAAACGTCACTGCTTGTTACTATGGTAGAGAAAGAAGAGGTGATGATCTTCAGAAATTCTCAATGATCATAATAATATCTATCTTTGAATTTTAGATTTCAGTTGTACACTAAGAAGCGAGTTGATTACTATCCTGTTGTTTTTGAACACTTAGTCTCATTTCATACGACTTTTCGCCGTGCGCCGTCTATAACACGACGTCATGCTCTCAAATAACCATAGATATCTATTGACGCTTTCACATGTCACGACCAGATATGAAAGCGTCCATAGACACCCATGGTTACTTAAGAACACGACGTCGTGTCGCGGACGGCGGACGGCGAAAAGTCTATACGTGTGAAACAAGCCTAACAATCAATCGAAAGCCCCGTACTTATGAGGGCGGGTCGTTTGTTGTTCGTGAGTGTTGTCGTGTCTAGACACGAAGGAGTGGGCAACTCTCCAGTCAAGAAACGTGATTATTGCAAGAATGTCTACTTCCTCTTGCTCGTCTTCTTTGTCTGCGTTGTTTTCGCGTCTGGGTTGAGGCGTATTCGTTATGTGATTGGGAGCTTCTTCTTTTGGACACCTTGAAGCTTCTGCAGTTTTCTTTTTCTCCCTAGAGGTATTGCTGAGTAGGAAAGTGTACTCTAGACCAATGCGTGTTTGTATATATATATATATATATATATATATATATATATATATATATATATATATATATATATATATATATATATATATATATTTGCGTGTGTGTGTGTGTGTGTGTGTGTGTGTGTGTGTGTGTGTGTGTGTGTGTGTGTGTGTGTGTGTGTGTGTGTGTGTGTGTGTGTGTGTGTGTGTGTGTGTGTGTGTGTGTGTGTGTGTGTGTGTGTGTGTGTGTGTGTGTGTGTGTGTGTGTGAATGAATGTGTGTGTGTGTGTGTGTGTGTGTGTGTGTGTGTGTGTATGAATGAATGTGTGTGTGTGTGTGTGTGTGTGTGTGTGTGTGTGTGTGTGTGTGTGTGTGTGTGTGTGTGTGTGTGTGTGTGTGTGTGTGTGTGAATGAATGTGTGTGCGTGTGTGTATTTGTGTGTAAGTTTGTTGTGTGTGTGTCGGCGGATGTGGGTGTAGGTGTTAGTGTAGGTGATGGTGGAGGTGGGTGAGTGATGCGTGGGTAAGTGTGAGTGAGTGTGAATGTGGGTGTAGAGGCAGGTGCGTGTGCGCGCGCGTGTTTGCCAAGAAGTATGTGTGTGGAGTCGTCCTACTTAAGTGTAGGCGCGTGTATACATAAAAAAGACTTTCAAAGAAAGACACGGACACGAAAGAACAAACGTATAAAAACACGAAGTCGAAGTGATAGTGTAGACTAAAAAGGAACGAATTGACAAATTCAGATCATGGGGTGGGGGGAGGGAGGGAAGGAGGGAGGAAGGGAGGGAGGGAGGGAGGAAGGGAGGGAGGGGGGAGAGAGAGAGAGAGAGAGAGAGAGAGAGAGAGAGAGAGAGAGAGAGAGAGAGAGAGAGAGAGAGAGAGAGAGAGAGAGAGAGAGAGAGAGAGAGAGAGAGAGAGAGAGAGAGAGAGACAGGGGTAGAGAAGAGGAGAGGGAGAGAGGGAGGGAGGGAGAGAGCGAGATAGAGAGATAGAGAGCGAGAGACAGAGAAACAGACAGAGAGATAGACAGTGTGAGAGACATAGACAACGAGAGACATAGAGAGATAGAGAGAGAGAGAGAGAGAGAGAGAGAGAGAGAGAGAGAGAGAGAGAGAGAGAGAGAGAGAGAGAGAGAGAGAGAGAGAGAGAGAGAGAGGGGGAGAGCGAGATAAAGAGATAGAGAGCGAGAGACAGAGACAGACAGAGATAGAGAGACAGAGTCAGAGACAGAGAGTGTGAGAGAAATAGAGAGAGAGATAGACAGAGACAGACAGAGACAGAGACAGAGACAGCGACAGCGACAGAGACACAGAGACAAAGACATAGATAGAGACAGAGAGAGAGAGAGAGAGAGAGAGAGAGAGAGAGAGAGAGAGAGAGAGAGAGAGAGAGAGAGAGAGAGAGAGAGAGAGAGAGAGAGAGAGAGAGAGAGAGAGAGAGAGAGAGAGAGAGAGAGAGAGAGAGAGAGAGAGAGAGAGAGAGAGAGAGAGAGAGAGAGAGAGAGAGAGAGAGAGAGGTGAGAGGCTGAGAGCCAAAGAGAGCTTACTAATGATGTGGGTTTGTTCTTCTGCGCCGTCTCCCGTCGCCCGCAAGTCGACCAAACGTGGAAGACAAAATGTCTTTGTTCTCTCCTCCCTACCTCTCAACCATGAGAGGAGTTGTCGTCTGCCACTAATTAAGTAGTGCAGTTATCGGGGGAGTTCCTTCTACCTGCTCAACCACGAACAATTGCAAAGTACAGAATAAATGCTCTGCATATCTGTGAGTTATGTGTCGCAAAAAAAGATATTGTAAGTTCCTATGTTTCGCCTTTTCGTTTGATAATTTGTTTCTGAAGAGTGGCTTTACTTGTTTCAGTGTTCTTGTCAAGTGAATTTAATTAAAAGGCTAGCGCATATGGAGGTATGACTGATTGTAAAAAAAAAAAAAGAGAGAGAAAAACTGCACACGAACTAAGAACATACTTAGATAACACAAAATGTGATTTGATATTAATGATAAGAAATATATATTTTTTACCTCCCTCCACGCTTAGCGTTAGCCAAAATAAAATATTGAACGATTATTATGATAAAATGACGATTTCAAATTGTCTTGACTTTTGTCTCTCCTAAGATGATTAAAATCGTTTAATCATATCAAAGCAGCAGGGCAGGACTCGTAGTAATGAATCTAAATTGGAAAAAAAAATAAGACTAAGAACAAAATAGGCAAGAACTGGTTTACCGATAGAGTGGTTAGCGAATGGACTAGACTTAGTAACCGCGTAGTAAGCGCTGAAACAATTGGTTGTCTAGAGAAGAAGAAGATAACTTTATGGATATGGAAGACAAGTAGTAAGGGACATGGATCTGTCTAATGTAGGTCTTATGATCTCTTGCAATCTCCCCCATTTTTATGTTCTTATGTTCATAGTAATGATAAAACAACATTTACTTCCCTCAACACGTGCCATTAGCCAAAATAGAATATTTAAAGATTGAAATGATAAAATTATTATTTCAATTTGCCTTGATCCCTTCAACACACTGTGGCTCCTAACCTGAATAAAATCGTCTAACTAGACTATCATATTGATATTAATCACCACTTGTACAACAGGAACATGTATATCAACAAGATATACAAGTATTTTGAATACTGATAGCGTCAATACATATGAACCATTATCTCCCTACAATTTCCTGCAGTATTCAGAACTATTAACTAAATTATAAATACCAGTGACTAACGAAACAAACATGTAAAATACAAGCTAGCGGATGACTGTGGTGTGAGCTGGTCCATAAGTATAGAAGCGCTGGTAAACTACAGCCCACATCAAGAACATCAACAACAAAAAACAACGTCGTCGTCGTCGTCGTCGTCGTCGTCGTCGTCGTCGTCGTCGTCGTCGTCGTCGTAGTCGTCGTCGTCGTCGTCGTCGTCGTCGTCGTCGTCGTCGTCGTCGTCGTCGTCGTCGTCGTCGTCGTCGTCGTCGTCGTCGTCGTCGTCGTCGTCGTCGTCGTCGTCGTCGTCGTCGTCGTCGTCGTCGTCGTCGTCGTCGTCGTCGTCGTCGTCGTCGTCGTCGTCGTCGTCGTCGTCGTCGTCGTCGTCGTCGTCGTCGTCGTCGTCGTGTCGTCGTCGTCGTCGTCGTCGTCGTCGTCGTCGTCGTCGTCGTCGTCGTCGTCGTCGTCGTCGTCGTCGTCGTCGTCGTCCTTTCCACTGGGTAGCACTACCCCAATAACACGGGCGACACAGCAGGCAGGCAGGGAGTGAGTGAGTGAGCGAGGGAGGCTAAGACCTCAAGGTCACTCACCTCTCGTACAGCCCCATAGGCCTATACAGCACAAACAAATAAACAAACTCGCCCGCGTCTAGTATTCAGGCAGAGGGCATGGAGGCGGTGCAGGAAGGGTGTCAGTGCAACCTATACCCCCTTGACCGTTTCTTTGCAAATGTAAACTCGAAAACGACGATAAATAAGATTATGTAGAAGTGGATATGTCGTTGGCACCCTCGTCATGTGTACCTACAACTGCTGGGTTTTAAGCCCCTTGTTCCCCCATTTCTATTGATCCCAGCACTTTGGAGATCTACTTGCCGTGAACATTGTATGTATAGGCTCATGACCCGCTAACATATAAACAAAGCCTCATAAACAAAACATAAATACCCCCTTTAGCGCAAGTCAACACGCGCATGCGCCGACGTAAATGTCCCCTTGAACGCATGTTCGTGCATATTCACAAAATAACATAAACCTTTGCCATTCGTTACTATTAGTACACCAGCAAACCTTTACCTTTCTTCAGCCTTCAATATGAAGACCTGAAGAAATCGTGGGTTATAATATGTGGAGGTTCTGTTTACAGAGAAAAGCGAACCAGCTGATTGCTTACTTCTGCCCAGCTGATCCAGGCAGCTGGCTCCTGTGAACAGCTGTGACATGTGCCGTGTCAGCCGTTAATAGGAGCCCCTTTTTCCAATATTACCACGTGATATGTACGATTGTGGACACTCAAATGTGACCCAAAATACGGGTACTTGATATATTACTATATACAGATATTTGTGATTAGAGTTCACCTTTATAACCATAATATATTATTGTAAACAGTAATTACCTAATGATTGATTTTTTTTTTTTTTTTTTTGTAGAAACGTTATCACTACAACAACAACGAGTCTTCAGGATTGGCGTGATTTCTGTGAATATTTAGTTTCCTTGAATTGATTTTTGTGAGCATTATAGCAATGCAATAATAATGGAAGGAATATCAGCGTAACTCAGCCGTGCCATGGAACAAGCTTGAATGTCTGCAAACACATTTCCTCACGCATTTCCTCAGTCTTCCTGCGTTGGTCTAAGAGGAGCGGTGCTATTTGATAGTACATAAACATAGGCTTCTTTAACAACTGGACAATATCATAGACTAAATATTATGACTGCATAGGACTTGGGAATACCTCAGACACAGACACACGACATAGGAAACACTTATCCATAAACAAAGATTACATCAGCTACCAACAGTATAGGTATACAGGGTGTCCCAAAAGATGTGTTCACTCGTTGAAACATTTCGCAACGTTGTCGAATCATTGGTTCGTTTTATCTATTTATCTATTGTGTCGGGAAAATGGCGGTCATAAGTTTCAAATAAAAGAATTTAGGAATTTAGTCTTTCCCTTAGTCTAGTCTAGTCCCCCCCCCCCGCGTGTTCGCAAATGTTCAGACCAATGACATCTTTCTTCTAGAAACAACCGATAACGCTGACGAAAGAATTCGACAACTTTACGAAACATTTCAAAGAGTGAATATAATTTTGGGACACCCTGTATTTCCCCCTACCAATACTGTTTTCTTCAATTGGTTTTCTGCCGTAAGTACTAAAACCTTATTCATGATACACTGATCCCAAAATTCCACCTAATTTCTTTTATTATAAGAATGATGATAATACACTAAAATTATTTAAGATATCTCGTTTTCATCACTATTCGTAAGACGTGGGAAGGTAGCACAAAATTTTGACAGAAACTAAATTAGTTCCACGAACGAGCAAGTAATGATTATCGCGCCAAGCAAATATCCAAGACTTCTTCAAACTACACCAGGTGGAGGCAAATCATGATTGCTGACACGAGTGATTTTTCAGAATTATATATCTTTCCTTCATGCTACACTTACACGAACTCCATTACATGAAAACAAGTAATTACAATGAAACTTATATATAAAGTAATACGTTTAGAATATAACATAAAAAGATAAGAATGAAGGAGACTGTAATAGACCACAAGGCCTACACTAGGCAGTTCTATATTCATTACCACCTATCATTCCTATTCATAAAGTTATCTAATCTTCTCTTAAACAACCAATAGTTTCAGCGCTATATGATTACTAAGTCCATTCGTTAGCTACTCTGTTGGTATGCCAGTTCTTTCCTTCTTAAACAAATAATATCCCAATTTAAATACATTATAATGAATTTATATTGAACAAATTTAGGTATTTGATAATAAGATATACATTTACGTCGTTCGGATGTAGATTATGGGTTATATTTGGATATCTACCTAGATAGGTGTTTTGATATTTTACTACTTACTTATTCTAAGTGATTATTTATGTACCATTATCATATCAATATTTATTTATTCATTCTAGATACATGTTCTAGGCGAGTCATAAAACTAGATCAACCTTGACAGTTGTTAGAAAGTATCAGACTCTGACATTATAGTGTCGAAATACAACTTTGTTCGTTTCTTTTCAAACGAGTAATAACACTATGTGGCTTCAACAAAATTATATTCATATGATATATAATTGGAGTCAAAATGAATTACGGCAGTGTGACTGCCACACTGACTTACTCGAAAAAGAAACTATAAAGATAAGAGCCCACGACAAACTTTCGAATTTGGGTCGTGAAGGAAGCATACACTCTCGTTAAATCTGAAAGAGTTAGCGACTTCTCGTTAGCTAAAGCAGATTGCGGAGGCGACGATGTCTCTCCTGTGAGAGTCTCCACGTGACAAGGTGCCAAGGCCTTCATTAGGACCAGGTCAGTGACCCTGCTGCCAGACGCTCTGGCGCAGTTACTGTGGGCTATAGTAGGCCCTTTAGCTCTTCCCTACGTTCCTCTACACCCACCACCTCTTTGCCCTTCATCCCTCTGCCAGCCGCTGATATATCTGCTTTGTCGAGCGACCCGGTTTTCCTCGTCTCCCCCAGCTGTAGGCCAAGGAAAATCTATGTAAGCTACCACCTCTCCCAACTCCAATCATCTTTTTTTCTTTCTTTTTTTCCTTCTTTTTCTTTCTCCTTTTTTCTCTATTTTTTTCATTCTCTTTCTTTCTGTCTTTCTCTTTTTATTCCTTCCTTTCGTTCTTCTCTGTTTACGCAAGTCAGAAATACGACCTTCGCGCAATTATTCACAAATTTCCTGAATTGTTTTCTCACCCCTTTCAGTCAAATCGTTCATTTTACCTCTATTAACCCTTTCACACCTTTTTGATCACGAATTAAAAATTTGTCCTGGATGTCTGTAGAGATCGAATAAATTTAATATGATTTAGTTTCACAAAAATATGAAAAATCGCTTTGTATCCATAGACAGACTTTCCTTCGGCGCATGGGTTAACACAAGTACCTCGTCATTCAGCTTAAGTACAGTAACCAATGTGTACGTCCTTTCCCTTGTGCCTATACATCATCTAAGCTTCTCAGACATACGCCGCCATATATGGTAATCAACTGCATGATACGTCATGACTTGTCGAAACAGCTGATAACAACGCACGTAAACAAGTCGTGGTATGGGAACGTGATAGTACAAGAGCCTGAACATTCTTTTTTCACCAAAGTCATCCCACCTCTTCAGTATCTATTAATAAAAGATTCCTGCTATGATGCATATATATAAACACTTTGAAATATTGCCAGTAAGCATGTGGGGGCGTCAAAAAAAAAGAAGAAGAAAAAAAATATGTTCGATCATGCGTAGGCCTCAGAGGCCTGAGGGAGGTGTTTTTATGCTCGATGACGACGCTCTGCCTTTTCTCAATCCCGAGGAGGGTACTTTCGACACAGCTCGGAACGCGGCATCACCATCCCCCCCCCCACCACCACCACTCATCGCCTCCTCTTTATTTGCTTCTTTCTCCTGATCTCCCTTCTATTTCTACTATTTCTCCCCTTCTCATCCTCCCCCTCTTTATTTCTTTCTCATTCTTTTTTCCTTTCTGTTTCTTCTATCCCACTTCTCCTATTCCTCCTTCCTCTCTTCCTCCTTCATCGCTTTCTTCTTCTTCCTTCTTTCTCCTATTTCTCCCCCTCTCCTCCTCCTCATTCCCCTCTTTCTCTGCTTCTTTCTCATTCTTCTTTCCTTTCTGTTTCTCCTATTCGACCTCCCCTTCTCCTCAATCCGCTCTTCCTCCTTCATCTTTTTCTACTTCTTCTTCTTCTTTCTCCTCTGCTTTCTGTTTCTCCTATCCCCCTTCTTCTCCTTCCTCTCTCCCTCCTTCATCGCTTTCTCCTTCTTCTCCTTCTTTCTCCACCTTCTCTCCTTCCTGTTTCTCCTATTCCCTTTCTCCTCCTTCCCCCTCCTTCATCGCCTTCTCCTCCTTTTCTTCCTTCTCCACTTTCTAGATCTCCTCCTCCTCCTCCTTCGCCACTTTTTCCTCATTCCCCTCCTCCTTCGCCTTCCTCCTCCTCCTTCTCCTCCTCCTCTTCCTCACTCTTCTCTTAATCAGCCTCCTCTTTCACTTTCTCCTTTTCTCCTCTACCTTCTCTTCACCCTCCTTCTTCTCCTCCTCATTCCCCTTTCCTTCCTCTTCTCCACATCTACCTCTACTTTTCCTTCTATTCTCCTCTTCCTTCTTCTCACCTTCCCTTCTTTTTCCTCCTATTTCTCTTTCTCCAGCTCCTTCTCATCTACTTTCTATTCCTCCTCCTTCCACTCCTCCTATTCCTCTTTCTCCCTTTCCCTTCCAACACTTCCTCCTTCTTCCCCTCCTCCTCCTCCTTTCCCTTCCACTTTTCTTCTCCCTCCTTCCAATCTTCGTCTTCTTCCACTCCTCCTCCTTCCTCCCCTTTCCCCTCCTCCTCTTCCTCCTCCTACTACTCCGCCATATCTTTCCCCTTCCATTCTTCCTCTTCCTCCTCCTACTCCCCCTATTCTTCCTACGTCCATCTGATAATCAGTCTCACACAATTCCTCTTTGTCCTCCTCCCCGATCAGCCAGTAGCCCGTCGCACCTCTTTGTTGAAGGTCCGTCTTCACCTGTACCATATATCCATTTACAGTTTTCGTTAACTTATTTTCATTCCTTCAATGAACTAGAATGACTAATTCAGCATTCCAGCACTGAATCCATCGTAAAAAGATATTTTCTCAGGTTTAAAGAGTCTTTGTAACGACTCCATAGTGTGGGTGTATCTGTGCACGAGTTTGTCCTTGGATATACAGTCGTTCTGCTAAGAGTACTCTTTGCCCTCCGTTCCGCTTGTCAGTGTAGGTCTACGGCCACACGCCCGCTCTATGCCCGCAGGGACCTTCGCTTGAGTCCCCATAAGCTTTATTCCCATTCCTTTACACTGAGAGCGTTTCTTAACCTTTTCCGACCCTAGCACCGCTGTAGTAGTCAGGTCTAGGCTATCTATCAACCCTTCAATTCTGGTTAGAACATGATTGCTTGAGAGGTAAATGAAAGAGAAGTGAAGTACGGTCATGTATTCAACACTTCCCAGCGTCCCCTGAGATTGATTTCAGAACCCCTGGTTAAGAAACGATCGTCTACTGCTTTTCTCATTCCCAACTTTCCTCTGCTTATCACAACTTCTTTTCTTTTTTCACCAATTTATTATTTTATTCTTCTTCAATCATCCCAGTAAGTGATATTGGATTTCACTGAACCCAGTTTATCCAGATAAGAATTATTTCTATTCTTTTATAAAAAAAAATAAATAAATAAATAACTAAAGGTATATCGAGAGAAAATATTGTTCAATGATGCACTTATCACCATGGTAAAGTCTATGCCATAACTTGTTTGCTTACAATCACAGACATAAGCCTAGGCCTACAAGGAGTATTGAATACCTCGTTCCAGTAGATGCTTACATAGAGACAAGGGCCTCAGCTTGACCCTAAGTCCGGAGACTGTCAGAATAAACCATAATCATTGTCAGATTGAGAGAGAGAGAGAGAGAGAGAGAGAGAGAGAGAGAGAGAGAGAGAGAGAGAGAGAGAGAGAGAGAGAGAGAGAGAGAGAGAGAGAGAGAGAGAGAGAGAGAGAGAGAGAGAGAGAGAGAGAGAGAGAGAGAGAGAGAGGAGAGAGAGAGAGAGAGAGAGAGAGAGAGAGAGAGAGAGAGAGAGAGAGAGAGAGAGAGAGAGAGAGAGAACGAGACACAGACAGAAGCTGTGAGAGAGAGAAAAGGAGAGAGGGAGAAGACGGAGAGGAATGAATAAGACCTGGGAGTGTTGATTAAGGATAAAGTGTCATCTGACAAATACCGTATATCAGTAATGCAGTGAGTGAGATACTTGTATTGCTGGAAAACATGAAGAGTAAATTTTCATTACATGGAATAAGAAAGGATGAAAAAATATGAGTGTTATAGAGCATCTGATCCGACCTATATCATGTGTGTGAATGTGTGTGTGTGTGTGTGTGTGTGTGTGTGTGTGTGTGTGTGTGTGTGTGTGTGTGTGTGTGTGTGTGTGTGTGTGTGTGTGTGTGTGTGTGTGTGTGTGTGCGCGCACGCGTGCACATACCTGGGCAAAAGCGCGAGCGTTTTATATTTGCGTATACGTATGTGTTTCCGTACGAGCTTAAAAATGTTTGCGTGTATGTTTGCGTGTATACGCGTGCGTGTGTACTCGCGAGAAGGAGGACGGGAGTGAAGCGGAAGGGGTGGGGAAGGGATAAGCACAAAGGTAATGACCATCGTTGGCTTTACGTGGCAGGACTTTTATTTTCGAAATCTCTATCTACCATGTTTTCATGTTCCCGCTGACCGTAATCCAGATGGACAAGATCGATCTCCGTCACGTCCGTAGTTAATCCCTTAGTGTGCATCCCTACGTATCGATTCCTTGCTTGGCCCAGCCAGTCTGTTTACAGTGTACGTTTTATATTTCCTTGAGGTACTCCGTGTACAATTGTTATTATTATTATTATTGTTATTATTATTGTTATTATTATATATATAAATATATATATATATAAATATATATATGTACATATGAATATATATGTATATATATATATATATATATATATATATATATATATATAATACATATACATATACATATAATATATATATACATATATATATAAATATATATATAAATATATATATACATATATATATAATGCAGATAAATCACAAAAACTGGCATGTTGTACCATTCTCATTTGTATCTTCCTTCAAGATATGAAATGCACGAAAGCGCTCGGGAATTTCGTGTTTCTTCTTTCCATTAGTAGTAACCATGACAGTGCATATATCGAAATACATATTCAATATATGCAGAATACATACATATATATATATATATATATATATACATACATATACCAAGGCTTTTTCCCCCTTTCAAGGGAGGTAGCCAAAGATGATATCATATATCATATATCATAATATATCATAATATATATCATCTAAGCAGCATATTTCAGCCTCTGAGAAAGCAATTAAGATTCTAGGGTTGATTGCGCGATCTTTTGACTTCAAAAGTCTATCTCTGATTAAGATATATATATATATATATATATATATATATATATGTATGTATGTATGTATGTATGTATGTATATGCATAATACTAACCGTGGCAGGTCGATACCTGAATTTCTAAACAGATCTCAAAAAGAGTTGATGAACAATGAGAACACAATAGAGTCATGTTTTCCATAGAAGAGGCACTGACGACATGATTATCATCAACAAACATTGATTATATCAGGGATCCTTAGCCAGTGTGAAATATACCTATCTTCTATGAACTCATGTTTACGCTTTGTTTACTCAAATTAGTCTCTTTCGTAAATAAAAAAGTTTGGTGTTAGAATTTTTTTTTTATCTGGAGTTAAAAGTCTAATCAAAATAGTTCTGTAATTTCAAAATAAAAGGATCTGAGTTTAGCTTGAAGGAAATGAATAGATAATTTATTAATTAATTTTCTAGTTCATAAACAAATTGATAGGTAAGTAGATAGAAAAATAAATGTATAATGATACAAAAGATAATAACAATCAAAGAAAATTAGAATTAAAGAATTGAAATATCATCTTTTGAC
>NC_134789.1:5025582-5028082 GCF_046742065.1 Oratosquilla oratoria | reverse complement strand
CATAGTTAGACAAAAGTAAATCTGTAAACCTTCAGGTGAATTCAGGTTTGATGAGGTCTAATGGGATGTTGGGGTTGGACTGAGATGGCGTGGATGACATGTAGACTGGAAGGAGACGCGATGCTCATTCCAGGGATGCCAATTTGTGGAAATTTTCCACAAATTTGTGTGAGAAATTTGCTCACATGGGATGTTTTGTGAGCAAATTATATGTTGCAATGAACTTATTTGTGTGTACAATAATTCCTCCTTTTTGCGGTAAAAGAATGTGGAAATCCAGATTTCCTTGTGGAAATTTTGTGAAAAAAAATATCACTCATTTGTGGGAACTGTCATAGATCACAGTGGCAACACTGACTCATTCATACCCTGATGCTTTTGTATAGACACCAAATAAACCTTTTATTTCTCTATTACAACCACACGCTCCCGTACATGTTTGAATAAAGGTTCTTTATAGTAAATAAGTGGAACAATGGTGGTATCAGAAAAATTAGAGTGGATGGGAATAGCTATGTTAGAGAATATAGTTATTCCCGTCTTGCCTGGTTTTTCTGATCTCAATGTTCTTTTACATGTCATGGATCTGTTAAATCAAAAGGAGTTCTTAATGAGGTCTGCACTGGAATATGGAAAATGTGGAGGTATGAAGACCAGGATCGAAGAGTCTGGAAGAGTGGTGCGGTAATTTGCTCACGATATGAAAAAGACAGAGAGAGGGGTAGGGGGAGAAAGGGGGATGGAGAGATAGATAGATAGATAGATAGATAGAGAGAGAGAGAGAGAGAGAGAGAGAGAGAGAGAGAGAGAGAGAGGGGGGGGGAGAGAGATGGAGAGGGAGGAGAGGAGATGAGAAGAGGAAAGAGGGGGGAAGGGGAATGAGAGAGGGAAAGGGAGAGAGGGAGGGAAGGGGAGGGAGGGGGAGGGGGAGGGGGAGGGGGAGGGGGAGGGAGAGGGAGAGGGAGAAGGAGGAAGGAGGGAGAAAGAGGGAGAGGGAGAGAGAGAGGGAGAGGGAGAGAGAGGGAGGCGGTAGGGAGAGGGAGAGGGGGAGAGGGAGAGAGGGAGAGGGAGAGAGGGATAGAAGAAAAGGGGGAGAGGTGGAGAGCGAGGGAGATGGAGGGAGAGGGAGAGGGAGAGGGAGAGGGAGAGGGAGAGTGAGAGGGAGGGAGAGGGAGGGAGAGGGAGAGGGAGAGGGTGGGAGAGGGAGAGAGGGAGAGAGGGAGAGGGGGTAGAGGGAGAGGGGATAGAGGGAGAGAGGGTAGAGGGAGGGGGAGGGAGGATAGGGGAGTGAGAGAGGGAGAGGGGGTAGAGGGAGGAAGAGGGAGGATAGGGGGAGTGAGAGAGGGAGAGGGAGAGTTGGAGGGAGGATGAGAGAGACAGATATAAGACAACTATTTTTTTTTTTCTTGCGGCTGATAAAGAACTCAACAAACACTCAATCATCCAACTAAAACAAATTGATTAGCAATTTCGCTTTGTTTGTTTACTTTGGCTTTTTGGGTGTAGAACCATTTCTTATTTGATTTTGTTTTTTGTTTTTTTCTGCATCCAACGTCTTCATGAACCAAACGGTCTTCTGTCGTCACGTTTTGCCATTACAACTATTGTAACCCATTAGAACTTGACTATGAGATACCAATTGATAACGATGGAAAATTATATGTCAGGTAATAGAATAAAATATGGTGAGGGGAAGTGTTGAGCTGAGAAAGAACAGATACATTGCATTTGTTTCCACGTGAGAGTCGTGTAAATTGAAAAGAGTGACGCATGTTGGACGACAGGTTTGAGGCAGCGTAACGTAATACTAATCATTGTTACTATTATCATCATTATCATCATTATCATCATTATGATCATCATTATTACCATTATCATTATTATTATTACCATTATCATTATTATTATTACTATTATCATTACTATTATTACTATCTTTTATCATTAGCAGTGTTATTATTTTCGTTATCATTATTAGGCACAACGTGATCCTACACAGGGTAATGTAGTTCCGCACAGTTGAATGTGGGCTGGATTGTTTACATACATACACACATAAGGCCCTCTCCCCCTTAAAAGAGAACGATCGAATCAAAACACGGACCCATTTCATACAGTAATAATCCATTTAACCTACCTCCCATCTGAGCACCTCATAGATAAAAGGTCAGCCCATATTCCCGTCTCACCGTTTGGTTCAAAGGAAATACAGCAAGATGACATTTGGTAATAAATGGAATATAGAAATATACCAACCGTTCTACTACTGAAATGGGGTCACACATATCTGAATAAAATGGGTACTCCTGTGGTAACAGATTTACAATATTGCTCGTGGTCTGCAAACATCTTTACACATTAATGGCCAGTCTACAACGCAAATTTACTTTGTACGAAAAAAAAATAAAGAAAAACATAACTATAAGAGACATGAATTCATTTTATAGTACATATTTATTTTCAACTATATCAGCATGATAAAACGATATTTTCATTAGTT
>NC_134789.1:4978082-5020582 GCF_046742065.1 Oratosquilla oratoria | reverse complement strand
AATTAATATTAAAAACTTTGATAAAGTAAAGCGAGAAGCCTACGCCAGGAGACGCGTAGCTACGGCCGAAGCCGTCACCTTTGCCTTTTGTGCTTCAGGGACTGTTGGGGCGGTTAAGAGTCACTGCTGGGAATCGAAGAGGAACGCGGGATTCGAACCCACAACTATGCGAATGCGAGACCAGCACGTTTCTGATTACGCTACCAGAGCAAAACTATACTATAAGCACATTTAGTGGTACAATATTACTTGCTGCTGAAGGAGAAGAATAAGATTAATGCGAGAGAACAAGGAAAAGTCTAAGATAGAAGACATAGACCAATTATAAAACTGCAGAACCAGTGGGAATTGTGAAATTTACATTCTTGAAGTGAGGGAAAATGGAGACAAATATTGGGGGTACCAACTATTAGTATTCTTGGGGTAAGAGAAAATTAAGACAAATATTGAGGGTACCAACTAATAGTATTCTTGGGGTAAGAGAAAATCGAGACAAATATTGAGGATACCAACTATTAGTATTCTTGGGGTAAGAGAAAATTGAGACAAATATTGAGGGTACCAACTATTAGTATTCTTGGGGTAAGAGAAAATTGAGACAAATATTGAGGGTACCAACTATTAGTATTCTTGGGGTAAGAGAAAATCGAGACAAATATTGAGGGTACCAACTAATAGTATTCTTGGGGTAAGAGAAAATTGAGACAAATATTGAGGGTACCAACTATTAGTATTCTTGGGGTAAGAGAAAATTGAGACAAATATTGAGGGTACCAACTATTAGTATTCTTGGGGTAAGAGAAAATTGAGACAAATATTGAGGGTACCAACTATTAGTATTCTTGGGGTAAGAGAAAATTGAGACAAATATTGAGGGTACCAACTATTAGTATTCTTGGGGTAAGAGAAAATTAAGACAAATATTGAGGGTACCAACTATTAGTATTCTTGGGGTAAGAGAAAATTGAGACAAATATTGAGGATACCAACTATTAGTATTCTTGGGGTAAGAGAAAATTGAGACAAATATTGAGGATACCAACTATTAGTATTCTTGGGGTAAGAGAAAATTGAGACAAATATTGAGGGTACCAACTATTAGTATTCTTGGGGTAAGAGAAAATTAAGACAAATATTGAGGGTACCAACTATTAGTATTCTTGGGGTAAGAGAAAATTGAGACAAATATTGAGGGTACCAACTATTAGTATTCTTGGGGTAAGAGAAAATTGAGACAAATATTGAGGGTACCAACTATTAGTATTCTTGGGGTAAGAGAAAATTGAGACAAATATTGAGGGTACCAACTAATAGTATTCTTGGGGTAAGAGAAAATCGAGACAAATATTGAGGATACCAACTATTAGTATTCTTGGGGTAAGAGAAAATTGAGACAAATATTGAGGGTACCAACTATTAGTATTCTTGGGGTAAGAGAAAATCGAGACAAATATTGAGGGTACCAACTATTAGTATTCTTGGGGTAAGAGAAAATTGAGACAAACATTGAGGGTACCAACTAATACGTAATAAGGAATGTGGTTGTCTTTTTCATTTCTAGAGAGGCGACTGAGTCAAGAACCTGGGCGAGTTTGAAAACTATTTTGATTTGGCTTTTGACTGTGAGGGGCGTATGCGGTCGTCTTGTCTTTGTCTATTTAGTTATTTGTTAATTTACTTACCTATCTATTGCATGACTGCAGTCGAACTTCAGGTAATTTAAAGATAATTCGGGAATCGAAATAAAATCCAATTTTTCTGTTTCAGATTTTTCCTACTATGGTCTACCATAATTTACTTTTTTCTTTTCCCAGCACTAAAAATTACTTATATATTTGTATATGTTTTTTTTGTTTTCTTTTCTTTGACCAGCCTCATTATGGACCGAAAAGTCATCTGTCGACATATTTTGACCTAGTAACTCTTCTTTTCTTTCTTTTTTCAACCGTCCTCATAATAGACCAAAATATCATCTGTCGACATATTTTGCCTTTGTAACTCATTTCAATTAAATATACATCCACCCAGACCCAAACCACATCCAAAACCCCAAATAAGGTGTCCATTTACCCAATCTCCAAAGGGTCACACCTGGCTTCCTTACCTAAGGTCTCTTGGGACCAGAAGTCACGTAAGGGGTCGGTCCCCGGTCGCAGTGAGACAGGGTCTTAGTATAAGCTAAGGCTTAAAAGACTCGCACAGGAGAGATATTCACCAACAATACTGAAAGTACATCATCAATACTGACCATACCTGTGTGATACCGTTCTAGAAAACAGAGGCTGTGACAGTATCACTACTGTCAAAAGATACTGAGTCAGGATCTCTTGACCACAAACTGTGTATGTGATGCTGAGAGGACTAAAGATTCCTCCCTCTATATTTTCTTCTCACGAGAAGTCAAGGTCTTCTTTGAATCGTAATCTCTTTACAAGGGATAAGTAGTGGCATACATAAATGTGGTACTAAGACACGGGTCAATCCTGCAGTAGAATGATTAATCTTGGCTTGATTGATGCGACGTTGGCCATGTTTTCCCGCGATGAGACTTAACGTGTCTGCCTGCAGCTTCGTCGTTTTTGCCTCCAGATTCATTGCGCTGAAGAGGATAACGAAGTTCTTTTGGAAATGAATATCAGGGGAGCTCTATCAACTCTTGTAACGTGAGTTTCGTGACTATATGTATTTCTGACATATCTACACAGCATAGGGGTTATCAAGTTTCATGTTCTTTTATAATTTTCTTTTAAAAAATTTCATGATATATGTGAGTAAAATGCTCTGCCACCCCATGATAGGATATGGTATGTCTATGCATGCACTGGAACGCTTAAAACAAGTAGAAGGAGAATGAGGAGAGAAAAAAAGAATAAAGTCAGAAAAAATAAAAAGGTAGGAGACACAAAAGAGGACAGGGGGGAAAGAGAGAGACAGAAAGACGAAAGGGAACAGAAAGAAAAATTATGGGAATGATGAGGAAGGTAATAAAAGGGATCAGGAAATGAAGAACCAGAAGAGGAGGCAGAGGGTGAGAAAAAAGAGAAGGATAAACTTGAAAAAAACAGAAGACGAACAGGAGGAGAAGGAGGCGGGAGGAGGAGGAATGGGAGGAGGAGTAGGAGGACGAGAGGACAAAGACGACGAGGATATTGAGGAGGACGAGAAGGAGGAGGCCGAGGAGGAGGAGAAGATGGATTCCGAGGAGGAGGTGGCCGAGGAGGAGTACGAGGAGTAGGAGGAGAAGATGAAGGAAAAGAAAGATGTAAAAGTGGGAAGAAGAGAATGGAAAAGGGGGAAGAGGAGGAGGAGGAAACAGAGGAATATTAGTTTTCCGATGGCAATAACCAGCGTTTCTATCCTTTGGGGTTGATATTGCATGGAAGGTGTAGAATCATAGAGACAGTAAAAGAAAATTAAGGATAGCAATAGAGTGTTGAGTTAATGGAAGTTAGAAAGTGGAGGTTAGTCTGTCAAAAAAAAAAAAAATCTACTTGACTCTGGTCTGTACAGATGTCACTAAAGTCCCTAAGATATTGACTGCATTTTATGCAATCAATACACCAGATGGGGTAGGAGGAAGAGGAGGAGGAGAGAAGGAGGCGGTGAAGGAAAAGGAAGGAGGAGAACGAAGAAAGCATTACTCACATATTGAACCATATGAACTTTGAGTTCTCATCTAGGAGTGCCATATTTGTCGATTACGAGATTCAAACCCATTATGAATCACACACACACACACACGCACGCGCGCGCGCACACCCACACACACGCTCACTTTTTTTTTCTAACTATCTTTGCGAGACACAAAAACCGACATCGGAATTGCAGAGCGGGTCAAGTACACACGGGCCGCTGCTTGAAGAGGCTCCGATAAGTGGTCACCCAAGAGCTCTAATCCACTCTTGTGCTATTCACGGCACGGAGATCATCCCGAATGCCCTTTCCAGCTCACGAAGAGTTGAGAGCTTCTCTCTATCAAGGGCGAAGCGCCATGGGATCCTGTTCGTATATCGCAATCCAGATCCAGCGGCACCAGCGTCTGCGGCGGCGTGACAATCAGATGAACCGGTGAGGGGCAATGGGGAGATCAACATGTGCTCGGTGACGCCTCCCTCAAGTGTCTGGTCGGAGGGCACGCCATCGCGCTCGTCACAGAAAAACAAACACAGGCCGAAAATAGATGGCTGATTTTTTTTTTTTTTTTTTCTAGGCCAGTTTCTGAGTCTGATGAGATGAGTAATAGGAACTTCCTCAGGGGCCTGAGTAATACTGGGGCGCATTATGCCTATGTGGACCTTTATCCTCTACTAAGTACTAAAGTGAATGTTGTTTATTAGGAAGCTGTGATAGGCGTACATCTTTGGATCGTAGATTTATAAAATGAAGGTCTTCTTTGACTTAAAAGAACTACTCACACCGTAATTCTTCGATAAGAAGGACTACGTTTGTTCAAACATCGCAAACTGACCCAGTTACTGTTGCACTTACACGTAAAGCCAATTGTACAAATCTGTGACAGTTTAGATGTTGAAAAACTTCATGAAATGGATCAGGCTAGATTTTGTGATGGAGAAAATCGTCCACGTTATGTTTATCACATGAAAGATGCCTGTCTTCAGCCCTCCACCAAGAAGGACTTTTAGAAGATGGAGGCATTTGTATATGTTTGATATGAATTATTTTTTGAAGTTACTTTTTTTTTGGGGGGGAAAGTCTGAGATTACTCGGGCAGAGATGGTTTGATAAGCGACTCAAACAGCCAGTAGATGAATGTAATGAAGTTTTAACGTCTGAATATGCTCTGGTTTCAGACACCATCTAAACCAAACCCAGAAATATGGAATTGTCTTTATATACCATATACCCCATAGATACTAAGTAACAAATGGAATACAGTCATTTTATGATACAACAGCACTCCAAGTTTATGTATAAATAAATTCTATAAGACACTTCGGCTTTGTTTGACGCAGTGTGACATGATAAACTTCGATTACAACCTTCGTTTTTTGAGGGGGTTATTGTATATTGTTGCAATATACGAATATCGTACAGTTGGGAAAAATGTCTAAGACGTTTTGCAAATATACATTTGTATTGAAAAGAATTTCAGGTAAGAGATAGCGTCCTTCAGTTCTCATATAAAAATAGAAATAAGACCTTTTCATGACGAATTTACGTTTTTGCTAGTTAGTCAACACAGAAAGAGAGCCCTCATACAACACGGAAACTTCTTGTTCTTCAGCAGCATGCCATAAGGGTGTGTGCATCTACTCCCCCTACGTTGTAACCATCAAACAAAAACCCTTTGCTAACCAACACAAAAACTGACCAACCATACTAGAAATTCAGACACTTTTATGTACATGGAAACTTCTTGTTCTTCAACAGCACGCCATAAGGGTGTGTGCATCTACTCCCCCTATGTTGTAACCATCAAACAAAAACCCTTTGCTAACCAACACCAAGACTGACCAACCACACTAGAAATTCAGACACTTTTACGTACACGGAAACTTCTTGTTCTTCAACAGCACGCCATAAGGGTGTGTGCATGTACTCCCCCTATGTTGTACCCGTGAAACCCTTCTGCACTGGCTCTTATCGGGCATTTCCTGTCAGGCTGCAGGTCTCGTTTTGCTTTGTTTATGAGGTATTTGTTAAAGTATTCAAGAGGTATTTGCTATAGTACTGCAGCACACGCCTCGTGCCTTATGATACATATTTAGTCAGAAACTACCTACAAATTCAGTAGCTTTCGACGTTTTACTGCACCCTGTACATTCTAAACCATATAGTAGAATGCCATTTCCACCTCCTCTCCTATACAAGTTTATGCTCCAAAGGTAAAATAATTATATTTTCTTTAATTCAATGTGTCGTTTCAAAAGCGCAATATCTTTAGATTTTGTGCGTAGCAGAATATGTAAAATTGTACCTTTATCGTTCGAGTCTGAAAATGTTGTGGTCCTGACAGCCTCTCCCTATCCCCCGTAACTCTGTAATTCTATAGATTCTTCACCACCAAGGTAAAAGCTCCCTTCTAGTTAAAATCCCCTGCATTTGATACCCAGTTCCCCGATTACACTGACTCACATAGCCATACTTCGGTTCTCAAACATTTACTAGCAAAAAATAACTGCGGATAGCATAATTTTTACACTGTGAGAGTCTAGTATAGTAAATAGATTAATCATCAAGTATTTCTGGGTATGAAACGTTTACACTGTTTCGCATCCTATCAAGACTTGTATTATTGCATGAGGAACTACTGCATAAAGACTACCAGCTACTCAACACAGGTCATTACGGCGTCTCCCTGAGAGTTCATTATTTTATATCATCCGTAACTACCCAAGTGATGATGAGCCTCCTTCCGTCGGACCTCAAGAGAGTCTTGACTTCTTGCTCGCACTTCCGTCAAACCTTTACGAGACGATAACGAGCAGTCGCACGACGAGAACCAGACGGACGGCGTGCGAGTTGGCATTTGCAGGGAACACCTGCTCACATTACGAACGACACTCGTAAAAGCATTCATTTGCATCCCTTCAGACCTGAGAACGAGAGTGTGTGTGTATGTGGGGGAGGGGGGATCTTGAACCTTGCAATTGCATTGCTCACTTGCAATTATGCGTTTTTGAATATAGTTGCAGTCTATTTCTGTCTATCTGTATCTATCTGTCTATCTGTATCTGTCTATCTGTATCTGTCCACTATTGCATGGGAAGTATAATTCTGTTATTCCATACGTGAATTAGTCATGGAAATCCAAATTCTGATGCTGACATATGCTATGCGAACTGAAAATTTACTTGACTAAAGGTGCAGTTTTAATGAAGGAGGGCTTTGTTAGCCGTTGGTTAACAGCAGTTTAAGTTAAGTAAATACATATAGCAGTACTATAAGTAAACTAACATAGATATCTGAGCTTAAGTATTAAGTTGGTCATAGGACAAGAACTTTGCATATCTAAATGGGCACAATTATATATATATATATATATATATATATATATATGTGTGTGTGTGTGTGTGTGTGTGTGTGTGTGTGTGTGTGTGTGTGTGTGTGTGTGTGTGTGTGTGTGTGTGTGTGTGTATATATATATATATATATATACATATATACATATATACATATATATATATATACATATATATATATATAGAGAGAGAGAGAGAGAGAGAGAGAGAGAGAGAGAGAGAGAGAGAGAGAGAGAGAGAGAGAGAGAGAGAGAGAGAGAGAGAGAGAGAGAGAGAGAAGAAGAAATCCAGATATAGATATGATCCTAGTAAACATTACTTAGTAATATGGAAAATCCGGCTGTGCAGCTCTTCTCCTCCAAACTCTTTTGACCACAGGCTCCAACCGTTAAGCCCCAACGCCCAGTGTGAAGGGAAACCTGCGGTGGGAGACAAAACGTTCTTCGTGTCCATCGTCAGCTCGAACTGGGATGAGGCTCCTCCGTCCCTTCATAATTGCCGAGCTCAACACCGAGGGCCATAAAAATCCCTTGCCCTGTCACCTCTCTTTATGTATACAAAGTGCACATAATGATGACTTTAAAGCTCGCACTTTATTATGAAACTGCGTGATGACAACTGCCCCACTTCCGACCACAATTTCCTGTCGGTCGTTTGGTATAAGAAACACGGTTAAGGACACAATCTACAGACTGTAACCGCAGTAAACGCGCCTCGTGTTCCTAAGAACTGTCTTCACCCCTCGAGTGTAAAAAAGAGAATTAACTTCATTTAAGTTCAGCCACACAGGAAACAGCCCCGGTGACGCTAACACACTAAACTTCTCCGACAATACTTCTCGTCAACATGACGAGGATCCGGGGACTGCACATTTCAAATAAGAACATTAAAAAAAGGAGACGTCAAGAAACCACCACCCCTACACTAGGCAGTTCCATCTTTCTTGCCACCTGTCATTCCTATCCGTATATTTAATCATCTAACGACCATTATTTTCAGCGCTCTCTACGTAATTACTAACTCTATTTCATTCGTTACACACTCTGTTAGGAAACCAGCTCTTCCCTATTTCCTTCTAAAACCTAAAATTTTCCAGTTTAAATCCATTACTACGAGTCCTGCCCTATTGTCTTAATATGATGACCTTGCCTGTATCACCCTTGTTAAAGCCCTTGACAATCAAATATAAACCATATTGGAGTGATTTCTGTATATACCCTCATCACTTGAACCCTTACTCTTTCTGGATGGCGAGTCTGTGTGGAGTCCCTTGGCAACGAACATGAAAAGCAGACATGACATAGACTCGTGACCTCAATGGAACCAGGTCAGTGAAATCGAGAAACTCGATGAAAAGAAAGAACCAACTCTATGAATGTCTACCAGGAATTATGATTCCATTGATTCATGTTTTCTAAGCAACTGTGCTCTCCACAAATCTAGAGATATCCTGCATCTAAGACATAAATAAACAATCTTCCCCGAGCAAGATCAGCAGTTAATTCAGCACCAGTAAACATAAGTGCAAACTGAGACGCAGGCGACACAGGCGACACAGTCGACACAGCACAGAGCAAAGGCAGATCTCCTGTTGCTGAAATGAAGTACAGTTTGAACATTTCTCTTGTTTGAAATGTTGAGATAGTACATCTAGAAGCATTTCGAGCAGCAGGAAGTCTGCCTTTACTCTGTGCTGCGTCCCCTACGTCGCCTGGGTCACCTGCGTCGCCTGCGTCGCCTGTGTCGCCTGCGTCGCCTGCGTCGCCTGTGTCGCCTGTGTAATAACACGAGATAATGTGTTAGACTTTTCAGAAATTACTTTCAACATGTTGCTTGCGGAGTCACTTTCAGAGAAAACGGAAGCTTTTGTCTGGAATAGACAAGACATCATAATCGAACGAAAATAGTCATATTTCATGATAAACACTACTGATGTGATCATTTAGATCCGATACAAGCTTGTAATCAAGATCGAGATAAAAGAGGAGCTCAGAATGGGAGAAAAAATATCACACTGATGCATGACGTCACAGACAAGCTAGACAATCAGAGGACTGAACACAAGGTCAAAGAGTCGTTTCTTCAACTAAAGACTTTTGTATGCCAAGAAGAAGTTTATATTTTATACATGGCAATACCATATCTACCGAGATAAACGGAGGAGGAAATAAATCTGAAGATATCATACCACCATTTAATTGTGCAGAGAATTTAACTAACTTAAGGATATCAAAATGGATTATCATTCCATGTTGTAGATGAAGTAGTATGGCTGATGATGCTAATGCTACAAACGTTTCATCGTGGGAGGCTAACGTCAGAATATAAACGTTCCACGACATCCAGACCAACATTACCGCTTCCACAGAAAGAGAAGGAGGAGAAGGGGAAGAAGGGAAGGGAGAGGGAATACAAGAAAATAAAGAAAAAATAGAAAGGGGGCAGGAGAGGGTGAAAAAGAGTTATGAAGAGAGAGAGGATGAGGAACCGAAGAAGAAGATTTTTTTTATCCCACCTCACCGATCCTGCAAGAAGATAGCTCCGATCCTACTTCACAATAATGTGTGTCCTTGATCTGATTTGATCACATTTCATTATATTTCATTCCATTTTATTTCATATACATATATATATATATACATATATATATATATATATATATATATATACATATATGTATATATACATATATATACATATATATATATATATATATATACATATACATATATGTATATACATATACATATATGTATATACATATACAGTATATATACATATATATATACATATATATATATACATATATATATATATATATATGTATATGTGAATGGTAAGAATGGAAAGACGCGATTGGGAACAAGAGACTTTATTCCTGACCAGTTCCGTCTTTGAGGCTTCTCTGAAGAAGCCTCAAAGGCGAGACCGGTCAGGAATAAAGTCTCTTGTTCCCAATCGTGTCTTTTCATTCTTACTATTCATGCACATGACATGATGTCACGATATATATATGTGTGTGTGTGTGTGTGTGTGTGTGTGTGTGTGTGTGTGTGTGTGTGTGTGTGTGTGTGTGTGTGTGTGTGTGTGTGTGTGTGTGTGTGTGTGTGTGTGGGTGTGTGTAACTTGTTTCCGGTGATTTCTTATTGATGACATATAAAAGAATTAAGAACAATATAGAGAAATGGGGAAATCGTCAGGTTACTGACCGAAACCTTTTATTTCCTGATCACAAACAAATAAAAATTCCCAGTGTAAAAACAAACCAGATTATATCTCCAACAAATCTATTGATATCCTATACAATTGGAAGCATTCCCAAAGAACAGAACACCAATAAAGGAAAATACAGCACAATGTTTGGTATATGTTGTAAGGTACAATGAGAAGCTATAATACTTTGATCCAAGTCGAAGAAGTCATACACAGTAACTTAATCACAGAGTTGCAATCGAAAGGACTTGATCATGAAACTACATTCCCTCTTTAATGAAAAGCTCACATTTCCTTTTTTTCGTAAACGACTTTATCTAAGATAATCCAACAAGAACAGTCTTCCAAGTTTCATTCCGATAAAATATATCACCTACGTATTTTCAAAAAGAAAATTTTGGAAAAAAAACAAATCTTCTTACGGATCTTCATGCTCTTCGAGGAAGAGTCCGGAAAAAAAAGTGGTCAAGTGGCTAGCAGGCTCGTGTGTGGGTGTCCTTTCCATTGGGCAAGCACCTGAGGTAGGAGGTTCGAATCCCGCTAGAGTCAACGCGTTATGGCAGAAAGGGTACAAGGTCTTCAATCCTTGAACTATGACAAAGGATGTTAGGCCTAGGTAGAGATAGACAGACAGAAAGACAGAGATAGGGAGAGGGAGAGAGAGAGAGAGAGAGAGAGAGAGAGAGAGAGAGAGAGAGAGAGAGAGAGAGAGAGAGAGAGAGAGAGAGAGAGAGAGAGAGAGAGAGAGAGAGAGAGAGAGAGAGAGAAAGAGAGAGAGATGGCTGAAAAGTAGAAAAAGAAAAGAAAAAATAATTAATAAATAAAATTCCGTTACCTCCTCAGCTTCAACAGAATAGTCTTCGACATATACAAGAAATCCACCGTAGTAGATTTAGGTTCCAGATACCCTGTTACACCTACGCGACTCAAGCGAGTTCGTTTGAGCAGAAACGACTTAGGTTACAAGTTACAACTCTATTTTTCGGATCTCCAAATGTCAAATCACCTTTGCGTCATATATTGAGAAACTGAATGACCAACTAAGAGACGTCAAACCTATACGAATATTAGACACATTGTTGAATTGTAGACTTAGGGAAGTCTAGAATACTCAAAGCGAAGTCGTGTCCAAGCTTTTCGAATTCACAACATTTGACGAGAATCGTGATTGTGTGACCGGGGATTAAGACCTGAGGTGACTATCTCCCGCGGAAACCTATACTGGAGGTAATTATCTTTAATGAAATGCTTAATTCGAAATCAGTAAAAGTGGCGGGGATGCCCCTCTGTTTCTGGACGTCTCAGGTACACCCATCATATAATATATGGTTTGGGTTTACAGGACCTGACACTTTGTCGTGTAACAAGGGGCCGATTCAGACCTTGATACCATTTGTGAAGGAGTTCTCATTTATTTCCATTAAGCATATCCATACCTCAAGATCACTCATATATCAGGTATTCCCTCGTTTAAAGTGTCCTAAAAATTGTGGGCATTGAAATTTAATTACACGATATTTACAGTTCTGAAAATGGACATATACACCTTTCAGAATCCCAGCTTTCTTTAAATATCCTTATACAGAATACGGACTCTTCCTTCAACTGAAGGAAAACTTCATGGCGTTAGAAAATTTATGTGACAGGGTCATGACACTCAGGCAAGCGTTGATGATATATTTCCATCTCAACCACACTGTCTAAGAGCTCGTTAATGCCTTCTCAAGTACCTTGACCACTGAATGAGGTTTGTAAACTACTCTCTGGAACATAACCAGCTCCTTCTGCAGGTGATTTAAAACTTTTCAAAAGATAATAGCATTAACCCTCCGTGTTTTACGTTCATTTTATGGTCCTGTCATGAGTACAGAATAATATACAGGTTCCGTCTCTCTCTCTGGGTGTTGTAAGGGAATTTTCTGGTGATATTTTAAGTGGTCGTTTCACTGTGCAAAAAGGTCGACAAGGTCTGTTTCTTAGAATTGTCATTTTAGAAATAATAATTGTTGATGATGATGATGATGATGATGATTGTAAAAATAGTATCAATGATGATATTAATAGTAATAACATGATAAATAATTATATGAATAATGAAGGTTACAGATGATAATTATAATGACAACAACAATAATAATAATAATATCATAGTAACAATAATGATAGTGATAATAATAGTAATGATAATAATTAATAATAATTGTAATAATAATAATAATAAAAGTAATAATAATAACAATAATAATAATAATGATAATGATAATAATAATAATAATAATAGTAATAATAATAATAATAATAATAATAATAATAATAATAATAATAATTATAATAAAATCATAGTAACAATAATGATAGTGATAATAATAGTAATGATAATGATAATGATGATGATAATAATAATGATAATGATAATAATGATAATGATGGTATTTATGGTAATAATAATAATAATGATAATAATTGGTTAGTGCATAATCTATTGGACCTATACACTGGTATATCCCGTTGTTATCCAGCACCTTTCAATATACTCTAGTCACCTTACCATCAAGGTGATTGTTGTAAACACTGAATTAACGAAACAACGACGAATATGACTGCATAGTTTTGACATATCATGTGTCACGTTTGAATGTCCGCTATAGTACATACTATTCAATAATCTAATTCAGTAACTATATAATTCAATAAATAATTCAATAGACTAAGCTTCAAGTATAATAAGAATATTGAGCACGAGTTCTGTAAGACTACTGTAACAGAAAGTAGCGTTTTTCGTAAACTAGATACGAGCGATTTTCGAAACATTCGTTCTCAACACTGATGCATCATGGGATGGTTTTGTTTATTCGTAAGAATTCACGGACGACACACGAAAAGAGGCGCTAAGGCTCGTTTCACACGTATCAAATTTTCGCAGTGCGCCGTCCACGACACGACTTTGCGCTCCCAAATTAACTATGGGTGTCTATGGACGTTTTCACACGTCACAACCACGATCCACATGTGAAAGCGTCCACAGACACTCATGGTTATTTGAGATCACGACGTCGTGTCGTGGACGGCGTACGACGAAAAGTCGATACGTGTGAAACGAGCCTAAAGGTGCCGGACATGACAGAGAGAATGAGCACGGACGTCACATGGAAGTGACGAGTGTAAAGGAAGGGCGGAGCGACAATGATGACAAAAGACGTCCAGACCGAAAGCCTAGCGGTTGCAGAACGATAGCAGTCTGCCACAAGAAGAGGAAGCACATAACTACAATTAACCAGAATGATGGAAGTTGGAGGAGGAAGACGACAGCACCTGGACGGCCAAGTTATGCGCATTGCTGTAATTATTCCCACAACGAGCCGGGACGATGAATATAATTACCCATACCAAACGCGCGATGGGAGGACCGGGGATCTACCAGCTCACGTTCGGCGCCCTCCCCGGTGACTGTAAGAGTTCTAATCACAGTCCCAGCCAGACAGCGAGGAGGAGAAGGAAACGGGCCTAGTGTAAGTAAACGCTCTTGAATTCGGGCGAAGAGAATGAGTGACAGAATCTACCCTTGCGGCGGGGCAGAGTCTCCGAAGCGCCTCCGGGGTTGACGGCCGCAAGGAGGTCTGGTTCAAGACCGTGACGAGAGACGGGGCGGATTTCAAGGTGTGGAGAGGAGTTTCATACAAGAGGAAGGCTGCGGGTAGGCGAGTTGGTGAGAGGAGTCGATGGAAGAGGTCGGAATTTATATACTAAGAGAGTGGAGGAGAGAGAGAGAGAGAGAGAGAGAGAGAGAGAGAGAGAGAGAGAGAGAGAGAGAGAGAGAGAGAGAGAGAGAGAGAGAGAGAGAGAGAGAGAGAGAGAGAGAGAGAGAGAGAGAGAGAGAGAGAGAGAGAGAGAGAGAGAGAGAGAGAGAGAGAGAGAGAGAGAAACGCTGGATGGAGGAGAATGAGAGAAAGGAAGTGAGAAGGAGGGACAGGTAGTGAGAGGGAAAAAGAGAGATTGAGGAAGAAGGATTACAGAGAAGAACAGAGGTAGAGGGAGCTGTCATGATAATGACAATGATGATAGCTGTTATCTTAATTTTCAATTATTGTAAACGTTGGACTTATGACTGTACTGTATACTTGAGGGTCTGTATGTCACTGGTTTACATGCTATAGGAGATTATTGTCGAAATCCTGAACTTGTGACGTGACTGGATCTTCTAAAGTCTCATAAACTCGTTTATATTATAAATGATGAACGTAAACAAGGACGCAGGACACTGTAGTACACATAAGTGAACTCGTCTGTACCCATCGTTGGTCCTAGGCTGTCATAATGGAGGAGGGATATGGAAGCCTGAGGAGGAGGAGGATGAAGGACGAGGAGGAGGATGAAGGAAGAGGAGGAGGAGGATGAAGGACGAGGAGGAGGAGAAGGAGGAGGGGAAGGAGGAGGAGAAGGAGGAGAAGGAGGAGGAGGAGGAGAAGGACGAGGAGGAGGAGGAGCAGGAGGAGGAGAAGGAGGAGGAAGAAGGGGAGGAAGAAGACGAGGAGGAGGAGGTTAAGGAGAAGAAGGAGGAGGTTAAGGAAAAGGAGGAGGAGGAGGAGGTTAAGGAGGAGGAGGGGGAGGAGTTGGATAAGAAGGAGAAGGAGGAGGAGAAGGAGGAGGAGGAGGAGGAGGAGGAGGACAAGGAGGAGGACGAGGAGGAGGAGGTTAAGGAGGAGGAGGAGGAGGAGGAGGAGGAGGAGGAGAAGGAGGAGAAGAAGGAGAAGGAGGAGGAGAAGAAGGAGAAGGAGGAGGAGGAGAAGAGGAAGGAGGAGGAGGAGAAGGAGGACAAAGAGGAGGACGAGGAGGAGGACGAGGAGGACAAGGAAAAGGAAGAGATAGAGAAGGAAGAGAAGGAGATGGGGAAAAGGAGAAGTAGTACGAGAAGTAGTACGAGAAGAAGAAGGAGAAGGAGGAGGAGGAGGAGGAGGAGGAGGAGGAGGAGGAGGAGAAGGAGAAGGAGGAGGAGGAAGAGGAGAAGGAGGAGGAGGAAAAGGAGAAGGAGGAGGAGGAAGAGGAGAAGAAGGAGAAGGAAGAGGAGGAGGAGGAAAAGGAGGAGAAGGAGGAGGAAGAGGAGGAAGTATAGGAAGAGGAGGAAGAGGAGGAGGAGGAGGAAGAGGAGGAGGAGGAGGAAGAGAGGAGGAGGAGGAAGAGGAGGAGGAGGAGGAGGAGGAGGAGGAGGAGGAGGAGGAGGAGGAGGAGGAGGAGGAGGAGGAGGAGGAGGAGGAGGAGGAGGAGGAGGAGGAGGAGGAGGAGGAGGAGGAGGAGGAGGAGGAGGAGGAGGAGGAGGAGGAGGAGGATGTCGCAAGAAGGATCCCGGCGCGACGCGACGCCCAGGTAATTTGCTTGGTGGCCTTAATCTGATGGGGGGCCCCCATTATAATCACTGCCACGCTGTCTGTCTGTCTGTTTGTCTGTCTGCCTGTCTGTCTGCCTGTCTGCCTGCCTGTCTGTCTGTCTGTCTGTCTACCTGCCTGTGCCTGTCTGGCTCTGTGTACCTGTTTACCTGTGTGTCTGTCTCTGTGTTTATCTATGCCTGCCGGTCTCTGTGTCTGTTTCTCTGTAAGCCCATGTGTCTGCCTACCTGTCTGCCTGCCTTTTGAGTAGCGACAAACAAGTACTACAGTACCTGGTTTAATGCTTTACCCTTTGAACTGTGACTCCAAGATTCTGTTGAATTAGTCAATGGGGCCAGAGGACCCCCCGTGTGTCGGCCTCAACCACGACAGACAAGCCGCCACAGCACAGAGTATTACAGATCAACAGGTGTGGCCGATGTGAAATCAACATGAATGGACTATTTTTCATTTTGTTTCATTTGTCTTTTTTGTGGTATATGATTCCAAGGAAAAGTCATATGGTAACACACATGAACAAGGTATCTCTCACTTAAACACACACACACACACACACACACACACAGAGAGAGAGAGAGAGAGAGAGAGAGAGAGAGAGAGAGAGAGGGAGAAAGAGAGGGAGAGAGAGGGAGAAAGAGAGCGAGAGAGTGAGAGAGTGAGAGAGCAAGAGATCGAGAAAGAGCAAGAGAGCGAGAAAGAGCAAGAGAGCGAGAAAGAGCGAGAGAGCCAGAGCGAGAGAGAGCGAGAGAAAGCAAGAGCGAGAGAAAGCGAGAGCGAGAGAAAGCGAGAGCGAGAGAAAGCGAGAGAGCGAGTGCAAGAGAGCGAGAGAAAGCGAGAGAGCGAGCGCAAGAGAGTGAGACAGTGAGAACAAGGAGGAAAAGAAGGAAAAGAATGAGAGGGAAAGAAAACAAAAAAGAGAATGTAAGAGAACAAGGATGGAACCAAAAAAAAAGGGGGGGGGGAGAAGAAGAGGAAGTATGTAACACGATAAGAACTCGACGGAAATGTCAGCTGCCCGGGACCAAGAAAAGGGGAAAGAGACACCACAGGAAGTGGGGAAGGAAACAGAGCAAGTCTTACCGACACCTGAGTGGGACTTGGGGAATGTGGAGAAGAAGGACGAGGATGGAGTGGGGGAGAGGCAAAGGACGAAGGAGAAGTGGGGGGGGGGCAGAAGGGGGACAGGAGGGGGCAGAAAGGGTGGTAAGGGGGGCAACTTTTCCAAGACCTTACCTAGATATTATTAGGCATATCATCATCGATTCTTACATTAACTAGTCACTCACAAAAACCTAGAAACTTAAGATGTTAGCGGCTTTGTCAATGCCCCTACCCTAAAAAACAGGTTTCTATTGATTTATACGTAGTTTCATAATGTTCTCATGATCCTTCCGTATGTGGCTGTAGACATAAAGGAGAATAGATATGAGGTATTATCCAGCTACTGCTGTGAAAAAGATTGAATGCTAGGGAAAGGTGTGAGAGGCGTCCGTAAATCGTAGAAAAATAAATGAATAAATGAATAAGCGAATGAAGGAATGAATGATTGAATGAATGAATGTGTGAATAGATAAATAGATAGATGAATAGATGAATAAATACATAAGTGTATATAAATATGTATATATATATATGTATATATATATATGTATATATATATATATATATATATATATATATACATACATATATAAAGCATTTTAGACAAATATATATATATATATATATATATATATACATACATATATAAAGCATTTTAGACAAATGATTTGAATGATGGAGAACATAAACACAGGGGAAGGCTCGGAACCCTAAACACTCTAACGTTTCGTTCGCGTAGAACTTCTTCAGAGAGTGTACGTAGAACTGCAATTGAAGTTTATGTACTAAATCTAATTACCTTTTCGGACATTTGGGAAAGGTCGTTTTTCTGGTGTGTTCTAGAATTAAAATACTAGTTTGTTTAGCTAAATTGATAAACCCTCCTCGATGGTTCGATGAATTATTAGTTGAAATATATGCTGATTCTACAATTCTTCTAGTGAATTTATCAAAACCTTTATGTAGCACTTCAGCTCCTTTCCAGTTTGGTAAATGATCGAATTTTTCCGCATGAACTACTAAAGAATTAGATATCCTATGTGCTTTTATGTCGTTTTTATGTTCATAAATTCTTTTTTCTAATCCCCTTGATGACTCACCAAAATATGCCATTGAACAACTATTGGACGGGATTTTGTTTACGACGCTGTTTTCGGAATCGGTTCGCTTTTCGGAAGTCTTTATCAAATCACTTATCCTCTTGTTAGTTATTTTAGCTATGTTTATACCTGTTTTTGTTAAATATTTGTCTATTATTGGTGACGTTTCTGAGCCAGGTACTAATATAAAATTGGTATTATTTTTATCATTTCTCTCTTTCAGCGACTTTAGATATTTATTGCTTTTCTTTTTGTTTTCTTCAACATTCCCTCTGGATATCCAAGTTTGTCAAAGGTTTTCATAAAATAATCAAATTCGTCTTCTTGATATTCATTGCTACATATTCGTAGTGCCCTGAGAAAAAATCCTATTACTATACCACTCTTTGTCCTATCATCATGTGCTGAGATGTAATGAACTAAATCCTCTTTGTTTCCTTTCTGTATACTGAGAAAGTCGCAGTTTTTCCTGCTCGTCGTATTAACGTATCTAGGAAGGGCAATTGTCTGTTTTGTTCCTCTTCTACGGTGAACTGAATGTCGCTGTTGACCGCGTTAAGCATTCTCACTTTATTATTTACATTGGTGTTTTCGGGGATGATAGCGAGAACGTCGTCTACATATCTAAACCAGTGTGATCCCCTACCATTCATTCTGATATAATTTTCTTTTTCCAATAACTCCATAGAGAGGCCATCACTGCACTTAAAGGACTACCCATAGCGAGACCTCTGTGTTGTTCATACTCGTCACCATTAAAAGTAAACGTACCGAAATTTACGCATAAATCTATCAATTCTATATAATCTTGTTTTCTTACGGGTAGGTCAGTATCCCCTGTGTTTATGTTCTCCATCATTCAAATCATATATATATATATATATATATATATATATATATATATATATATACATATATATAATACATATACATATACATACATACATACATACATATATGTATATGTACAGTATATGTATATGCACAAATTTCACAAGTCACACGCGAATCACAAATATGCAGAGTCCACTAGGAAAAGGAAAAACACACGGAGTCCGAGCGCTTTCGTGATATATTCACATTATCAAGGAGTACAAAAAGATGAGAACAAAAAATGGAGATACAGAGTATAAGTAGGACAAGAGAGACATTTACCCTCCTCTCCGAAGCCTGAAAGCTCAGGTTGGGTCACTCGGTGAGGTCGTGGAAACATATCATTATTACATTAACTTTTAAAATATGTACTATTTATATTACTGACAATATATGGATCTAATTTATATAATCCTAAACTATTATTTATGAGTTGGTCATAATTGCATTTAATAATTCCTGACTCTATGATATTTCTTTCTGTTATATTCTTACATTGTATAATTTTTGAAGCATTTTTCCAGCCAATAGGATGGTCAAATTCACAAAAGGGCAATAGATTCTTGGCCTTTTTTTATCCTTTTTTTTTTTTTTTTTGCTGTTTAATCCTAACCTCTAATTCTTTTCCTGTTTGACCTACATAATATTTGTCACATTTACTGCAAGTTATTTTATAAACACAGCCTGTAGAGTTATCAGGGGAATTCTTTATGATAAGATTTTTTAGAGTTGTGTTGTATACAAAAGTTTGAGAAAAAGAATTTACTTGTACTTCCTTTTAATGAAAATCTTATAGAGATTCCTAATATTCTTAAAAATTTCAATGTAAATGTAGCCTTCAAGAACAACACAACTCTAAAAAATCTTCTCATAAAGAATTCCCCTGACAATTCTACAGGCTGTGTATATAAAATACCTTGTAGTAAATGTGACAAATATTATGTAGGTCAAACAGGAAAAGAATTAGAGGTTAGGATTAAACAGCATAAAAACAGCATAAAAAAGGGCCAAGAATCTAGTGCACTTTTTAAACATGTTTGTGAATTTGACCATCCTATTGACTGGAAAAATGCTTCAAAAATTATACAATGTAAGAATATAACAGAAAGAAATATCATAGAGTCAGGAATTATTAAATGCAATTATGACCAACTCATAAATAATAGTTTAGGATTATATAAATTAGATCCATATATTGTCAGTAATATAAATAGTACATATTTTAAAAGTTAATGTAATAATGATATGTTTCCACGACCTCACCGAGTGACCCAACCTGAGCTTTCAGGCTTCGGAGAGGAGGGTAAATGTCTCTCTTGTCCTACTTATACTCTGTATCTCCATTTTTTGTTCTCATCTTTTTGTACTCCTTGATAATGTGAATATATCACGAAAGCGCTCGGACTCCGTGTGTTTTTCCTTTTCCTAGTGGACTCTGCATATATATGTATATACATACAGTATACATATATATATATGTATATATATATATACATATGTATATATATGTATATATATATGTATATATACATATATATATATGTATATATATATATATACACAAGTAAATAAATTAATAAATAGATAAATAAACACATAAACGACCAATTTCGCTGACAATAAATCTATTCTCCAGCCTCCTGTTACGCACGACAATATTCTCATCATTCATGTGGAGCAAAGGTTCAGTACAATGTTTTAGGCTGAGATTGGAATACATCCTATGGAAAACCAAAGAATAAGAGTAGGTTCGAAATCCCTACAGATAAAGCTCTATCATACGAGTTAACTGTCCAGTCACGACCAAAAGTTTTGACCCACCCAGAGCTTCTCATGATACAAAATTAAAATTATTTGTCGTACATTTTTCATTTATTAAAAAAAAAATATATCTAACTGTACTTGACAAAAAAATCATATTGACGTCATGTGATCTGTAGCGTAGGTCATTTTTTTTTTTTTTTTTTATCGTGACTGTACAAGCATTACTTAATACTTTATTTCCCTGGAGCCTAAACATCTGATAGATTTTTTTGGCTTGGAAAAGTAACAATAAAAAAAGTATTCCTTATAATATCATCCAAACATAAAATACGGTTTCGGCATGCTATGAAAAACAAACTAATTAATTGAAGAACATCGCAGAAGTTCAATGTCAAATACACTCTGGAAATATTGACATAAACTAGGAGTATTGACATAGGATATCTCTAAATATATATATATATATATATATATATATATATATATATATATATATATATATATATATATATATATATATACATATATATATATATATATAAGAAAAACGTAGTACTTAGAGGAAACCTTTTCAGTATGACACGATCATTATCCAAGAACACATTTAATTGAAAATCATACTCAGTAAAGCTGTAGGATGTAGATTGCCTTGGGTTGGTATGGGATACAGATCAGTGCGATGCTACCACAAGAATCACAAAATTATGAAGGAAACAAGAGTGGTGGATGGAAGTGGATGGAAGTGGAGTGGGTGGGAGTGAGTGCGTCCCCTGACTTGGCTACCTCGCTTATAAGGGGGAAGAAACCTTTGGTGCATAGATAGACAAAAGGATGAGAAGATGAAGTTCTTTCATTTGGATGACATGGCTATCATATTCACAAGGAAATCGCTACTGCATACTCTGCCCTCTCAAACCAACAAGTTTCTCCAACACTGAATGAAATCGTCTGTCATTAACCAGAATAAAGATATATAAGAACATAAAACACAATAATGGAGATGACCGGAAGAGACCATGAGGCCCACACTAGGCCGTTCCATGTCCCTTACCATCTATCATCCATATTCATAAAGTCATCCATTTGTTAACCACTCTGTTGCTAAACCAATTGTTGCCTATTTCCTTCTTAAACCTAAGTAACGTCCTAAGTGGATATAGCTAATGGAGAAGGTTCTTCAACACTTTCCAGCCGAGGAATAGTTTTTAGATTTGAATAACAATCATCTGACGTTAGCCAGAATAAAGCAAATTAATCATAGATCTAAAGGTATAAGGTTTTTGTGTTTTTGTAAATTAAGCCTTGTAAAGAACTCGACCCGAATTTTGAATTCATGTGAAAGATGTCTTCATCCATTAATCCTCATCTTGACCACATCCTCGAGGTTTCTGTGCTTCGATCACTTAAGTGCCACAAGGTAATATCGATGTAGACATCTTCATCAACCTTTGCATCCCATGGGAGAGGAGGTGTGTGGAGCAAATTTACCACACTTTATGGACTCTATTCTAACTAACGCCTGTATATCACATAAATTGTAGAACTACAATAGTTAATAAAACCTTGCTGCAACAGTTTCAGTATCTAATCATTTCCCAGCTACAGTGGAGGAGTGGGAAAACCAGTCAGAAAATGTGGACCAGGTGAAGAGGGAGGGTGAGGTGGAGACGGAGGTGGAAGGTAGAGTAGGAAGGGGAGGTGGTCAGAGGACAGTCGTATCGACAGCCAATACCTATAGTTGGAAAGGTAGTGTTAATTTATGGCCAGGAATCTTCGACAAGAAGGAAAAGGTCCTCTGGGTGTTGTTCTAACTAATGGTTCCCTCCTCCCCGCCCCCACTCACACGATACCTTTTGTCTTTGAATTAGGGAGAGGTTTATCGAACATTAATTATGCAGGTAGTTTTGTTTCAATGGTTTGTATTTGTCTAATACAAACTGAATTTTTTTTTTCCAATTCTATGGGGCTCCAAGTTTTCGATGAGTCTGAGGTGTCTACCGGAAAGAGAACATTTTTGGGAACATGTCGGTGCCGTATAATGATTTTTTGGGGTTCAGGGAGAATTTTTTCTAATGATAAGGAAAATGACGACGACACTAACGACGATGATGTCGAAGGCAGCATTAAGAATGCCAGACCATCACGTTAGGAGTTTTTTATCCATTAAAAGTCGTATTTTTGCCATTCTCTTTTATTTTTTACCCAAATCTATTCATAACAAAGGCCGTAGGCCTAAGTACGAGGCGCCCGCGAGCGAAGAGAGCACCGTCGGAGCTAAGTACCCCTAGCGTAGCTGTGTCGGCGAAGTTGGTGCTTGTAAGGTTATAAAAGAGCTATCAGCGAAGGAATAAATTTTTCTCACTCTCTTTTTTTTTACAACTCTGAAAGCACTAGAGAAATAACATAATTCACATGTCTTCCTTACCCTTGAAATGAAATATTTCACAAGACCCCGCCCCACTGTACCCGAGATAGAACATTACACAAACTATTTGAGATATAAAATTTCACAGATGACCCGACAGACGACATTTCACAAGAACCACCGCCCCTCGACCTTGTACCTAAGATACTACATTTCACAAGTCTCCCTTGTACCTAAGATATGACGAACATTGCCACAGAGACTCTCGGCTCTGGTATTTGTTGGCAAGAGAAGCCGTGCAAGAGGTGACGTGTGAGCTTGTCGCGACCTTACGCAACTCTACGTTGGTGCCATGCACACACACATACTGTAGACTTCATTTCCCTGCCTGTCCGACCAAATGGGATAGGAAATGGGGTTCTTTTTTCTTCAGTCTTCAGGTACATTTGCAGTGGAGTCTTTGCATAGATATTAAATGACAACTTTTCGATTGTTTTCGATGTACGAGTAAGGACATAGGATCGTGGTTTCTGGTCGCTTTCTTTACTTGCGTCCTTTGACGTTGTCCTCACACAAGACGTGTTTACTGACAATATTTCGTATATTTTCAATCATCTTCATTTTGTTCTCGTCCTACTAAAGATCCTACAAAGATCTATAGGATCTTCAGCACCATACATCTTGAATGCAAAGAAAAAGTCACAATGATTGATGTAAAAGACTTGGTAAAATAGATTTTAGGTCATTGCTACATCCCTTAAGCCTAAGAGATAATTGACAAAAGAGAGATAATCAATGGAGTGTCTCTCTGTTTCAGGAGAAACAAGCTAAGGAGGACTGTGTGACGTCATCGAGCGGAAGTCATACAGTCACGAAGTCGACTTATAATGACGTAACAGTGACGTCATAATTACGCGCCTTTATGATCTGGGTAACAAAACTCCCGCCCCGTCTACCCCCGTCCCCGTCCCCGTCCCCGCATCTCGTCCCTCCTGTCTCCCCGTCCGATGACAGAAAAACAGCGTCATCGTCCGCAAGTTGACGTTCAACTGTCTCGCAATGTTCTCACGCACACAGTCTTGTTCATCTGTTCATCGCAATGATTGGCTTAACCATCGTTTTCTCCCCTTTTTTTCAATGTTTACCAACACTCACCTCCTACAATAATAATGTAGGACGACGCAATATTCACGTCTATGCCGTGAGCGAATAGAGGTCACAATCTCATTTCTATCATTCTGTATTGAAGTCTTTGTGTAAGTATGAGAGCGGGCGCGTGTTTGTGAGGTTGTGATTAACCATCGTCTTGGATCACGTGTTGAACTCGTGATCGACAGCTATTATCCTCCCATATGAGAGCTCAGAGCTCGTGTATGGTTCGATTCATGGGTAATGCTGTGACCTTACACGCACGCACATACACACACACACACACACACACACACACACACACACACACACACACACACACACACACACACACACACACACACACACACACACACACACACACACACACACACACACACACACACACACACACACACACACACACACACACACACACACACACACACACACACACACACACACACACACACACACTCACACACACATAACTACACAAACCTATTCTTTGTGATGTTTCTATCAACTTTTTTTTTTTTTGGCGGGGGGAGGGGAACTAAACAAGAACTAACTGCAAAGCGAGGTGACCAGACATGGGGGAGGGGACAAAAGCCTCCTAACATCTAACACCTCCACCATTCTCGTCCATCTCATTCTCACGGAGTGGTTAACGAATAGAATTGACTTAGTAACAATATAGTTAACAATGAAACAATTGGTTGTTTTAACCCATTCAACTCCGATGACAAGATGTCTTGTCATTTGGTCAAATAAAACAAAAAATCATAAAACACCAAAATGTTTTATCAAACACCAGAAAAAATATGACGTCAATCCTCGCTTCGCTCGCAGCGAAGTGAGGACTGACGTCATATTTTTCTGGTGTTTGATCAAACATTTTGGTGTTTTATGATTTTTTGTTTTATTTGACCAAATGACAAGACATCTTGTCATCGGAGTTGAATGGGTTAAGAGATTAGATAATTTTATGGAGAGGGATGACAGACGGTAACGGACATGGAACTGCATAGTGTAGGTTTATGGTCTCTTGCAGTCTCCTCCGTTCGTATGTTCTTATTCCTATGTTAAAACATAGAAAAATGGCACTTCGTCACTTTAATACAATTATCGCAAACTCATCCTTGGTGCATCCCTCTCATGAGAGATTAGCATATGAAATTACAAGTAAACCTACATTTAGACGTCACCGCAATCATCATAATTATATTACTAGATTTGTATCTAATTACGGTATATAAATTCATATTTTCATTTACCAAATACACAGCAGCTGCTGTGGTCTATTTCGCTATCCACTCCAGACACGCAAACTTAATTCCTTCAATATAAGAAATATATTAGTATATATTATAGTTCGCTTATAATCAAAAATATTTTTACAATTTTTATTACGTTTGATCTAATGTGAGGTTAGTATAGGTAAGGTGCTGTTAAATATTGGAAGGAATTTAAAAAATGCCGCCATTGCAAGACAACACTGACCAAATATGGCGTATTTTTTACACAGCAACGGTGACATGATACGACAATATCATCATAATAGTTTACCCACATCACTATTTTCGTGTTTAGCCACGTCCAGTGCACCAATGTTGATAACAACGAAACTAAGTTCAATTTTCTATCACATTTGATCACCAATGTGTGTAAATGTCTTCCCTTGTTGGACTTTTGTACACCCAAACGATATCATATTCATATGTCAGTCACTCCCGCTGGCATCACCACCCAACTTCACTCATCACATCACACCTCACCGGAGCACTGTCGTCGTCTATCACCGACAAACCGTCATAAGCACATTTACATGCATACATCGATATAGCACAAGGTATTTCCTTGCATATGCAACATAGTTCAAGCTTGTTCTGTTCGACTTCTAACTTTGCAATCCCGTGTAACAGCTGAGAAAGCTGATATTAATTGTCAATTACACAAAACACACAAAGCAACCCAATCATAATTCAAATTAACCAACAAGAATTATACTAACTTCAATCTAACCATGAATGGATAACTTTCATGCAATTTCATAAATTGTACACCTCAATCATTAATCGCTCAGAATATACTTGGTTATTTTCCAGTGGATAATGGCCACCCAGAATGAGGTTACATTGACAGCTGAACTGTCACGAGTCGAAAGCTGCTGCTCCAGCTGACAAAGGCGCAACCAAGTCATTAGTGACTGCAATTACAGTTGGTTTTTCTCGTCATACGACTGTCGAGCACGTAACAATTACTGTGACGGAACCAAGCAGTTGCGGAACCATCTCCAACAACCATAACGAGACGGGGATGGTTTCGGACGGGCGGGAGGGATGTTAACCCATTCAACTCCGATGACAAGATGTCTTGTCATTTGGTCAAATAAAACAAAAAATCATAATAAAACAACAAAATGTTTGATGATCAAACAGCACCAGAAAAATATGGTGCTGTTTGATCATCAAACATTTTGTTGTTTTATTATGATTTTTTGTTTTATTTGACCAAATGACAAGACATCTTGTCATCGGAGTTGAATGGGTTAAGGCGTCATCACACTGGACTATTTTTCCTCCGACTGTCGGAACAGATTTCCAGCACCCAGCTTTCGGGAAGAAATCTAATATGCTGGAGGAAAAAGTACCTCCAGCATATCAAATAATATATGTAAATTGCTGAGAAAACAAGATAATTTCCATTGTGATTTTACGGCTTTTTTTTTTGTTTTCTTTTTTTTTTGGAGATAGGTGGTACCTCTGGTTAATTGGATATTGGAGAAAAAATAGCCTTTAGTCTCAAACTGGATGACCCATTTTCTATGCATATGAGGTCATATAAGATATGAGTATAATCTAAAGCGCTCCATGTTAGACAGACGAAGACACCAAACCATGATTTGACTTATTGTTGTCCATAGTTTGACCAGATGAGGTGCTCAATGAAAAAGTATTTTTGAGGTGTTGGCGTCTTCGCCTGTCTGGCACGGAGCGCCTCCATTTGACAACAAACGAGATTGTCCTCTGACCCGTTTTCTATGCGTCATTCTTACATTGTCCACAAGGATATAAGCGCTGGTAAACTAAAATCTATAACAATAACAATGATTAGAAAGTCTCCCAAGGCTTGACCAGTATTATCTCACTAACTGTGTTAGATACAATATGTCCTCGTGAGTATAAAAGGATTGCTAAGTAAACAAATCTAGGTTTAAGAAGCAAAGAGACAAGGACAAGTTTACTAACAGAGTGGTTAATGGATGGAGTAAACTTAGTAACCATGTAATGAGAGCTGAAGCAATTGGTTGTTTTAAAAGAAGATTAGATAACTTTATGGGTAGGGATGACAGGTGCTAGAAGACATGGAACTGACTAGTATACCCCTTATGACCTCTTGCAACAAACCTACATCATCACAAACTAGCTTACACTAGTTTCTAAAATATGATGCCAAATATTATTAGATTTCAAGTTAATGCAACGGAGAACGAGAGACCAAAATATTTACATGTTAAATCAGAGGAAATAATATATGTTGGTCTAACTAATGGATGTGTACAGTACCGCATTTACAATCATATCTTTAAGCTCTGATTTTCATGTCTAATTCTGAGACAAATCGCTAACATCTCTACAAGTTTTACTTATTCTAACTACATTTACATTAACTGATATCCCATACTTTATCTTATTGCATGTGTATAACCAAGATTGTAACTCCAGCGTATAATAGAAATTTTGTTTTAAAATCCCAAAACAAATTGGTAAACCGGACTTAGCATCACCAATTGAGGTCCTTACACATACCCAAAGAACGATTCTCATATTTGTAATCTATTCAGTCTATGTATGTGATTTGGTGGCGTAATTAAAAACGTGCTGGTCTCGCACTCCTGTAGTTGTGGGTTCGAATCCCGCACTTCTCTCCGATACCCAAGAGGTAATTGTTACCTGCCCCAACAGTCCAATCGTATGGGGCTAAGATGACGACTTCGGCAGCAGCTACGTGCGTAAGCTCATCAGAACAACTTAAACGAATAATGGGTTTGAAGTTGTTTGAAGCAGCTTCTAATACAGTCGTTCTCAATTGGTGATCGAAAGACCATTATTAGACTATGTTGATGCTCTGGGTGGTCCGCATGACATCCAACACATATAGTAACAAAGAAAAAAGATCTAGGGCTCCCAACGACGATGATAAAGTGAACCGACATAACACAACGGTGCTTCCGGGAATGATTCCTCAGGCAGCACCTGTTGCTCCAGAATAAATTACGGAAGCTTAAATGTTCTGCTTTAAATCTAGAATTCACATTGAGTTGAGGCGTCTGTCAAAATGTAAAGTGGCATTTGCTTATTTGGATGAGGAAATGATAAAAAAAAAAGTCTAACTACACTAATAAGACCAAAACTTGTGTACGCAGCAACACTATGGACACCCAGTACCAAAAAGAATATAAAGAAATTAGAAAGAATACAAAGAGCAACAACAAAACTAACGCCAACACTTTCCGAAATGACATATGACCAAAGACTGTCCAAATTAGAATTACCAACTCTGGAACAAAGAAGGGAAAGAGGATACTTACTAATTATCTATAGAATAATAAAAGGAATGGAAATCTTAGATAATAATGACTTATTGAAATAGGATGCTGGAAAAACGAAAGGACACGAAAAGAAATTAAAAAAAGATAATTACAGAAAAGATATAAAAAAACAGCTTCCCACACAGAGTGATAGATAATTGGAACAAAACAGATAAAGAAACAGTGTGTGCAAACACTATTCAAGATTTTAAGAAAAAACATGATGCTGAGAGATACAAAGACGGGTCACCACGAGCATAGCTCCCTTCCCGTATAATACAACTAGGTAAATACAACTAGGTAAATACAACTACACACACACACACATATATATATATATATATATATATATATGTATATATATATGTATATATATATATATATATATACATATTACCTCTGAAGAAGTCTCAAAAGCAAAACTGGTCAGGAATAAAGTCTCTTGTTCTCAATCGTGTCTTTCCATTCTTACCATTCATACACGTGTCATGATGTCACAATATATATACATATATGTATATATATATATATGTATATATATATATATATATATATATTTGCACATATATGTATATATGTATACATATATATGTATATGTATATGTATATTTATATATATGTGTGTGTGTGTGTGTGTGTGTGTGTGTGTGTGTGTGTGTGTGTGTGTGTGTGTGTGTGTGTGTGTGTGTGTGTGTGTGTGTGTGTGTGTGTGTGTGTGTGTGTGTGTGTGTGTGTGTGTGTGTGTGTGTGTGTGTGTGTGTGTGTGTGTGTGTGTGTGTGTGTGTGTGTGTGTGTGTGTGTGTGTGTGTGTGTGTGTGTGTGTGTGTGTGTGTGTGTGTGTGTGTGTGTGTGTGTGTGTGTGTGTGTGTGCGTGTGTGTTTAGTATGTCGTGTGTGGAAGTTGGACACTGACGAAGACGTCAGAAACAAAACAAATTAGTGAACAAAAGGCAATGGAGAGATGAATTTTAGAAGACAAGTCATATGTTAAAGCAAAGGACACAAAATAACTTTTAAATGTGTTAGAAAGTTGCTCCTTTCAGCACACTTTAATAAAAGTAGATTTTTGGATCACAAGACACTATTGTGAATGCTATACGCCTCTCAGTGATAAGTCATTTCCATGTATGGGTCATTTGTTATTACCTAATATCTTGGCGAATTCCTCTCGGTGGTATGACTCTGCTCATTTAGTGTAGTGATTGACGTTACCTGCAAATGATAAAAATATAAAGTTAGATGAAACAGAAAATAAGAACATCGTGAAGTGTCAAGTTACATAGTCATTAATTACTTTTTTTTCAAAGAAACCTAAGATGGTTGTGAAAACTCTTTCCTAGAAAGAAAAACAGGCACAAACACACACACACACACACACACACACACACACACACACACACACACACACACACACACACACACACACACATATACACACACATACAAACACATATACATACAAACACATACACACACACATTATGGCTGCATGAATATTCTTTCACAAACCTCAATTTTTATGTTCTCTCATTTGCAATAATTTTATTTTTCTCAGAAGCACAGTCGAAGCCAATATTACGACATCCAAAATTCATTATTCCCTAATATTTAATAAATTTCGACCTACCGTCATTGGCAAAGACCTTCCTTGACAGTGATTGGATTTGGACAACTACTTTACCATACTGTCCTCTAAACAAACTATTTTACCATATTGTCCTCTAAACAAAGAGTAATTGTGAATGAAATTATGACAATAATTGTAATAAACTCCAGATGGTTATTTTTGTATCCGTAAATAATATTCTTATCTTTCGCAGGACTTTAGATAAGTTGCCTCTTTATAAGTTTCACAAATCTAAGTTTTATTCACACATAAAAGCCTAATTCCATGATTTTATCCACATCACGATTATAAATACCTAAACTTTCGGTAAACGAATAGTATATATTGGTATTACCATAGTTGTGTTTGTAAAACATTCCTCTTCGCGACTACCTTTTGATATAACCATTAGTATTCTGAATACCATTATCAGGTTTCATCTTTGTTACTATAAGTATCAACACATTTCCCGTTTTTCTCCTTGTAGAATTTGACCTGGTCGTACTTCGGAATGCCACGCTGTAACGTAACACAACATCGTTAACTGCTGTCTTCGAATATGGCCATCACCTTGATTCACGCTCCAGAACTGTCCTGATGTCCCCAACATGATTCAACAAAGGACACCCGTCCCTAATTTTGATGTCGAGTCGTTGATTACCAACGTCCCTTCCCGTTCGTAATGGACGGTGTCGTTGATGCTATTTCCTGATGAGACTTGCCTCCTACATCACCCTTATAGCTTCATCACTACCGGTCTCATTATTCCCCCCCAACCTCTTATTACACTACGAATCAAAATCCTCCCAATCAACCTCAATGCGTCACTCGTGACACATCTTTCATCCCCACTCTCATTACCCCCCGAGATTCCGTATTACCCTTCTTTTATCCTCTCATTTTCAACGTTCCTGCCCTTTGCCTCCAGGACTCCTATTCCGAATATATGTTTCATATCTCCTTTCAAAATTTCTCTTTTGCTTTCTATAGTAACCATTCCTCTTCTCTCCCTCTCTTCTACCTAAGCCACACATCCCTTTCCTATTCCCAGCACGGCCGTCGCCCATCGAAGCCCCTTTCCGCAATTCATCTTCCATGCCTTCTTCCCCGGTCATCACGTATTTTCTCAGCTGCATACAACCTAAGGTTACTGCCTTGATTGTGTTCCATATCAGCTAAGTACCTAAATACATATACAAAGAAGTTATACAAACGAGTGTGGGAACATAGTTATTTTAAATCAATATGAATGCATTGATTGGAGTAGGTAATGCCATTAGGAAGTGTGGTTTATTACGTCACAATAAAGTAGTGTAGTAAGACCAGCTGTGAGAGAAATAGATCGAGTGAAAAAGGGTTAGGAAGAGATAGGAAAAAGAGATAGGAATGTTTGAAGACTGTGAATGGACGAAGAGGTCACAGTGTCATGAAGCGGTGGGGGTTAATCAGCTTCAGCTCTCGGGGTTGAAGTGATGGGCTGTGCCTCTCTGTACGGTGAATGTGACAAGAGTCTTGCGACCCATCCTCTCCAAGGTATTGAGTATATTATCATGAAAATCGTTATAGAAATAAAAGTGGACATCACTCATCACTAATAGATTAAAAGAATTGTCCCAGGCACAGAACACCTCGTTTGGGACTACACACATTTTCTTATACAGATATGTTAATACTAATAAAGATGTATTCATCAGCCACCGTTTTCGAATTAGAGAACCTCAAAATATGTTCTGGAATTCGACCTTTCAAGGTCATTTAAGCTCACACACATATTAACGAATTTCTTGTACAAATGTGACTCCAAGAATTTCTCTCTTAGATTAACTTGTCTGCCAGAACAAATTCTAAATAACTATTTGTATTTCCACAAAATTGATCTAAAGTTTCAATCAGCTGTTGCTTCATACTTCGATGACTGGAAATCCGCAGCTTCACGATATCTGGCAATGGTCCTCGGGCCCTCCTAAAGATCTCTCCAGGAAGATACCTTAGACCAGTGATTCTTAACCTGAGGGGCGCGCCTCAGGAGAAAAAAAGTCTGTGTTGTATTCGTATTAGCATGGGACTGTTTTATGTCACCAGCTGGAAGTAGCAGGTAAATGGGGACCAGCTGCCTGTTGCCAGCTCCCCTTGTATCTGAGAGTGAAGTACAAAGCTGACAAAGAGAGTTCTTATGAGTTATACCTACAAATAGTGAGGAACTTGGTGGAGTTCGAAAATGGGTGGTAGGGAGACGACTCTCTCTGACGTCCTCCTCGCAGGACCACCTCGTGCGGATACCGGTCGTCGATCCCTCATATTCGTTTCCAAATCTTAACTTATTTAGGTTAGATTGTCTAATTTACATCCTAATTTAAATAAGCCAAGAATTCTGTAACTAGAGTTATTCTCTAGTTACCTATATACTCCTGTATAGTGCAACCAAAAATATATTAGAGATAACGAGATAAATATATATATATATATATATATATATATAGATATATATATATAGAGAGAGAGAGAGAGAGAGAGAGAGAGAGAGAGAGAGAGAGAGAGAGAGAGAGAGAGAGAGAGAGAGAGAGAGAGAGAGAGAGAGAGAGAGAGAGGAGAAAAACAGAGACTGAGAAAGACAGAGACAGACAGAGAGGGTGATAAACAGAGAAAGAGGGACAAGAACAGGTTGAGAACAGAGATAAGAACGGGGTAAGAACAGAAGTAAAAGAAAGGAACATTTTCTCACCACAGATAAACTTAGAAAACGGGGAATCGGTCATCGGAAGAATGACAAAGCACCCGAAACGAGGAGAAGAGGAGGGCAGTGACGGCGTGACAGAAGAAGAGATGGGGAAAAGAGAAGGTGGGAGTTCGATTTCCGTGTGATGCTCGTGGGTGTACAAGGTGATATATTCCTCTTCCCTGCTGGCTATACGTTACTGCCCAAGCTTACGACTCAAGGGGGAAAACATGGAAGAAAACGTACACTCGCCTCTTTTCCTGCAATACAAGTTTATTCTCTGTTTTGTTTTGTTTTTTTGCGCTGCTTTCTGTATCGTCGAGTAGTTGCTTGGCTTAATATTCTTTGTGTGATTGAAAAACTCAGGTTAATTTCCTCTACAAATATCTCCTGGTCTTCTTGATTGTTCCTTCCTTATTTCCTTTTCAAAAAGAAATTCCGTGACTAACTGTTTTCCTTCAATGCAAGTTTCTTCTTTTTGTTCATCTGCAGTGTTGTAGTCTTCTGTACTATCGAATAGCTCCTTGTCCCAACCATTTTCATAGTTAAAAACCTCAGTTTGATCTCCTTTACGAACATCTAATATCATTTTTTTATTGTTCTACTCTCATTGATTTCTTTTTCAAAATATATTCTCTTACAGAAAAACAAGAATATTCTCACTTTCATCTCTACCGCTCCTCTGACCAAATGCCAACACATACTTGTAAAACAAGGTCAAGTGTCTGATCTATCTCGTGTTTATTTCTGTAAACTTAGATAACACTTAGGCTCCGTGTCTAGAAAGTTCTCTCATGAAACTAGTGACCCCAACCCTCAACACAAGGTGAGAGAACAGAAATATAAGAACAAAAAGGAGAAAATGTCATAATTATGTTTAGTACGGTTGTCGCCTGCAACAGAAATGAAAGCGGAATGATTGAATAAGATTAACAAAAGTTCTTATCAACGTAAGACTGTTTTTACGAATTCTAGAAAACCGACGTTTCCTTCATATCTAGAAAAGATAAAAGTAAAATCTAATATCATTCTAGAAACGTTTCATCGAGATCAAGACCATGGATCATATCCAACAAACAATAACGATAATGATCATCTTTATGTGACACGGAAATATGAAGTAGAACCAAGTGTCGACCAAGCAGCCATGAGACTAAGATTGTCTGGTCGATATGAAAGCGGTGGAGAAGGGATTTACAGCAGTGATTCGATTACCTGCCCCAAACAACCCCTAAAGCGTACAAGACAAAGGTGACTTGTTCCACAGCTACGCGCCTCTTAGTGCCGGCTCATCGACTTCTTATCATCAATTTTCCGACACCAGTTAACTACACTTGTACATTCCAGCTAACTAGACAGAGCACAGTTAACAGTTAACAGAACCCCCAAGGCAATATATAGCAGAGACCAGATCAGGAAAGCGGCCGCGTCTCTAAAGAAGTCATACTTGAGCGGGATGCCGACTGTGAATTACAACATGACCATGGCCAACTACAGTCGGTCAGTAGCTTATGAAATGCTATTTCCCAATAATGCATAAAGAAGGCGTGCACGAGATTAAGATTAGGTTAAGACTGCAACATATGATAGTATCATGGGATTCGAAAGCGTCTCATCTGGTGCGGTAACTGGACCTCCGCCGCGAGACTACAAAAAGACTTGAAGACAATCGCGCGAAAAAAAAAACAAAAAAAAACGGAATTCGAAGAGACGTGACCTCGACAACTCGATCTCGCCATTGACAAAACTCACTGAATCAACCGCTAAGGAGTCTTGCCAAGATTTAGTTGATATCTACTCATTACTTCATAATCGCTCTGAAAGGTACCCAAGTGGCGTAATCGGAACTGGTCTCGTATTCGCTCAGTTGTGGGTTCGAGTCCCCAAACTTTTCTCTGATTCCCAACAATGATTGTTACCTACCCAACGGTCCAAATGCATTGGACAAAGGTGACGGCTTCGGCCGCATCTACGAGCCTCCTGGCGTAGGCTCCTCACCACCACCTTGAAAAGGTTATGGAAGTGAATGAAAGGATGTTGGAGAAATGTTTAGACCACTGGATTGAAATCTAATGAAGCAGTAGAGGAAAATGATGCGTTATGCCTAAATATAACCTAGATAATGAGTACAAGAGGTGTTGTTACCACGAGCAAATTGAAAAAAGAAGTCTTAAAGGAGAGATTTAAGAAGGATAGCGAATTGGGAGAGTGAAATTTCCAGAGAGGGCAAAACAACAGCGTCTCTATGACGGCAGGGGTGACTTTAGATGATTATGTAAAAGACAAAGACGCCTGAACTGATTCAGAGATGGCGTAAAGTATGTGAGAATGGAGATGGTGAAAAAATATGTGAATGGTGAACTATGTCTGCAGGCATTGGGTCGGAAGTAAAATGAGATGACTTCTTGTGATGAAAGATTGCTTCTGGGAAGCTTAACGCGTGATGAAGTGAAGCCGAGAGTGAACGTGGGTGACGTGGTGAGGATGCTAGTCATCATAGATGGTTGTGGTGAAGACTACGCGTGTGACTGGGTACGAAGAGGGAAGACCTTGGAGTGACGACAGTATTCTTTGTCGAGCTCGTGAGAACTGTGGTAGTGATTTTATTGTTGAACAAAATCTGGGTCAGTATTGGCCATATGTCGGTCATAAAGTGGGTGATTATTACATACACTAAATGGTCCCTAGTGAACAGAATTAGATCTTTTCAACCACATTAATTCACTTTAATTCCATGCTATCACAGTCGAGATTCACGAGGAGCTCGATGGAAGTATATATATGGAAACTGATACGTGGTCAAGCTAAGGACTCGAACCCAGCTCGGACGTAACAAGTGACTTAGCCCATTGCGCAATGGATAAGCTAGGATAAAGCCTATCACACTATAATGCGAATAGTTAGCTCCCCCCCCACACACACACAACTATCGGGAGCGAGGTGGGAGAGGGAGGGAAATTTATGGAACGTCCTCAAGTTAAAATTGGGTTCTCTTCTGTAATATGAGTACGGCTGGCCTTAACTAAGGAAATGTCAAGATGCATTTAAAGAAAGATTTCAAGTAGAAGAAGAGTGTGTTTCTGGTAGGAAAGTGTTGGGTTGGTTTTGTTTGTTTGTTTGTTTGTGTGTGTGTGTGTGTGTGTGTGTGTGTGTGTGTGTGTGTGTGTGTGTGTGTGTGTGTGTGTGTGTGTGTGTGTGTCATTCACCTTGGTTTCACCTTTCACCTTGGTCTTTGGGTCACGTGTTAGACTCGTGATCGACAGCTATTTCCCTCCCGGAGGAGAGCTCAGAGCTCGTATGATCGATCTATTGTGTGTGTGTGTGTGTGTGTGTGTGTGTGTGTGTGTGTGTGTGTGTGTGTGTGTGTGTGTGTGTGTGTGTGTGTGTGTGTGTGTGTGTGTGTGTGTGTGTGTGTGTGTGTGTGTGTGTGTGTGTGTGTGTGTGTGTGTGTGTGTGTGTGTGTGTTTATGTGTGTGTGTTTATGTGTTTGTTTCGTCCATCTGACGCAGCATACGGATCTGTGAGGCCACAAAGATGCGTAGTGCTTACGTATGATACCTTTCTACTACTCCGCACTTGTTTTCATTTATCTATTTATCTATTTATTCACTCATTTGTTATCTATTTATTCATTAACTTTTTATTTGTTCATCTATATTTCTATTTACTTATATATTTATTCATTTATTCGTTTATCTATTCATTTACTCATATCTATTATTATTGCTATTATCATCTTTCACGCCACAGGGATTTGAACTAGTTTCTTGTACAAGGGACGATAGTGTTAACCCCCCCTGAGCCAACCGGGTCTCTTCAAAGTTGGACAAGATGCTGAAGTCATTGTAATTGTTCAAGAGATAATGACGGTGTCGGATGTAGCAGCAAGAGTCACTGAAAGTGGTATTAGAAATAGTGGTGATAACATAATAATAGCTTTAGACTATAGCCATTGTAGCCGTGGTGGAACGTGGTGGTAATGGTGGTGACGGTAATAATGGTGGCTGTGGTGGATGTATTGTAATGATTGTGTTTATAGTAGGACGAATGGTGGTTGATGTGATGATAGCAGCAGTGGTGTTGTTGGGGGTAAATGTGTTTTGGTATTACAATAGATGTGATGGTTGTAATGTGGAGATAAGACGTGGTCATATGTGAATAAAATGTGGTATATGTGGTTGTGGTTGTGGTGGTTGTGGTGTTGGTGGTGATTGTAGTTGTAGTTGTGGTTGTGGTGGTGGTGGTGGTGGTGGTGGTGGTGGTGGTGGTGGTGGTGGTGGTGGTGGTGGTGGTGGTGGTGGTGGTGGTGGTGTTGTTGGTGGCGGTGGTGGTGGTGGTGGTGGTGGTGGTGGTGGTGGTGGTGGTGGTGGTGGTGGTGGTGGTGGTGGTGGTGGTGGTGGCGGCGGCGGCGGCGGTGGTTGTGATGGTTGTGGTGGTGGTGGTGGTGGTGGCGGCGGCGGTGGTGGTGGCGGCGGTGGTGGTGGTGGTGGTGGTGGTGGTGGTGGTGGTGGTGGTGGTGGTGGTGGTGGTGGTGGTGGTGGTGGTGGTGGTTGTGATGGTTGTGGTGGTGGTGGTGGTTGTGGCTGTGGCTGTGGTTGTGGTTGTGATGGTTGTGATGGTTGTGATGGTTGTGGTTGTGGTGGTTGTGGTTGTGGTGGTGGTGGTTGTGGTGGTAGTGGTGGTGGCGGTGGTGGAGCAACGAGTCTCAGTACACGAAGAGACAGAACAACCCCCATCCCGACCCCAAACCCTACACCGCATCCTCCTCCTCTCCACGCTTGTCACTCACATTACAGCAAATGACAGTTCGAGACTGCAATGGACAGCCCCACCTCCTTGTGATCGACACTGGGATGTGACGTCACCACCCAGGTAATTCTAGACGAGGTGTAACCCGGCTATTAGATAGAAAGGAGAGCGTCTCCTTCCGTCGGTGGTTTTGTCGTCGTCTTGTCTTCGGCAGAACTCTCCTTGTACCTATCTGGGTTCGCTTGATTGCCCTCTAGTTGCTTGGCAGCGGGAAAAGGCCGTGCGTGAGTGTGTTTATTCCGTGAACCACCTGGGATACAGTGAAGGAGCCTAGAGTAGACAGAAACACCTTGACTCTAAGTTAACTATAAACTCCTTCAACATGGTGACGGTTAAGGGTTAGGCTCAAGAAGCGAGTTAAGGTAACCTCGATTAACCACATTGAGCTGATGACGTGGGGCAGGTATTTGTATGATGGGCGTCAGAGAGAATCAGCTCCCTACTGCACATCTCTAAAGCTCTTACCTTCACCGGTAGGTGCAGCCTCGAGGGGGTGGCTCTCGTTCCCCTGGCCAGACCCCAAGATCTCTCTCTCTCTCTCTCTCTCTCTCTCTCTATATATATATATATATATATTTTTATATATATATATATATATATATATATATATTTATCTCTCTCTCTCTCTATCTATCTCTATCTCTATCTCTATCTCTCTCTCACTTTCAATTTGAGTTTCCTCTACCAGAGCATTTGGTTTCATGCTAGGACGGTAACGAATAGATGTGCAGAGGTAATCGTCAAACTCCATCTAGCGATAGTTAGACCCATCCTTGACTATGCGGTACAGTTTTAGTCTCCGTCCTATAGAATGAACATAAATTCACTATAATCAGTACAGAGAAGAATGACCAACATGATACATGGACTCAGAAATTTGCCTTACGAAGAGAGGCTAAGGCACCTTACACTCTCTGAAAAGACGCAGAGTGCGGGGTGATCTAATAGAGGTGTTCAAATGGATCAAAATCTTTAACAAGGGTGATGCAAACAAGGTCATCATATTAAAACAACAGGGCAGGACTCACAGTAATGGATTTAAACTGGAAAAATTTAGATTTAAGAAGGAAATAGGCAAGAATTGGTTTACTAATAGGGTGGTCGACGAATGGAATAGACTTAGTAACCATGTAGTAAGCGCTGAAACTATTAGTTGTTTTAAGAAATGATTAGACAACTTTATGGATGGGGATGACAGGCGGTGATGGAGACAGAGCTACCTAACGTAGACATTATGGTCTCTTGCAGTCTCCTTCATTCTTATGTTCTTATGTTTGCACATAAGGGGAGATGACAATAGTCGATGTAACGTCGCGAACTCCCCTATCAGGAGGTTAGGACGGTGCCCCTTACAGAGGACTTTGTAGCGTGGAATTGAATGAACCATGCCTTTGGTTCAACTTCGCTGGTGGCAGGATTCGAACCACCATCCCCTCGACCTTCACTGCAAGTAGCGACGACCTAACCCGCTCAGCCAGCGAGCTTCTTAGTACATATGCAAAAAAATATATATTTTTCTAAAATAAGCAAATGGTGATATTTTGTCAATAGAGCACTAATAATTATTTTCCCCGCCATTGGATATTTATAGCCTTTCTAAAAGCGAGATGAAAAAATGAGAAAAAAAATGAAATCTCCCTCTCTTTTTTTTTTTTTCTTTTTTTTTTATAATGAATAGCGCAGGCGGTGAGTCGTAATCCGGGGGGAAAAACTCGTCTCGGTAGTTTTTACATTCCCCCATTCAAACTAGATCCTAGATTGAGCCACTGAATCACTATTGTTCCACTTACATTCGTGATCACCTTGCAATGCAAAAGATGTGAAAAGTCAACAACATATCACCACCGGAAGCCCTTGTGAGACGCAATGGTCTAACTGAGATCTGTATTCAAGAAACTCGTCTTGTAGTCTGCCCGACATTCATCGCGGTTCACATGACGCTTTATGGTAACGTTAAAATGGTGTCGGTAATTTCTGTATTAAGACAAACGTGTTTTATTTTATCGTATTTACAGAAAGTCCTGTTGAATACAGAATGTTGCCATATACCTGTCGTTCATTTAAGGTAAGATTGTAATGAATGTTATCGTACATTTTCATCAGCACCAATCCAAGTATATGGTGAATAGACATTTCAGTGTTCATGTATATCTACAAACACACACACAAACACGTCTTCAACACAATTATATATCGAGTTTGCTTATGTCACGTAGTTCGAAAACTAGCTCCGTGTAACTCTTCAAGGATATTTCTCTTTTCTTCAAACCTGTTCAAAGAGACACGCGATTTGAACGAGATCGTCTGTGGCACCAAGAACAAGCGGCCCAGAGTAGCCAATGCTGAATGGGTCTTGTACATAGACCCTGTTCACACTAGCGGTTTGAACCGCACAAAAACCGCGGCGGTACCACATAGTCAAGGGAAAACTGCGCGGTTGTGTGTGAACATCTCCATTGACTTATAATGTAATTGAAACCGCTATGATCGGGGCAAATTACTCGACATAGGCACCCGTATCAGTAACAAGAGGTAGAGTACCACGGAAATAGTCAGTCTGGGAACAGACACATTAAAAAAAAAAAAAAAAAAAAAAAAAAAAAAAAAAAAAAGGTGCCACCCGGGACGGGGTAGGGAAGGCTTAGAGAACAGCGGTTTGAAGGGACAAGAGCCTTCGTCATCGTCCTTGGGACAGACAAATGGTCGCCTTATGGAAGGTAGAAGGGAAGGGAACGCCCGTTAATGGTTCTCTCCTTCTTGCCTTCGCTTCATAATGGTTCCTCCGAGGTTCGAGAGATCTCTAGGTCAGAATTTTTTTTTTTTTTTTTTTTTTTTTTTTTGTCTTCTGGAGATCGATTCAACAGTAAATAGAGTCATCAGGCAAATATAAAATATCATTAGTCTTTTGTGGGTGGCACCCTTGACGGACAATTGTCCCCAAGTTTTGAACCAGTAGTCTAAATGGACCACACAGCAATTTCAAAACTGCACGCAAGAGCACATGAGACAAGAAAATGAGAGAGAAAGGAGTAGTGAGAGAGACACAAACTGAAAAGGGAATAGGCAAACAGAAATATAGACAGAGAGACAGAAAGTAAGAAGATAAAGAAAGAGGAAGTGAGAATGAGGGAGAGGGACAAGGAGGAGGAGGGCGAAGGATAAGAATGACAAGGAGGAGGAGGAGGAGGAGGGGGAGGAGGGGGAGGGAGGGGAGGGGAAGGGAGGAGGAGGGGGAGGGAGGGGAGGGGGAGGGAGGAGGAGGTAGGGGGAGGGAGGGGGAGGGAACTAGTATTTCATTAATAACCAGCGCTTCTTTCCTTAGGGAAAGTGTTGCGCTAAGAAGATTTTCAAAGATAGTGAGAATTTCAAGAAGGGGAGTAGAAAGTAGGGATAGAAAAAGTAGGAGATAATCAGCATTCTTTTGTTGAATGAGGATTAGTTTCCAGTCATAAAGAAATGATGAGTGATTCTGATCCGTTGAGATGTCACTGAAGTCACTGAAGTATTAACTGCATTGAATCTATATTTGCATTAACTCATTCAGAAGGGTGGTAAACGGCCAAGGAGGAGGAGAAGGATGTGAAGGAGGAGAAGGATGAGGTGGAGGAATGGGAGGAGGAAGAGGTGAAGGAGGAAGAGAAGGAGGAGGTGGAAGAGGTGAAGGAGGAGGAGGAAGAGGTGGAGGAGGAGGAGGAGGAAAATGAAGAGGTAAAGAAGGAGGTAAAGGTGGAGAAAGAGGTGAAGGAGGAGGAGGAGGAAGGAGAGAAGGAGGAGGAGGAGGAGGAAGGGGAGGAGGAGGAGGAGGAGGAGGAGGAGGAAGGGGAGGAGGAGGTAAAGGAGGAGGAGGAGGTAAAGGAGGAGTTGGAGGAAAAGGAGGAAGAGGTGGTGGAGGAGGGGGAGACAATAACACGGCTGCCGTCTGAGGTGATTCACAACGACCTCTTGGTGATTCTCTTCATTTACTTTTTTTTCTGGATGTCATGGTGAAAAGTCTAATTCTAGATTTGCTTCTGGATGATACCAGGTGAAAGTGAAAAAAAATGTCTTGCACTTCTCCTTCAATGCGGAGACGTAATGTTACAGATTCTGTTCCAACTACAAACAATTTCAACGAGTTAAAACAGCCACGATGTTGCCATACACACATAAACACATACACGCACGTGCACACATACACGCACACACACGGACACACACACACACACACACACACACACACACACACACACACACACGCACGCAAACACACACACACACACACACACACACACACACACACACACACACACACACACACACGATTCGTGGCGCAGTGGTAGAGTTCCCGGCCGCCACTACGGCGTTCCGGGTTCGAATCCCGCCCAGGGCTGAAATAATTTCAGTATCGCTGCGCTGCGAGTCGTTACTCCAACTCTCGTGGGCGGGGAGTTGGGTGTGTGTGTGCATGTAAGGTCACAGCATTACCCATAGATCGGTCATATATGAGCTCTGAGCTCTCTTCTGGGAAGGAAATAGCTATCGATCACGAGTCCAACACGTGATCCAAGACCATGGTGAATCACACATTCACACACGGTGGTGATATCCCTAAATGACTCGTGGTATGCGAAAATTACCTCCTGGACAATTAGATGCGAGTCATGGTCTTCGGACAGGAGCTACCAACTGGCATACTGGACACTCAAGATATCCCTATAAGGACCTGTCTCATAATGTATCCAGTACTTGTTTAATTCTGTTCCTTAATCACCAAGAGATCATTTCAACATTGACTTAAAATCGTGGGAAATCTAGTCACTAGTTTTCGGTTTTGGGACCTACTTCTGACCCTTTCTGGCCCCAAGGTAGGGATCACTGCCACATACACT
>NC_134789.1:4960582-4965582 GCF_046742065.1 Oratosquilla oratoria | reverse complement strand
GCGGACATCCGCGCTCTTACGTTTCCTCTTCCTCCTCCTCCTCTTCCTCCTCCTCCTCCTCCTCCTCTTCCTCCTCCTCCTCTTCCTCCTCCTCCTCCCCCTCCTCCTTCTCTTCCTCTTCCTCGTCCTCTTCCTCTTACTCTTCTCCTTCCTCCTCCTCCTCCTCCTCCTCCTTTTCCTCCTCTTCCTTCTGCTCCTCCTCCTCGCCCTCCTCCTCCTCTTCCTCCTCCTCCTCCTCCTCCCCTCCTTCTCTTCCTCCTACTCTTCTCCTTCCTCCTCCTCCTCCTCCTCCTTTTCCTCCTCTTCCTTCTCCTCCTCCTCCTCGCCCTCCTCCTCCTCTTCCTCCTCCTCCTCTTCCTCCTTCTCCTCCTACTCTTTACATTCTTTGTCCTCCTTTTGTTCCTCTTCCTATTTCTCTTCTTATTATTTTTCCTCCTTCAACTAGGTATCTTCCTCCTCCTCCTCCGTCAACTACTTCTCTTCCTCCTCCTCCTCCTCCTCCTCCTCCTCCTCCTCCTCCTCCTCCTTCTCCTCCTCCTTTTCTTTCTCCTCCTCCTCCTCCTTTTCTTTCTCCTCTTCCTCCTGTTCTCCCTCTTCCTCCTGTTCTTCCTCCTCCTCCTCCTCCCTCTCACCCTTCCCTTCTCCTCCTCCTCCCCCCTCCCCCTCCTCCTCTTCCCCCTCCTCCTCCCCTCAACCCTTAGTTCTTTGTACCGGGGCCACAAGATAAATCCTTCTCTTCCGGTCTCGTGGTAGCTTTCCGTCTGTAGATAAGTTTTCGTCTAATTATGTTCCTCAAGATGGGACCAAACGGGCCATGCTGGGGCAGGACGACCTCAGTCACAGGGACTCCCGCCACGAGGCAATTTCCTTCACTTGTCTACTTTACCCAATATTATAATTTCGAGTACCTAGACCGCAATTAAAGACCGACTCCTCTTCGCCTCGAGGTTCCCTGTCCAGGAGCTTGAAAAGTGGTCTTCCGGAGACGCAGCAGCGACAGCGGCGGCGGCGGTGGCGGCGACTACGAGGTTTCCGTCCCTTACTCACTCCCTTACTCACTCACTCCCTTACTCACTCACTCACTCACTCACTCACTCACTCTGACATTTCCGACAACTCCGGAGAAACGGTGGTGGGGCGGGTGGATTATTTCTCACCACATAAAGGTGGATTAACTCTTCCCGCATGAAGTGGATCACCTCGTACCACATGGATGTGGGTTACCTACTACCACATAGAGCTGAATTACCTCCTACTTCTCTGTGAAAAGGGGTCGACCCATACCTAACTTTCACCATCGAGGAATCATTCTCCCTTTCGACCAATATGCTGCGATCTGAAAGCAGACGAGGAGCCTACGCCAGGAGGCGCGTAGCTGCGGCCGAAGCTATCACCTAACCCCTATGCGCTTTGGGGACTGCTGGGACAGGTTACAGTCACTGCTGGGTATCGGAGAGAAGTGCGGGATTCGAACCCACAACTATGTGACTGCAAGACAAGCACGGTTTCGATAACTCCGCTAGCTGTGATTTGGGGTATATCTTCATTATGGTTGTCTTCAAGGAGGTCCCAAAACACACCGTATGTAGTGAAGGCAGAAACGATTGGTTGTTTTCAGAGAAGACTAGATAACTTTATGGATAGGGATGACAAGTGGTAAAGGACATGGAACTGCCTAGTATAGGCTTTATGGTCTCTTGCAGTCTCCTCCGTCCTTATATTCTTACAATGTGACCTACGTTGCAGCGACAGGCGGGTTGAAGAAGTTGTGCACATCTATTTGATAAAAGCAAAACAAGTTAAAAAAAATTCTTGTAATTGCAAGAAGGATTTCTCGGTGGTATTCTTAGAAAAATTCTTTCCTTATATTTCTTTTAAGAATACCACCGTAAGAATCTTACGGTGGTATTCTTAAAAAAATTCTTTCCTTATATCTTTCCCCTCCAAGGATATATATAAGAATTTATGTTAGATTTATGTAAGGAAAGAATTTTCTAAGAATGCCACCGAGAAATCCTTCTTACAATTATAAGAAAAAAATTAACCTGTTTTGCTTTCATCAAATAGATGTGTACAACTTCTTCAACCCGCCTGTCGCTGCAACGTTGGTCACATCGTAAGAACGTAAGGTCGGAGGAGACTGCAAGAGACCATAAAGCCTATACTAGGCAGTTACATGTCCTTTACCACCTGTCAAACCTATCCATAATGTTATCTAGTCTTCTCTTAAAGCAACCAATCGTTTCTGCCTTCACTATATACGGTGGTATTCTTAAAAAAAAAAAAAATCCTTGTATAAATCTTATATAAATCCTCGGAAGGAATAGGTTTATACAAAGAAAGATTTTTTTTAAGAATACCACCATAAGAATCTTACGATGGTATTCTTAAGAAAAGAATATTTTCTTTTATAAATTTTTCCCTTCCGAGGATCTATATAAGATTTATATAACGATTTTTTTTTAAGAATAATACCGATAGTTATGCCTATTAACTCATTCCTCCTGCCTGTAAACGATTTTATTAAGCCTTCGGGTTCTTTTTGCTGTCAGTGTGCTAGGGAATATGTGTATGTTGACACAAGTCAATGAATCAGCTCCGTCATATAAGGCGTCCAGAAACAGAGGGGCATCCTCGTCACTTTCACCGGTTTCGAGTGGAAGGCTGGAATCCATGCCCAACCATGGTAAATGTCCGTTTACTTTAATTTGGCGATTTTTTTTTTTCATTCAGTGAAACAAAATTCCTTCAGCCTGTATAAAAAGTAGGATATGATGAACAATTGGAACTACGAGATTGGAGAACTGCAATTCAAATGTTCAGCAATACGAATGGACATTTTTTTTTTTCTTAGTTCAAATGGAGTGACAGTAAAGTCACTTATAGCGATAACAATATTAGTTTTGGACCATTCACTTATGTCCTGCCATGAATACACAAAATCTAAATGTTGTCTGTAAAATTATATTTCCGATACGATATAAATATATATACACACTCATATTATGTATATACATGTGTGTGTGTGTGTGTGTGTGTGTGTGTGTGTGTGTGTGTGTGTGTGAGTGTGCGCGCGCGCGCGATAAGTTTTTAGCTAGTTTGCAACTATCACAGCTTTATATACCGATACTGCCGACTATTAGTCAAATTTATTAATTTATGAAAAAAAATCCGTAAAAGGGTTGATAATAAAGAAAACATTTACAACATTTCTCCCGACAAACATCTCTAACGTACCATAACATCAAACTCCTGCAGTTGATATCAATAATGTATCAACAATTGAAATAAAGAGCAACTGTGCGAAGGCCCTTTTAATCCAGACCGTAATAAACGACTTCTGTTACAGAGCCCGCCAGAGTACGGTGGCCACGGAAGACTGCCCGTGTGACGGACTCTCGAGGAAGGGGCGGAGGAAGGGTCCGGGAAAAGCACAAGACAAAACAAGCCCCGTGTCTTGGTGTCGCATCCGGACCGTGTCACATGGTTCTGATGGCCGGAAAGGGGTTTCTGAACATCTCCGAGGTTTTCTTGTTGATCCAGAAGAGCATCATGACATTCATGCGACCCGTGGAAGGACACCGAGGTGTGGAGGAAGAGTTACGAGAACAAGAAAGTTGCGATGCTAATTAGGAAAGATGGCATGCACTCACAAATACATACATGCTCGCACATAATCTTAACCAATCAGGCGCGCGCGCACGCACACACACAAACACACACACACACACACACACATATATATATATATATATATACACATACACAAACACACACAGGGAAATGTAAGGAGAGAGATAGAGGGAGAGGGAGAGGAAGTGAGAGATGGGAAGGGGTAGGGACAGGGGCAAGGTGTAGGAAAAGGAAAGGAAAAAGGAGAGGGGAGAGAGATGGGGGATAAAGAGAGAGAGGCAGAGAGAGAGAGAGAGAGAGAGAGAGAGAGAGAGAGAGAGAGAGAGAGAGAGAGAGAGAGAGAGAGAGAGAGAGAGAGAGAGAGAGAGAGAGAGATAGATAGATAGATAGATAGATAGATAGAGAGAGAGAGAGAGAGAGAGAGAGAGAGAGAGAGAGAGAGAGAGAGAGAGAGAGAGAGAGAGAGAGAGAAGAGAGAGAGAGAGAGAGAGAGAGAGAGAGAGAGAGAGAGAGAGAGAGAGAGAGAGAGAGAGAGAGAGAGAGAGAGAGAGAGAGAGAGAGAGAGAGAGAGAGAGAGAGAGAGAGAGAGAGAGAGAGATTCATATTCACACACACGACACGTAACTCATTATTACTGGTAACCTTTATGCACCCCCGAGTTGTGCTCACATTTGTTTTTATTCCTGAGGTCTTGACGGGAGAGCCTGAGAGACGTATCGTACAGTTGAGTAATCGCAAATTGATTAACGGGAGAGCAAAAACAGGATTCGCAACCTGGTAATGCTATGATTACCTGGTCTTATTATACCGTTGATTATATGTTCTAATTCGTGTGCTCGCTGCCGAGTTGACACTGCGATATCGGGAGGGAGGTTTCTGGAGGTCAAACGCAGACCCTTGGAGCAGTTTTCTTGTCAAGTCGTGGCAGGATTTGTCAGTTTGTCTTCGTGGTTTGTTGAGGAACCTGCGGGGACACCAGCAAAGGAAGAGGGTTTGTGTACTCGAGGGATGAGAGGAAGACTGAAGGATTATCAGAGTTCGAGCTTTTGGTTTAGCTTTTCTTCTTTAGTTTTTTGTTGCGCTTCTCAGCCGGAGGTCCGTAGACCTCCACTGAGCCACAGAAACCTACCAAGGAGTCCGCAGGACAGAAAATCTAAATTGTTACGTTATCTATAATATCGTGATTATATACAGATTTTTTTTCTTTTATTTTTTTGTCACGTTTGCACAGTGATAACGGTCTTACATACAAATGCAAAATGACTATATTCTATATGATCCAGTATCAAGGGGTCCCCTGAATAAATAAGTCGGTGTAAAGACTTCAAAAAAAAAATTAGATGATCTTGCGCAGCTCTATCTCTATA
>NC_134789.1:4940582-4955582 GCF_046742065.1 Oratosquilla oratoria | reverse complement strand
TCACACTGCAGTGAATGTTATTTGCCCCCAACAGTCCCCAAAGCTCATAGGGCAAAGGTGACGGCTTCGGCCACAGCTACTTAGCGCCTACTGCCGTAGGCTCCTCACCTCTAAGGGACGGGGAGGGGGGATTCATAAGTAAAAAACAACGGGAGATAAACAAGAGTTTTGTAAGGGAAAAAGTAGCACGAATAAAGCCCCAAGAAACGTTGGAACCAAGACGCTTGTGACACAGATTCTTAACGTAAACGTTTGCTACTGTATACATAATACCATCTGCTGCCTCATAGACTTGTATAAGATTGCGAAAGAGGGAGACTACCGCATATATTACGAAAGTTATGGAGATTTGATGAGGTAAAGATTACATTGGGGTAACCCAGCTTGCAAAGGAGAATTAGGATTATTTTCATCATCAATAACAGCTGGAACAGGATACACATAAGCAAGCATGTTTCATGCATAGGGTGAGACAGTGATTTCGCAAATTACAGGGACCAGCACAAAATACATGGCTAAAACCTTACGAAAGAAGAAGGTTACCATGAATAAAACAAGGCTAATGTCATGCAAAGAACAGGGTTTACAACACAGTCCGAGACGGAACGTTGATAAAAAGGGAAGCTTCTTACCACTTCTTTATTCGGAAAATGAATACAAGATTTTTATTCCCACGATCCTTGTTTGAAGATAACCACGTGATATTTGCTCCGTAATATATTTCGTAGCTAGAGCAGCATTATTACGGACAAGATGACATGCTGCGTAAGTTGGAGAGTAATAATCACAGCATAAGCAGCATAAAATATTCTACAAAGGACGCAACAGATCTTGTCTCTCTTATTACAACAGACTCAGAAAATTTTAAGTTTATCATATTCAACACATTTTGGATTACCTATTGGTCTTTATATTACAAAGCTGTTTATTTGATTTTCAATGTATATATATATATATATATATATATATATATATATATATTATATATATATATATATATATATATTGGCAAATATTTTACTTCCTCAAGTGTCCGGGGGTATACCTCTGCTGAATAAAATCGCCTTCCGGCATAAATATATTCATGAGATTAAAACTAAAAACTTAACCGGCCCGTGTAAGGTCAACAAGTCCGATGGTCATATTGTAGAAAAAGATAATAATGATGAATATAAAGAATAAACATAAATATAGATACATACGTGGATGGATGAACAGATAAATTATTAGATGAAGAAATGAATAACCAAATAGATAATTAATAAATAAATATATAAATGAATGAATATATGAATAAATTAATAAATAAATAAATAGATTAATAAATGATGTGTTAGTGTGTGTGTGTGCGTGTGCGTGTGTGTGTGTGTGTGTGTGTGTGTGTGTGTGTGTGTGTGTGTGTGTGTGTGTGTGTGTGTGTGTGTGTGTGTGTGTGTGTGTGTGTGTGTGTGTGTGTGTGTCTGTGTGTGTGTGTGTGTGTGTGTGTGTGTGTGTGTGTGTGTGTGTGTGTGTGTGTGTGTGTGTGTGTGTGTGTGTGTGTGTGTGTGTGTGTGTGTGTGTGTGTGTGTGTGTGTGTGTGTGTGTGTGTGTGTGTGTGTGTGTGTGTGTGTGTGTGTGTGCGCGTATGTGTATGCGCGTGTGCGTTTTCTAGCTATTGCGTGCTTATAATTTGTCTAACTACATAATTTGACTCGCGCAATCTTGTCTGTATATTGTTATTTATACCCTTTCCTTCCTGTCTCTTGAATATATTATTAAATGATAACTGCATTTTCTATTTGCTTAAAAACATACAGAAATACGAACTTGGTACGAAATTTAACATTACAGATAACTTTATGGATAGGGATGATAGTTGATAATGGACATGGAATTGCCTAATTCAGGCCTTATGGTCTCTTGCGGTCTTCCTAATCATTATGGTCTTATCATTTTTTTTTTTTCTAGAGAAGTTCCTATCTTGAGGTTCTTTTCCTAGATTACTTAGCCACTGGGATATTCTTCTATTTCCTGTTTTTGTTATGTATGACTCAAGTCAATTGAGGACAAAATTCCACACTAGGAGAGTTTTCTAAGTCACCAAACTGCAAACTGTTTTCGCTGTGACAGCTGTTCACACTAGCGGTCTGAACCGCACGGAAACCGCGGTTGTACCGTATAGTCAAGGAAAAACTGCGCTATTGTGTGTGAAGGCCTCCATTGACTTACACTGTAATTGAACTGCCGCGGTTCAAACCGCTAGTGTGAATAGGTTAAGTGCTGCTTTAACCGCTGTAAAACTATTCTAATTAGCTCTGAACAATCACATACAGCCAACGGAACAAAATTAAAGATAAAAATACAAACAGATAAGTAAACACAATAAAATTAAATAAAGAAATAATAAAACAAACAGAAAAAATACAAGTAAATAGTACGAGATGAAATCAAATAGAATTTAAGAAATAATAGAAATATAAAATCGAAACAAATCAGTGAATTACTAGAGAATAGTTGATAACAGTAATAGTAATAAAAAATAATAATCACATGGTAACTCTACTGTGGCAATAATACCAGTCTTTCCCTTCCTAAGCCAGAAATCGTGTTTGCCTCTCAGAAGTTTCTGGACCACAAGAAGAGTTGGACACTTCTGTAAGCCTAAGCGCAAACTGAAATGCAGGCGACGCAGGCGACGCAGGCGACACAGGCGACGCAGGCGACACAGGTGACACAGGTGACACAGGCGACACAGGCAACGAAGCACACAGCAAAAGCAGACTTCCTGTTGCTGAACTGAAGTATAGTTTGAACTCTCACTTGAAATATATATGTGTGTGTGTGTGTGTGTGTGTGTGTGTGTGTGTGTGTGTGTGTGTGTGTGTGTGTGTGTGTGTGTGTGTGTGTGTGTGTGCGTGTGTGTAGTACATTTCAAGTGAGAGAAACTCAAACTGTACCTTAATTCAGCGACAGGAAGGCTGCCTTCGCTCTGTGCTGCGTCGCCTGCGTCGCATGCGTTTCAATTTGCGCATAGGTTTACTGTTAAAAGTGACAGCAGTTGAGAAAATCTGTGACGTCATAGCCGAAAGTTTGTGTGGCATTTCGAAAACACACCACCACAAGGCCTTCTCTCCCAAGAACCATACAAATGTGGGGCAATTTTTTTTTTTTTTTTTTTTTCTTGTTTTTTTTTCTTTCATGTTACGGGACCAGTGGGACACTTTCTTAAACATTACTGATTTTTTTCTTTTCTTTTTTACATCTTTGGAACCGTGGATTAACTTATGAAATAATATTGGAACCGTGAGGCATTTTCTTTCATGTTATTGGAAAAGAGTGGCATTTTCTAGAATATTATTGGAACTGTGTTTTTTTCACATCTATGGAACCGTGGATTAACTTATAAAATAATATTGGAACCGTGGCGCAATTTCTAGAGTATTAGTAGAAACATAGAACATTTTCTGAGATATTTTTGTAACCACCAAACATTTTCTAAAATATCACTAGAACAGTGGGGTAATTTTCTAAATATTACTGAAATCCGCAGGGTATTTTCTAAAACATTATTGAAACCATAAAATATTTCCTGAAATCTTAGAATTATAGAGAATTTTCTAAAATATCATTGGAACCTCACCACACTTCTTACGCATTCAACGAATCACAAAACCACCAACGTCCGGGCTCTCACATTTTTGGAAGACTTCTCTGATAGGTCGTGATTTTAAGATGACGGATTTTAAGATGACGATAAATATTTGTGTACCACAACGACCGCGCAAATATTCACAAAACCACTTATTCAAAGTTCTAATATAAAATATGTATTTTTTAGAGTCATTATTATTTAGAAAAAAATATGTCGTGCGAGTATTATAACATTTTAGTAAATCTACGCTTAAATTTCGATTGGAGTTGTCTTTTTTTGAAGTCTTGTATTCATCTTTCGTGGAAGAAAAATAAAGACAGGAGGATCACCCTCCCTCCAATTTTTTTTTTTTTTTCGAACGCTGGGACTCAGTGGCGGTATTCTTGTCCCTCAACACAAGAGGTGGAAGGGTAGAAATAGCGAAGTGCAACAAAAGCCAGCAGAAACGAGTTAGCCTGTTTTCGACACAAAAGTATTTTTTTAACAGCTTTGACATTGATTTGGTTATTTTCCCTTTACCGGAATTTCTATAAGAAGAAAAATAAGAAAATAGAAAAAAAAAGGACGGGAGGGGCACTGAGTTCTGAGTTGGGGAAAAAGGCGAAGACTGAAGTAAAAGGAGAGGGAGAGGAAGAGAGGAAGAGAGAGGGAAAGAGAGAGAGGGAGGGGGAGAAGAAGAGGGAGAGAAAAGAGAAAAAGAGAGGGGGCGGGAGCAGGGTGAGGGAGAGAGCGAAGGAGAGGTGCAGGAAGAGAGAGAGGGAGTGAGATGAAGAGGAAATGGGGGATAAACGGAGGGGGAAGAAAGAGAAAAAGGAAGAGAGAGAGAGAGAGAGAGAGAGAGAGAGAGCAAGACTGACAGGGGAAAGAAAAAAGAAGGGAAGGGAGAGGGAGAGGAAGAGAGAGAGAGAGAGAGAGAGAGAGAGAGAGAGAGGAGAGAGAGAGAGAGAGAGAGAGAGAGAGAGAGAGAGAGAGAGAGAGAGAGAGAGAGAGAGAGAGAGAGAGAGAGAGAGAGAGAGAGAGAGAGAGGAAAAAAAAAAAAAAAGATGAGAGAGAGAGAGAGAGAGAGAGAGAGAGAGAGAGAGAGAGAGAGAGAGAGAGAGAGAGGGAGAGAGACGGAGAGGGAGTGGGAGGGGGAGAGGGAGGAGAAGGAAAGTTAAACGATGGAAAAGATAAGAGGAATAAAGAGATGAGTTTTGTTCTACGGGTACGGAAACGGGAGGGGGGGGGAGAAGACGAACAAGAGGTAGGGTGAGAGAGGGAAGCAGGATGTGTGTGTCGTTTTTTCCCCCCCTAAGGTTCTCTCCCCGGCGTCACGGGCAAGGAGGCGGCCACCCCCCCCCCTAACTCCCCCCTAACCCCCCCGGGGCGGGGTCGATGTCGCGGTTAGGGCGTAAGCGGCGGTTTTCATGCGGTGTGAGTGCGGTTACAGTGAGTGTTCACAGGCATGAGCGGTTCTTATGTAGATTTGAGTTCCTCGTACTTAAGGTGTGAACGCCCAAAGGACTTCACTACAAAATTGGGGAACTTTTTGACGAGTTCCAATTGGGTTTTGATTTCTAATTCATTTCGAATATTAAAGGTACAGCCACGAGCAAAAGTTTTGGCCCACTCAGAGCTTTTCATGATACAACATTCAATTTATTTTGTCTGACATTTATTCTTTTTATCTATCCAAGAAAATTACCCGACTGTACTCGTAAGCTAAATACTACATAGGAAAGTATATTACATATTCAACAAATAATTATATTGACATTGTGAAAACTGGAGCGTGGGTAAAAATTTTTGTTCCATGACTCTATATACTAAACTCAGAATGTTATGAATAAACCCATTGTATTTAGCAGGATTTCTCTGCAATCTTTGTGTGAAACATAGACTTCCATTCGACTCTATTCATTGCTTAGCTTTGCTTAATGAGAAGAACACGAATGCGAATATATAGTCTGAACATATATTAACATTAACATATATTAACTATACGAACGAATATGATACACACACACATATGCACATACACATACACATACATACCCACACACACACATGCACTCATGCATACGCGCGCATACACACACACACACACACACACACACACACACACACACACGCACACAACACACACACACACACACACACACACACACACACACACACACACACACACACACACGCACACACACACACACACACACAAGCACACACGCACACACGCACACACGCGCGCACACACACACACACACACACACACACACACACACACACACACACACACACACACACACACGCACGCACGCACACGCGCACGTGTCCGTAAAGGCATCCATAATATCCTTGGTTTATGTAAATGACATGATGGAAGGAAGGACAAGCTAGAGATAACGAGTAGAGTATAAGATGAAGAAAATTGTAACCTGTTACAAAAAGGCTTTGAAAGAATTTACAACTGGCGTCAAGTGTGAAAAATGGAGAGAATTGGAAATATTACATTTTTTCTTATTCATACATTTTTAACTTATCTTCATCTACCAATTCCCATGTTTTATTGAATACCTCCTTCACCGTGTATTGTAATTCAAAATTATGTTTTCATTGGTTTTAACCCTTATCACATATTTACCTAATCTTAATAGTTATTCATTCTCACGAATTATTTAATTTTTATTACTATTGATAATATCTCTTTGGCTTTTGCTATTTTTGTTTTTTATATCCTTTTTTTTTTTGGCACCCTGAAACTGCAACATATTTTTATATGAATTATTTCTCTTATTAATATTTCTGTTTTGTTTTAACAATTTGACTACAACTTTAATATATATAAAGCTCCTTCCTCCTTCCATGATTTTTTTCAATTTCATCTGTAACTCTTCATGGTCTTTCTAGTTCCTCGGTTTCTCTATAATATCGTCAATGTTCCCTTTCATTCCACTTTGTTATACTTTGTTCTTCTAATTTATTCTCTATATCTAATTTATGGGACGCGAGCAGGTGGGCGTGAGTTCGATTCCCGGGGCCCGATGCGGGCTTCCTGAACTGGTTCCCGACGGCCCTGACCAGGTGGGGAGGCGACCCAAACCTCGGCCTCAAAAACCTAGCGGATTGTTGCAACTGACAGGGGTTTTTCACTTCCCACCTCGTGGGAGTGGGATGGTGATTTTTTTATTGTCACTTTTTAAAGACTCATTTCTTTTGTTTTTATCTACATTAAGAACATTCGATTTACCCAATTGTTTTTTCAACTCTTTGATTGTCTTTTTTTTTCCTATTTTTTCGTTTTATTTATTTATTTATTTTTTTGTTTTTCTTCACATCATCCCCAGCCTCTTCGTTAATCTTATCAATTTATCCATTTCTGATTTTGATGGCTAATTTTTTTTTGCAATTTTCATCTATAATGTTTACAAATACCATTTCGTCAGTGTCATTTGCCTTCCCCATATCTAAATTTTAAACTTAGAGAGTGGTCTTTTCATTTCCATTTTAAATTTGATTTTTCATCTTTTGCATAATTTTTCATTCGTTATTTTTTATCTTTTGCATATCTAAGACCCCGAAATAGGCTTCCATACGTCACAATAGGTATTTAAACTCACATGATTTTTTTTTTTTTTTTTTTTTCTTCCAGTGCCAAAGTCAACGAACTGTGTGTGCGTGCGTGTGTGTGTGTGTGTGTGTGTGTGTGTGTGTGTGTGTGTGTGTGTGTGTGTGTGTGTGTGTGTGTGTGTGTGTGCACGTGTGTGTGTGTGCGTGTGTGTGCGTGAGACAGGTTCATCCTTTTCGCCTGCTGTAAATGTAAACAAGTTTCATAGACTACTCAGTTATTACACCAGTTAAACAATTATACATTTTCTTTCATTTTTACTGTATTTACAAAAAAAAATAAGTATTTCTTCCTTTATAATTATACTTTTATTTTTTTGTGAAATTAAATTCGACCTATTTATCACTTACAAGGAAAATTATCTACAGGAATAGAAGACTTGGTAACGAATTACACATCATCAAACCCAAGTACATCAACCTCAAGTATAAAAAAAAATAAAAAAAAAATAATAAAAAAATAAAAAAAAGTAGGCAACCACTGCAGTAATCACCAATACCACAACCACCATCAAACACCACCACCACTACAATTACCACCACCACCGTGATCACGTTAACTACACCTTGTTTGCTGTACACGGTGGTTGGGCTAATTGGCTGTTTTTCCAGTGTGTTCTCGAGTTCTTGCAAGCGGGACGCAGAGTCACGCATACGAACCCTCTCAATACCGCGTGAACCTTTTCGTCTCATTATCCCTGCCGTCAACTGATTTTATTCAGTTCCGTGATGTCCTTTCTGTAGCCAGTGGGTGGTGATCTACCTCGCTTACCCTCTGCCGTAACAGAGGATACTGTTCGTTTTAAGTCCTCTGTCGTCAAAGTATTTAATTCATTTCCGTGGTATTCCTTATTAGTGTACCTCTGCTTCGCGTCATTGCGATGCAAAGGTAGAATTCTTTCTCATCGGTCCTTTCCTCGACTGTTTCGGGTCCCTTCCCATTTTCTTTGGGTGAAGTCATGATTTTCTTCCTGCATTGTTTTACGATTCATGGCAGTTTTTGACAGTATGTCAAAAAAGGATAGTTCATGGTTAAGTTAGGTTAAGTTAGTGCACAAACATACACAGACACACACACAAATACACACACTCACACATACAACTGAACAACTAAACTGAAAAACAAACTTGTTTAAAAGATATCAAGAAGTAAAACTTTCCACAGAGAAGTGTAGACTTGTGGAATCATTTGAAAATATAACCGAAGCCAACACTATAAAAGATCCCAAGGCAAGGTTTGCTCTCCCCGCCCGCACAAAAAAGACGAGACCAGGAGCATTGCTCTAATCCCGTATACTACAACCAAGTAAACACACACACACACACACACATACACGCACACACACATACACACACGCACACTCACATACACACACACGCACACACACACACACTCACATGCACACACACACACATACACACACACAAGCACTATATATATATATATATATATATATATATATATATATATATATATATATATATATATATATAATTTATATATATACAAACACACGCATACAAACACACACACACACACACACACACATCCATGCATACACATATACACATAAGTACATATGTGTATGATGTAAGCATATTGTCGAGAAAGTCATCTGAAGTCGGTCAGAGGACCCTATAGGAAAGAATTCTATTCCTGCTGCCTAGATAGCTCCATCACCACCACCACCATCACCATCTATCTACACATATGATTCTGTGATATCCGTCCGTCACACCTTCATAGGATAGAATCAGTCTTGGGATTGTAACTTGCCAAGGTTGGCGTAAAAAATGTGTTAACATAAGAACATAAGAATGAAGGAGACTGCAAGAGACCATAAGGCCTACACTAGGCAGCTCCGTATCCATCACCACCTGTCATCCCCATCCATAAAATTGTCTAATCGTTTCTTAAAACAACTGATAGTTTCAGCACTTACTACATGGTTACTAAGTTTATTCCATTCATCGACCACCCTATTAGTAAACAAATTCTTGCCTATTTCCTTTTTAAATCTAAATTTGTCCAGTTTAAAACCATTACTGCGAGTCCTGCACTGTTGTTTTAATATGATGACCTTATATTCATCACCCTTGTTAAAGCCTTTGATCCACTTGAACACCTCTATTAGATCACCCCGTACTCTGCGTCTTTCCAGAGAGTGTAAGTTAAGGTGCCTAAGCCTCTCTTCGTAAGGCAAATTTCTGAGTCCATGTATCATTTTGGTCATTCTTCTCTGTACTGATTCTAGTGAATTGATGTCCATTCTGTAGGACGGAGACCAAAACTGTACCAGAAAACAAACAAACAAACAAACACACACACACACACACACACACACACACACACACACACACACACACACACACACACACACACACACACACACACACACACACACACACACACACACACACACACACACACACACACACGCACACATACACACATACATACACACAACTACAGAGCAAACATCTACACATTGCACACACACACACACGCACACACATACATACACACAACTACAGAGCAAACATATACACATTACCCACAGACACACACATACACAGCTAAACGAACCTGTATACATATACGCACACACACACACACACACACAGCATCAGTTAGAGACGGTACGCCCGGTTCGACTGGTGCTGGTGTGTGTGTACTGTATATTTATATACGCATATGGGTTTGTTTAACTGTGTGTGTGTGTGGTTCTATACGTGTAATGTGTATATTTTCGTTCTGTATTTGTGTGTGTGTGTGTGTGTGTGTGTGTGTGTGTGTGTGTGTGTGTGTGTGTGTGTGTGTGTGTGTGTGTGTGTTCAACTTGGTCTTTTTGGATCGCGTGTTGGACTCGTGATCGACAGCTATTTCCCTCCCGGAAGAGAGCTCAGAGCTCGTATGACTGATCTATGGGTAATAGTATGACCTTACACACACACACACACACACACACACACACACACACACACACACACACACACACACATACACGCACACACACACACACATACACACACACACACAAAGACACACACACACAACTCTCCGCCCACGAGAGTCGGAGTAACGACCCGAAGCGCAGCGATACCGAAATAATTTCGGCCCTGAGCAGGATTCAAACCAGGTACTGCCGCACCTCCGTACTGGCAGTATGTATGTGTATATATATACTTTTTCTATGAGCCCGGAGCGGCTGGATGAACCCCTTATCCACATCATCCCGGTTGTTTTGACCCCCAATTGTAATTAGACCATATTCATCCATTCTTCATCCATACTGACACAAGCGTCCCAGACTTCGCCTCTACTCATCTGTTGATCAGCAGCTTCACGAGCGAAATTGGAGAAGCAGCTTCAGTGGAGCAGATAATTAGAGCGGATAAAAAATCACGTTCTACATTTGAGATCACCAAAATGTAACACAATATCATGATAAATATTTTTTACCTTTGTGTTTATGTATGCTTTATTATGTGATTCATATGATAAAAATAACACAATTATATCAATCTATATATCTGCACCATCTATCTACCTATAGAAAGGCGTCTTCTCTCTTATAAAGGAGATATTCAGCAAAAATCAGATAATACAATGGAATAAAAACAAGTGCAAGATATACACACAGGCTCTACATATGTTAGTACATGCATACAGATATTAGTACATCTATAATAGTACAATAGCTACATTTGGTTATATTACTATATTCTAATATTCACAAAGCAGCAAATAAAATCTTTGGTACTGTTTTTTATATTACTTTATCGTGTGGTTGGTTCTGTATCACACCTGCTCGTTAATAGAAAGATTAAAACTCCTTACGATAAGAAATCAATAAGAACATAAGAATGAAACTACAAAAGACCATAAGGTTTACACTAGACAGTTCCATGTCCAGTACCACCTGTTATCCACATTCATAAAATTGTGTAACTTTTTCTTAAAACAACAGATAGTTTCAGCGCTCACTACATGGTTACTAAGTCTATTCCGTTCGTATATATGAATCTCTGGGAGAAACACAAACATGAGGAGGAGGAGAAGGAGGAGGAGGAGGTGGGGTGGAGGAGGAAGAGGAGGTGGGGTGGAGGAGGAGGAGGAGGTGGGGTGGAGGAGGAGGAGATGGGGTGGAGGAGGAGGAGGAGGTGGGTTGGAGGAGGAGGAGGAGGTGGGGTGGAGGAGGAAGAGGAGGTGAGGAGGAGGAGGAGGAGGAGGAGGAGGAGGAGGAGGAGGAGGAGGAGGAGGAGAGGAGGAGGAGGTGAGGAGGAGGAGGAGGAGGAGGAGGAGGAGGAGGAGGAGGAGGAGGAGGAGGAGAAGGAGCAGGAGGAGGAGGACATAACTGTGTCAAATAAAGTCTTTATGCTGTTGTTCGAAAAACAAGGAGGTTTGGCTAACGTATCCGTCGCCTGGCGACGATTTCACAAACAAAAACTCCAGTAAACTGAGCAACAAGCGGTTTCAATCTACTTCATAACAGATACTTTCACGGGTAATCATGTTGTTCTTCTAGCCCCGTAATTTCCTCCTCAACTCGTGCAAAATCACTGCAATTAGTACCGAGAATGCATATAAACTTGAAGAATATACGTTTAAGAATGTAGTGTGATTGCGTGTATAGGGCGCGGAAAAAGACGCGTTACAAAAACCTCCCATCGGGTAAAGTAAGACTAAACAATGAATTATGTGTCAACATATATATATATATATATATATATATATATATATATGTATATATATATATATATATATGTACATATATATATATACATATATGTGTATAAATATATATATAAATATATATATGCATATACATATATATATATATGTATATATATATATACATACATATATAATATATATATATATATACATATATATATATATATATACATATATATATATATTATATATATATATATACATATATGAATGTTGTGCTCTGTAGAAACAATATTACAACCGAGGAGAACGATTTGTGAACATTTATGAAAAATTTGTACAAGAATTGTGATCATTAAACGAATTTATAAAAGCAACAAACATCAAATTGGATAAATGTAATGGCTGGTACGAACACATCATCCAAAATTCTTATTCACAAACGTAAGGAATGTCCTTCTCTATTAACGTATCCCCGCATAAACATCTGTTTAAGTAATTACAGACAGACTTCAGAAATCATTACAACATGTACGCACGTGAGGAATCATGCATTCTTCATCAGGTGATACCTGAAGTTCATGAAGTGCTGAAATGAATTTTAGTTGCTGAACATCTATTGCTTTAAAGAGACAGTGCAATGTAGTACAGTTCGACATTTTACGATTAATCTAGATAAACATCTAAGCCATATGCTCTAATGACCACCGATTATTTGGTTCGCTTATTTCTTCATTTCTTCATCCAATCTTATTTATTATGGACCAAAATGTCTCTTGTCGGTATGTTTTCTATATGTAATCCTTTGTAATGCAGCAGATGTAGCTTCTGTTACCAGATGTATCGAGTGTGCTACACCGCTAGACCTGACTGTACAGAGGGGACTGAGATCGGAAAAAAAAAAATCTAAGCGATCACACAGCCTTAACCCTTTTCGCTATATTTTACAAGTTTACTTATCATATCTGTCGTCAGGTGATTTTATTCAACTGAAGGAAGCCACCTCCGCAGTGAATAAAAAATCATCTTCAGCCGATCCCAATTAAGAAAAGATAAAGACATTTTTCCTTAAAGAAAAAACAAATATCGACATTTCTTTACTAAATAAAAGATGGATGAACAAAGTTCAAGAAAGAAATAAACTCATCTTTATTATGTTTTCTTTCAAAATTTGAAAACTATTATCCACCGGGACTCGACCAAGAGCTCAAATTTGAACATCACGGCTGGGGTCAGAGGCAATGCAGCAAGACACAGCACTTCCACAGCGGGGCACGACAGCCAAAGCTGATTTACCTCCACAGCTTTATTATATGACGACCCCCAGCTCTATATTCACTTGAGAAATATATAGAGCAGATAATAAGAAAAGCCGTCAAGACAGCGTTATTTGCTCGTCCATTTATTGTCAATCTCCATTCACTATTTTTTACTCTCTTCCTTCTTCATCACACATTTTGATGCTTTCATTAACTTTGTCTACCAGCTCTCTCCCACCACTCAATCTGTTTCATTAATTCAAACTCAAATAATTTCTATAATGCTCTAAGTTATTTATGTATATATATATATATATATATATATATATATGTATATATAAATACACGTATGTATATGTGTGTGTGTACTCGTATGTATGTGTGTGTGTGTGTGTGTGTGTGTGTGTGTGTGTGTGTGTGTGTGTGTGTGTGTGTGTGTGTGTGTGTGTGTGTGTGTGTGTGTGTGTGTGTGTGTGTGTGTGTGTAGGTGTGTGTGTATGTGTGTGTGCGTGTGTTTATGCATGTGTATATATATATATATATATATATATATACTGTGTGTGTGTGTGTGTGTGTGTGTGTGTGTGTGTGTGTGTGTGTGTGTGTGTGTGTGTGTGTGTGTGTGTGTGTGTGTGTGTGTGCTTGTGTGTGTGTGTGTGTGTGCTTGTGTGTGTGTGTGTGTGTGTGTGTGTGTGTGTGTGTGTGTGTGTGTGTGTGTGTGTGTGTGTGTGTGTGTGTGTGTGTGTGTGTGTGTGTGTTCAACGGGACCTCCCTCTCTTTACACAATTACAACCAAAAGAAATTAATAATACTATTTTTCTCACACACGTTACCCAGCTCAGGCAGACAAATACTTTTGATAGAGCTCATCCAGGAAACTCAGAATGATTAAGCTTTTCTTTAGAAATTTTATATAAAAAAAAAAAGTCGAACACACAAGTTAACGGATCGACAAGATGTAACATTGGTTATTGAAGCCAATTACAACTCAAGAAGTCCTTAATTTCCTTTACTGACTTTACTTCTGCACTGTAAAAAAAAAAAAAAACTTGCATTGTGCTGAAACAATGCTGTAATTGAGCTCTATGATGAAGTGGCTGCCTATCTATTGACCCTCATTAGATGAACGTGAAAGAGGTATGAGACACCTTAGATACAAAAACACAAAGACGCTTCCTAACAAAGAATAACCGTTTTCACCTTTTTTCCCCTCTTCTTCTCAAACACAAAACCTTTGTAGAGTGACTGCAATTATTGTAATTGTTTCTCAGGGCCGTGGAAAAGTAAATGAAAAAAGTATATTATTTTATAAGCTCAAAGTCAAAGCGCCGACGATGAAAAAGTTTGCATGATTGGGTAATCGGTGTGCTTTCTTGAAGGAAGCTTTGAAGACTTGTACCGACTTCACACTTGACCGATTTTCGTCAAATGTTGTGAATTTGAATAGCTGGAAGAAGGCTCTGTTTACTGTATTCTAGACTTCCCTGAGGATATTTCAACGATGTGTCTAACATTGACGTAGTTTCAACTTTCCTTAGTTCGTCATTGAGTTTCTCAATACGTGACGCAAAGGTAAGTTGGCGTTTGAAAATTCGAAAAACAAAAGATTGTAACCGACGTCGTTTTTTCTCGGACGAACTCGGAACAGTTGGCGAGAATTGTGGGAAGCGGATTAAGCAAGAGAGCTTGCAAGATAATCCAATAAACAAAAGCTCAGTGTCGCTCACAAGCAAAGAGTGGATGATAATTAATCAATCAGTAAAACGGGGTTAGTTTGCTTGAAAAAAGGGGAAATGGTTGTTGGACAGATATTCGTTTCTTAGATTCGA
>NC_134789.1:4930009-4932582 GCF_046742065.1 Oratosquilla oratoria | reverse complement strand
GGAGATATTCAGCAAAAATCAGATAATACAATGGAATAAAAACAAGTGCAAGATATATACACAGGCTCTACATATGTTAGTACATGCATACAGATATTAGTACAGCTATAATAGTACAATAGCTACATTTGGTTATATTACTATATTCTAATATTCACAAAGCAGCAAATAAAATCTTTGGTACTGTTTTTTATATTACTTTATCGTGTGGTTGGTTCTGTATCACACCTGCTCGTTAATAGAAAGATTAAAACTCCTTACGATAAGAAATCAATAAGAACATGAGAATGAAGGAAACTACAAAAGACCATAAGGTTTTACACTAGACAGTTCCATGTCCCAGTACCACCTGTTTATCCACATTCATAAAAATTGTGTAACTTTTTCTTAAAACAACCGTTAGTTTCAGCGCTCACTACATGGTTACTAAGTCTATTCCGTTCGTATATATGAATCTCTGGGAGAAACACAAACATGAGGAGGAGGAGAAGGAGGAGGAGGAGGTGGGGTGGAGGAGGAAGAGGAGGTGGGGGTGGAGGAGGAGGAGATGGGGTGGAGGAGGAGGAGGAGGAGGTGGGTTGGAGGAGGAGGAGGAGGGTGGGTTGGAGGAGGAGAGGAGGTGAGGAGGAGATGAGGAGGAGGAGGGAGGAGGAGGAGGAGGAGGAGGAGGAGGAGGAGGAGGAGGAGGAGGAGGAGGAAGGAGGAGGAGGACATAACTGTGTCAAATAAAGTCTTTATGCTGTTGTTCGAAAAACAAGGAGGTTTGGCTAACGTATCCGTCGCCTGGCGACGATTTCACAAACAAAAACTCCAGTAAACTGAGCAACAAGCGGTTTCAATCTACTTCATAACAGATACTTTCACGGGTAATCATGTTGTTCTTCTAGCCCCGTAATTTTCCTCCTCAACTCGTGCAAAATCACTGCAATTAGTACCGAGAATGCATATAAACTTGAAGAATATACGTTTAAGAATGTAGTGTGATTGCGTGTATAGGGCGCGGAAAAAGACGCGTTACAAAAACCTCCCATCGGGTAAAGGAAGACTAAACAAGGAATTATGTGTCAACATATATATATATATATATATATATATTATATATATATATATATATATATATGTATATATATATATATATATATATATATATATATATATATATGTATATATATATATATATATATATATATATATATATATATATATATATATATATATATATGTATATACATATATATATATATATATATATGTATATATATATATATATATATATATATATGTATATATATATATATACATATTTATATATATATACATATACATATATATATACATACATACATATATACATATATATATATATGTATATATATATATATATATATATATATATTATATATATATATATATGAATGTTGTGCTCTGTAGAAACAATATTACAACCGAGGAGAAAGATTTGCGAACATTTGTGAAAAATTTGTACAAGAATTGTGATCATTAAACGAATTTATAAAAGCAACAAACATCAAATTGGATAAATGTAATGGCTGGTACGAACGCTTCAACACATCATCCAAAATTCTTATTCACAAACGTAAGGAATGTCCTTCTCTATTAACGTATCCCCGCATAAACATCTGTTTAAGTAATTACAGACAGACTTCAGAAATCATTACAACATGTACGCACGTGAGGAATCATGCATTCTTCATCAGGTGATACCTGAAGTTCATGAAGTGCTGAAATGAATCTTAGTTGCTGAACATCTATTGCTTTAAAGAGACAGTGCAATGTAGTACAGATCGACATTTTACGATTAATCTAGATAAACATCTAAGCCATATGCTCTAATGACCACCGATTATTTGGTTTGCTTATTTCTTCATTTCTTCATCCGATCTTGTTATGGACCAGAATGTCTCTTGTCGGTATGTTCTCTATATGTGATCCTTTGTAATGCAGCAGATGTAGCTTCTGTTACCAGATGTATCGAGTGTGCTACACTGCTAGACCCGACTGTACAGAGGGGACTGAGATCGGAAAAAAAAATCTAAGCGATCACACAGCCTTAACCCTTTTCGCTATATTTTACAAGTTTATTTATCATATCTGTCGTCAGGTGATTTTATTCAACTGAAGGAAGCCACCTCCGCAGTGAATAAAAAAATATCTTTAGCCGATCCCAATTAAGAAAAGATAAAGACAGTTTTCTTTAAAGAAAGAACAAATACCGACATTTCTTTACTAAATAAAAGATGGATGAACAAAGTTCAAGAAAGAAATAAACTCATCTTTATTATGTTTTCTTTCAAAATTTGAAAACTATTATCCACCGGGACTCGACCAAGAGCTCAAATTTGAACATCACGGCTGGGGTCAGAGGCAATGCAGCAAGACACAGCACTTCCACAGCGGGGCACGACAGCCAAAGCTGATTTACCTCCACAGCTTTATTATATGACGACCCCCAGCTCTATATTCACTTGAGAAATATATAGAGCAGATAATAAGAAAAGCAGTCAAGACAGCGTTATTTGCTCGTCCATTTATTGTCAATCTCCATTCACTAT
>NC_134789.1:4912509-4920009 GCF_046742065.1 Oratosquilla oratoria | reverse complement strand
ATAAGATTCAAGGACTGATTGCGCGATCTTTTGATTTCAAAAGTCCATCACTCATTAACAAGCTATATAAATCATTAGTTCGTTCACATTTGGAATATGCTGTTTCCGTATGGTCACCGAATCTCATTAAAGACATTGACAGTCTGGAAAAAGTACAACGGCGAGCTACAAAACCGAGTCCAAATATCAAAAATAAATCATACGAAAATCGACTAAAATATATGAATCTGTTTTCCCTAAAAAAGCGTAGACTCAGAGGTGACTTGATACAGGTCTTTAAGATTTTAAAGGGAATTGACAACATCAAAAGTGACAAAATTTTCACATTGAATGAGAATCAGACAAGAAACAATGGTCTCAAACTGTCCGGAAATAGATTCAATTTGGAAGTAGGTAGAAACAACTTTGCCAACCGTGTAGTTAATGAATGGAATAAACTTCCTGCAAAGGTAGTGCAATGTAGTTCAGTTCGAAGCTTTAAGAATCATTTAGATAAACACCTAAGCAAGATGCTGTAATGATTATAATTTATTCTATATTATTTGTTTTTGTTTTGTTATCATTTGTCTGTTTGATTTGAATATATTATTAGTTATATGTCAATTTATTATAATTTACTATTTACCTGTTTATCATTTAACTATATGCATTTATTTATGTATTTTACTTGTTATTTACATTATTATAGTTTTTATTTATTATTTTATTATGATTTTTTTCGCATCCGACCTAGATATGGACCAAAAGGTCTCCTGTCGGCATGCTCCGCCTTTGTAATCCTTTGTAATATATACATATATGTGTGTATATATATATATATATATATATATATACATACATATATATACATATATATATATATATACATATATATACATATATATATATATACATATACACATATATATATACATACACATATATACATATATACACATATATACATATATACACATATATACATATATACATATATACATATATACACATATATATATATATATATTATATATGTATTATATATATATATTATATGTATATATATATGTATTATATATATGTATATATATATATGTATATATATATATATATATATATATATATATTTAGACATGTACCTTGAGGATGCCTAAATAGACGAAACCGCTAGGTCATCATTTTTTTTTTGTGTGTGGTTATTCTGCATTATATATATATATATATATATATATATATATATATATATATATATATATATATATATATATATATATATATATATATGTGAAAACCACTGGAGTAAAAAAGACTGTAGACAGGGAATCTATATATTTCGATTGCAAATTGCAATGCTGTTCAGTAAATCTACTGAAGATCTACTGAAGAGGATTGCAGTTTGCAATCGAAATATATAGATTCCCCGTCGTTTTTACTCCAACAGTGGTTTTCACGTGATTGACAAATGTGTGATTACATTTTTCACTTGTAATATATATATATATATATATATATATATTTATATATATATATATATATATATATATATATATATATGTATATATATATATATATAACAAATCACTCGCTCTGCGAGGTAGTTTAGCATGCACCCGAGAGCCTCTGTTAGAGCTCGGGGGGTTTAAGGCCGTACACACTCACCGACGTCACGCGCTGAACCTATAGCGGCATTCGAACCGCCATCCATCTAGTTGCTCGCCTCAGACGCTGGCGCCCCTAGCCCACTGGGGCACCCTCGTGCTGCCATACGATGGTCATGTTATTTGGATTTCTTGCAAGGTCAGTGTTAAGAGGTTGAGTGTATGTCGACTTTGTTACCTTCTTCAGCATGAAAGAGATTATTTAGTGTTGACCAGAGCACGATCTAGTTAGATAGTTGTTCTAGCTAAGCGGGTGAAAGAAATATATATCCTTTTTAATGGGGCTTGATCCCTCTTAATGGAGTTTGATTCCTCTTAAAGGATTCGAATCCTCTAGAAAGAATCCAACCAACTTGAGAGGGATACAACATCCTCAGAAAGGATTCAAGACCGTTAAATGAAACATGGCCACCTCTCGGCTATGGATCGGCCAATGACGTAATTTCACAGCTAATGATATCATGTGTTTAGGAGTAGAATGGCCCACGAAAATGGCCCTTGAGGAGTGGCCACTTTATGGCCTTCGACAGAAGCAGTCAATGCTATTGCATGCTGAAGCCAAACCCCGTTTCATAATTCCCAAAGCAAGGCACGCAAACATTCCTCACCAAAGCCCCCCCGGAGACCGAAACAATTCCAAAGAATTATGCAAGAATAGCGTGGCTTTGGCTATAAATATCTATTGTTAATTCTGACTGCCCAAGTCGATTGAAACTCCGATACGACTCGAGTACGACCGTCTTAAGACTTCCCGAAACACGTGAAGGGAGGGGAGAAAAATGCCTCAATTAACCTAAGGTGTATTCAACCCTTGCAATCCTTTCGTCTATTCTTTCCCCCACCTCCCCCCTATTCTCCCGACACAGGGGACGGGGTTGTGGGGCGGGGGGGGGGGATAAGACTAATGAAAAGTTTGGGCTAACCAGCGTCGGTGTTTATGTAAGAAGATCATCTTTTCGTTTACACAAGGCAGCGGCCCATGTTTTCCCAGTGGCAGCAGAACAAGCGTGGTACAATGCTGCGTGTGCTACACCCGCAGGACGAAATAGCTGATAGCGTGGCTGTGCACGGTCCCGTCTCTCCTTCAAGGACCACGCTGTGTCTAGACCAACGCCACCACACCTTGAGGTTTACAAACAACGTGATAGGAGGTGGAGGGACCCAGAGAGAAGTTGTTATGCGTCGAGCGTCCCTCGGAGCCCCGAAACGCCGTCCACTGCTTAGCTCAGCGCCCCACAGTTGAATGGGGAGCCTTGTACAAGTTCTGGGTCAGGTCATGCTGATATATCCAACGTTAGGTCATAGGGTCACCTTGTAGTGCCGTGAAACCATGGTCGAAATAATTTTATATGGAGTGCAGATGGTGTGGTTTGTCTTAATTATTTCTCTCTCTCCCTCTCTCTCTCTCTCTCTCTCTCTCTCTCTCTCTCTCTCTCTCTCTCTCTCTCTCTCTCTCTCTCTCTCTCTCTCGCTATCAACCTGCAACTTCACGTTCGCTTGGCAGTAGACAAGAGGAAATACACAATATTGCAGTTTGTTCACATTAATAAAATCACCTAAAAAAAAAAAAAATAAAAAAATAATAATAATAATAATAATGATGATAATGATAATAATGATAATAATAATAATGATAATAATGATAATAATGATAATAATGATATTGATACATACATACCAAGGCTTTTTCCCCCTTACAAGGGAGGTAGCCAAAAAGGGAAAGGCATAAAAACACTCCCACCCATTTCATCCCTAAATACACTCCACACCACACCCACCCTCCCTCTCATCTGAGCACCTTCTGGATGACGGGTCATTCCCTGCACCCTGCCCACCGCCCTGATGATGATGATGATGATGATGTTGATGATGATGATGATGATGATGTTGATGATGATGATGATGATGATGATGATGATGATGATGATGATGATGATGATGATGATGATGATGATGATGATGATGATGATGATGATGATGATGATGATGATGATGATGATGATGATGATGATGATGATGATACTAATAATAACAATAACAATAATACTGATGATGATTACGATGACAATAATAACAACGTTTGTCTCTACAACCAACATATCCTTCCCTGCATCTTTTACTGAATGAATGTCTCTACTCGTCGACAATGAAACGGATCTACAGTCCCCATAACCATACCCTCCCTTAAGAAAAAGTAAATAAAATCCTATATACGACCTGTTAAATTCTCCGGTTGATATTAACATTCATCCATCGAACCAAGTAAATTTTCTTCGACTGTTAATGCAACCAGTGTTGTATACGTGCTATAACCACCATACAATACTCCCCCCCTTTTTTTTTTTTTTTTTAGCAAGACTTAAGTACAATAAGGATATACGTCTTTATCAACCGGTTACCAGAGTGTGCCAAACAATATTGACCTGACTTGGCCCGTGGAATTTGTGTTTACAGATCCGGGGATGCCAGGTCGCCCCAAGGTCACATAGAGGTCGGTCGTAAGAGGCAGAGGCAGAGGTGGTCAACCCTCATGTCCCACGATAAACATTATTAAGCAAACATTCCGTTCGTCGTAACTGAATTAATATGCTTTCGTTTACAGCCAATAATTCTGATAAAGAGAGGGTTAGTATATGAGAATATATACTCAGCAATGAAATATATAAATAATGCTGATATACTACGGGGCAGGTGTCCGCAAAGGTATTTTCTCGATCATATGAAACTATGATAAGCAATTGTGCAGAATTCAAGTAATGACGCAGTCACAAAACCAAGAATTCTTTTCTTTTAGTCTCGATCTTTGAATATTAATACTTTAAACGTATTTCGCATGTGGGATCAAATAGAGTAAATTATTCAAGAATATTTCATTTGCGTCAAAATCAACGAAATATATAGCGAAAGGGCCAAGATGAAGACTCTATTCAAATGTATAAAACAAATCGTGATAGATAAGAATCATTGCCCAACAGGCCTAAGGTACTCCCACCGCATCCCGGCAATCCAGAGGAAAATGTCGTCGAAGAAAAATGTCATAAGAAGAAAAAGTCCAGTCTTGTCCTAACCTAACCCAACCTATCCCAACCTGACCCAACCTATCTTAACGTAACCCAATCTGACCCAACTTACCCCAACCTAACCTTACCTTACCCAACCTAATCCAGCCTATACCAAACTAATTCAACCTAATCCCCAACCCAACCTAAACCAATCTAAACCAGCCTAACCCCAACCTAACCTAACCCAACCAAAACCAAACTAACCTAACCTAACCCACCCAAACCCGACCCAATTTAACCCAACTTCACCCAGCCTAACCTTTACTAACCAAATTCATTATATTCCTCTTACCCTTTTTTTACCTGGGATTTTTTTTCCAATTACAACCTAACGTCCCACAATCCAATATGACAATCTGCCGCGGTCTCACCATCGTTTCCAAACCTTTTCCGACCATAACACCCCCTGCTATCATGTCTAAGCATTCCAGCACCCCTATCTTGTTATTAGAGGGATAAAAGAAATTGAAGTGTACTGCTTGATGATTTATTTTCTCGATTCCTTAGAACTGAAACAAATTGACAATATTGCTTGTAGAAGGAATAAAAACACCCTAGAAAAATAAAATAGCATGTAAAAAGTCAAATATGCACAACTGGTTAATCAATGATACATATATCAATGTGATTTTTGTGTGCATCACTTCCCAGCACCCCTTATAATTGATTTCAGTACTCCAAGGTTGGGAAACGCTACTTACGACCCATACTACACCCAAGAAGACACACTCTTCACATTCGCGCCATCATATACCCCGAACGTCTCCAACTGCACTGCATACTGAAGATGGAGTACACATACAGCAATAAACAGTGACAGTGATGAACGATTTGCACGCTGAGCATAGTCGCTGGCAATGACCGCAAGTGTAAACATAAGGAGCTTTTGCGGGCGTGTGGGCGTGGGAGTGCGGGCGTGATTAACAGCACCTCATGGCACACTGCCCTGAGAGCCCACACCCACCTTCGTCCCCTGCAGATGTGGCATATGCCACCGCTACCAGACAGGTTGCAGATGTGGTATATACAGGGTGGCCTAGAAGTCACTGTGAGGTTTTTAACCTTGAATAAATACCTTGTTGTTACAAGTACGTGTATGGAATTTTGATACAATGTAGAAACATTACCTCGGCAACTTTATTGTCTTTCTTTCGGTATGAGCGCTTGCCCTATCTCGCTGGACCTACATATCCGGACTAATGTCAATTAATGAAGAAATTACTACAAATTGCGACTCCTCACTGACTTTTGGATCACCCTGTACCAAACTGGTTGCGTGGGTGACGAGGTGAGCCTTACAGCATACAGTAGGTACAGCTGGGAAAATAACTTTTTTCGATATTCGACAAGATGTATTGGTCGCAGAATTATCTTTAAGTCACATATAATTGGGAGCTTAAGTAAACATGAAGCTGTGTTCGTTCTTTTCTGACAGACTCAGTCAGATTCCGACGTAATTTCGCGCCAGAAACAGGAATGAGCAGCAGAGTCTTCTTAGGTGACAGTGTCTAAGAGTATCAACTTTGAGATATTTTCAAAATGGTCAGCTCTCTGATTATTGTAAAAGAAAAGAATATGGGGTGAAAAATAGCAAACTCTGAGTGTGTGTGTGTGTGTGTGTGTGTGTGTGTGTGTGTGTGTGTGTGTGTGTGTGTGTGTGTGTGTGTGTGTGTGTGTGTGTGTGTGTGTGTGTGTGTGTGTGTGTGTGTGTGTGTGTGTTGTGTGTGTGTGTGTGTGTTGTGTGTGTGTGTGTGTGTGTGTGTGTGTGTGTGTGTGTGTGTGTGTGTGTGTGTGTGTATGTGTATGTGTGTGTGTGTGTGTGTGGTGTGTGTGTGTGTGTGTGTGTGTGTGTGTGTGTGTGTGTGTGTGTGTGTGTGTGTGTGTGTGAGAAAGAGAGAGGGCAGAGGGAGAGAGGGAGAGAGAGGGAGAGAGGGAGAGAGAGAGAGAGAGAGAGAGAGAGAGAGAGAGAGAGAGAGAGAGAGAGAGAGAGAGAGAGAGAGAGAGAGAGAGAGAGAGAGAGAGAGAGAGAGAGAGAGAGAGAGAGAGAGAGAGAGAGAGAGAGAGAGAGGAGAGGAATAAAGAGAAAGAAAGAGGAAGAAAGAGAAAGGAAGAGAATGAACGTGAGTGAAAGAAAAAGAGAGAACAAAAAAGAGAAAAAGAGAAAGAAAACGAACAGAGTCAGAGAAAGAAAGGGATACAGAGAAAGAAGAGAGAACAAAAAAGAGAAAAAGAGAAAGAAAACGAACAGAGTCAGAGAAAGAAAGGGATACAGAGAAAGAAACGGAGAAAAAGTGAAAAGAAACTGAGAGAACGAGTTCAAGGACACGAAGAAGGCCAACCAGGGTTAGAATGACTGACAGCTGTGAACGAGGGAGGGGTGGAAGGGTAGGAGGCTTCGGAGGGAGGAAGGGCGAGGAGGGAGGGAAGGAGGGCGAGAAGGGAAGGAGGGCGAGAAGGAGGAGGAAGGGTGTGGGGTTGAGGGTGAGTAACCATGACGGCGTGAAAAAGTTGAAAGGAAAAAACAAATAAACGGTGACTATTGGCATGATTACTAACCGGGAAAAGACAGTTGTCAAATCATCAATTTAGTTCATTCATCACAGTATTTACCCCCTCTCCTGGTGAGTGTAATAGACTAAAGTTATTATGACTCCGACCATAAGCAAAGAGGACATTATGTGACAGGGTACAGTCGTTCACGGATAAGTGTGATTAAGTCGAATTTAGATTTGATTAAAGTAGAAAATGGGCATAAAGATCAAACGTTGCCGTATAGTGAAAGTGTAGAAGTGCTTGATACG
>NC_134789.1:4895009-4907509 GCF_046742065.1 Oratosquilla oratoria | reverse complement strand
ATTTTCAGTCATATATTCACATACGCGTGCGCAAACACACTCACAAACGCGCGTGCTCATACACATAAACAAACACACACACACACACACGCATATACACAAAGTGCCTACAGTGCATATACAAGAGTGCGCGCAAAGGAATGCACAAAATTTAGAAGAAAAAAAAGTATGCAGTGAAGAGAATCATTATCATGCATTCCGACTCATTCTATATCACACACACAAAGACATTAAGATTGTTGACGACTTTATATGCGCTATTATCCTACTCTTATGACGTTAAGAACCCAGCTTTATCCCAAACTCTTCGTTCAGATCCCCCACGAATGCAGTGCTGTCTCTTAACTACCTGGAGATCATTCAAACAAGGAATTTAGGTCATTTGGCATCTAGAGAAAGAAGAAAGAAAAAGAGGCTGTTGTTAAGGTTCTGCGGACGAGACGTTCGTAAAAATTGCGGCAATGATTTCGTCTGTGAGATACAGTAAGTTACAGTGACAAAGCAGGAGACCTTTTGGTCCATAGCGAGGTCAGAGGCAGATACAAATACATGAAAACCAGGTCATCAGAATGCCTTCCTCCGTTTCAAAATCTCTTCAGTAATTCGAAGATATAAGAACATAAGAACACAAGAATGGAGGAGACTGCAAGAGACCATAAGGCCTACACTAGGTAGTTTAATGTCCCTTACCACCTGCCATTCCTATCCATAAAATCATCTGTTTTTTTTTTCTTAAAATAACCAATTGTTGTAGCACTACATGATTGCTAAGTCTATTCCATTCGTTAACCACACTATTTGTAAACCAGCTCTTGCCTATTCCTGATCAATGCTTAGAGTCCTATTCCCCTAAGGTTTCCTGTGTAGCTGGTATGAGTGGTATAGCCAAGATGAAAAAAAAATACCAATGACGCCAATAAAAGGTGAGGAGCCTACGCCAGGAGGCGCTGCATAAGTACGAACGAAACCGTCACCTTTCCCCTATGATCCGCTTGGACTGTTGGGGTAGGTAACGCTGTTTAGGAATCAGAGAGGAGTGCGGGATTCGAACCCACAACTCAGAGAATACGAGCTCAGCATGCCACCGATTACGCCAAGAGTACACAGCGGTGGCAATAGAAGAAAAAAGGAAGACAAAAAGAAAGAAATTAGATTGTACGAATTCTTTGAACCCTTTGGTTGCCAGGGATCTCCTTCCAGATGACTAAAATAGTCTGACGGAAGCAGGGAATTCCTTTAACTGAATAGACTCGTCTTTTAGAAGCTCAAATAAAGATAAAAATCGTTTTAGGCAATAAACGCAGAAAAGAACTGTGAACATCGAGAAGACTTCGACTCTGAGTTCGAGTAATCGCATTTCGTGAGTTCGACTCCATCACGGGGGATTTCCGTTCTTGTATCAATTGGTTCACGATGTACCTCTTCTTCGAGCTTTTCTTTACTTTTGAGGCGAGGATAATGTGTTGATCATGGAAAGCCATGTTCTAGACAAAGATAACCGCCTTTCGCCATAGTAGCCACAACTACTTCACGAAAACAAAAAATTAAAAACAAATAAATGAATAAGTAAAAAGAATGATATAAAATAAGATGAAACAAGAAGTAGATAAATTAATAGAATGATAGATAAATAAGTAGACAAATAAATAGATAAATAAATAAATTTACTTCAAGTCGAGGATGGTTAAACAGATCCTTTTCCTAACCTTTCCTTTCCTAACCTTTCCTTTTCTAACCTTGCCGAACCTAACCTAACCTTCCCTAATATAACCTAACCTAACCTTCCCTAATGTTACCTTACCTAACCTAACCTAACTTAACCCTACCTTACCTTACCTTACCTTACTTTACGTAACCTAACCTTCTTTGGCAAACTATCAGAGTTCATCATGACAAGTGGAAGTATAGGAAACCCCATCGCCTCAGGAAATAACAAGAATTCCCTCGAAGTCCACGGAAAAGAAACCACAAGTCTCCGAAGTCGGGGAGGGGACCCTCTGCGAAAGAATTTCACCTTCGGATGTCTACGGCAAGAGACAAGACCTATGTATCCATTAAATCCTATGTCTTTTTTTGGAGGGATGAGGAGGAAGAGGAGGAGGAAGAGGAGGAGGAGGAGGAGGAGGAGGAGGAGGAGGAGGAGGAGGAGGAGGAGGAGAAGGTGGAGGAGGACGAGGAGATGGAGGAGGACGAGGAGGAGGAAGGGGAGGAGGAGGAGGAGAACGAGGAGGACGACGACGAGGAGGAGGAGGAGGAGGAGGAGGAGGAGGAGGAGGAGGAGGAGGAGGAGGAGGAGGAGGAGAAGAAGAAGGAGAAGGATGACGAGGAGGAGGAGAAGTAGAAAGAGGACAAGGAGATGGAGTAGGACGAGGAGGAGGAGGATGGAGAGGAGGAAAAAGAGGAGGAGAAGGAAGATAAGGAGGAGGAGGACGAGGAGAAGGAGAAAGACGGGGAGTAGGAGGGGAAGGAGGGGAAGGAGAAAAAGGAGGAGGAGGGGAGAAGGAGGACAGGGGAGAAGGAGGAGAGAGGAGAGAAAGAGGAGGAGTAGGAGTAGTGTGCAGCAAGAAGATTACGTATAGGGCGACGCTCGTCCCTGTCCCGCCCAGTTGCTCCGGTACCGGGGGAGGGGAGGGGAGGGGAGGGGGAGAAGGTCCGAGTAACCCAAAAAGCGTTGGGCCCAAAGTAACTGTGGGTAATTGTATATTATTAGAATGGGGTCTGATTGACGCGCAGCCAGGCTGCCCAGGCTCTAATGTATAATGCATAGTCTAGTCCTCACCTATCCCCTTCCTCCTCCTCCTCCTCCCCTTCTTCCTCCTCCCTTTCCTCCTCCTTCCCTTCCTCCTCCTCCCCTTCCTACTCCTCCCCTTCCTCCTCCTCCCCTTCTTCCTCCTTCCTTTTCCTCCTCCTCCTCCCATTCCTCCTCCTCCCCTTTCTCCTCCTCCTTTTCCTCCTCCTTCTCATCATCATCATCATCCCCGTCTCCTTCTTACCTTTCTTCTTCCTTCTCCCCTTCCTCCTCCACTTCTACTCTTCCTCCTCTTTTCCTCTATTCCTTCTCCTTATCTTCTACATTTCCTTCTCCTTTACGCCTCTTCTACTAATCCCCTCGAGCCCCAACCAGGGTTGACAATTTCAGCATCATTGCACTGCGAACCGGCACTCTAACTCTGATGGGCAAGGAATTGTGTGTGTGTGTGTGTGTGTGTGTGTGTGTGTGTGTGTGTGTGTGTGTGTGTGTGTGTGTGTGTGTGTGTGTGTGTGTGTGTGTGTGTGTGTGTGTGTGTGTGTGTGTGTGTGTGCGTGTGTGCTCAGCATTACCCATAAATCGGGCCATTTATATGGGCTCTGACCTCTCATCCGGTAAAGTAACAACTGTCGATCACGAGTCTAACACGTGAGCCAGGACTGTGGTGAATCATACACGTTTATGTATATTTACAAATTCCTCTTATTTCTTCCTATTCTGTTCCCGTTCACCTTCACATCCGATATGAATCCCTGTCATATACGAGGACAGAAGACGGTCGTGACATCGTAACTGTTACAGATCCCCGTCACAGATGACAGTGGCAGAATGTAACGCATGAAACATTCATCAAGTGACATCACACCTCCAGGCATTCTTCGGCGTCTGATGTATAGATTCTACAAATGTTGTGTCTCACTGCCTAATAAACATTCCGAGACGTTATCAAGAGAAATAGAATCTCTAATAACGACCATTGAGTTTGCAGCTTTTGTTTATGAAACAATAATCGTAGATTTTCATCCACCGTGTTTTTGTTTCCGATATAATTACTACACTTTCTCGTTTCATTACATATGTAGCTTACAGGCCTCGGATACAATACAGTGTGATATCTTAAAATACTAAATCAATGTCCATAAAAGTGTAGAAAGAAAAATATCCTGTGAGTATAGCTTTAGTTTGCATTGATAATATAATCAAGCCTTTTGATTTATAACAAATTAATTTGATGGGGATGGTGGCAGTGGTGGGGGTGATGGTAGTGGTGGTGGTGGTGGTGGTGGTGGTGGCGGTGGCGGCAGATGTGGTGGTGATGATGGTGATGGTGATGGTGATGGTGATGGTGATGGTGATGGTGATGGTGATGGTGATGGTGATGGTGATGGTGATGGTGATGGCGATGGTGATGACGACAACGACAACGACGACGACGACGACGCCGATGCCGATGATGATGATGATGATGATGATGATGATGATGATGATGATGATGATGATGATGATGATGATGATGATGATGATGATGATGATGATGATCATGATGATCATGATGATCATGATGATCATGATGATAATGATCATAATCATGATGATGATGATTATGATGATCATGATGATGACGATGACGATGACGATAACGATGACAATGACGATGGCGATGATGACGATGACGATAACGACGACGACGACGATGATGACGATGACTAATAATGACGATGATGACACGTAACATCAGAAACAGCGTAAACGCGTATCAAAATCCAACCAAAACAAAAAATCAACCAAACAACATTGCAACACTGACAAGAACAACAGCAAACACATCCAAACACACGCAACCTTTATCACTTTATACACAAACGTTCTAACCCCCAATGAAGAAAACAGCATCTTCACAGCTCACTACGTAAATATCAGTACCATGAAAGTCCAAGACGAAAGCACAAGATTCCTCCGAACCATATAGTTGCAGAAATGTCTCCCAAACTTTTCCAGCCTGGCGCCCATGTGGATTACAGGTGAATTTCTAGTGCCCCTCCCCCCTCATGCACATATAAGTCTTACGTCAGTTTTATCTAATATAAACTGAATACGTGTTCCTTTACCTTAATGCTTATGACGTATATTTTGTAATTCAGATTTTATTATATATATATATATATATATATATATATATATATATATATATATATATATATATATATATATATATATATATATATAGTTACTACGGCACTTGTCATGTGGTCGCTGAGTTCGAGTCCTCGGCAGTACCACATATCAATTTCTGCATGTGGCCCCATTGGGTCTCCTAATGTTAATGGCTTAGAATTAAAGTGCATTGTGGTTGTTAAAATGTATCTCTAATCACTGGGACCCATTCAGTGTCGTACATATATATATATATATATATATATATATATATATATATATATATATACATATATATATATATACTATACATATATATATATATATACATACATATATACACATACATATATATATACATATACATATACATATATATATATATATATACATACATACTATATATATATTATATTATATATAATATATATATTATATATATATATATTATATATATCCACTGCTAATGCCATCCTATCGCCCCTTACCGCTCTCTTTTGCCTCACCGCTCTCCTCCCTCCCCCCAAAACAAATGTTTCCACCGCTCCCATGAGGTTGGTGCTACCCACTTTTAAAACAAACGATCTACAGTGACCACACCAAGAAGCACATACGAAAATCATAAAATAAATATCACAAATACACCTCAAAACAGAAAGGAACACGTATTCTTATTATCAATCGCAAACATTATCAACTGCAGTCAGACACACTGGGAGCGTTGGTGGGGCAGTCGGTAGCACGATGGTCTCGCATCTTCCTAGACGTATGTTCAAGTCCAGCATTTCTCTCCGCTTTGCAGCAGTGACTGCTACCTTGCCCCGACAGTCTAAGAACATAGGTCATGGCTTCGGCCACAGCTAAGCGCCTCCTGGCGAAAGCTCCTCACCTTATCTTATGCACAATGGACGATACACGCACAAAACACGGGAAGATCATCAATGTTCTTAGACCGAACAAAAACACCAACAGATCCAGCATCAAAGAGACCGATCATACATCTCTAAGGTGCTGGAGGAGGCTTTCGTTGACATCACCAACCCACATCTGCCCTTCTCCCACCCACAACATGGGTTTTAGTCCATTCTACAATATTACTATTCACTATTATTTACTAAGCTCACACAACACGTACCGGATGGATTCAGTTGCAACTGCCACAGCGTGCAATACTCGCCACAATAGATATAAGAAAAGTATTTGACACCATGAGTGTATAACAAGACGAAACGATGAGTGGCAAACTACCTCTCAAGGCAGACCGCACACGTTAAAGATACGTCATCCACCTCACGTACCAAAAAACGTCTTCAGCGGTGTCCCACAAGGATCTGTTCCCCCACCCACACATTTCAACCTATACATGCGTGACATTCCAGCACCGACTTCTGATGAGACCAACATACAAATTGCTTCCTACGCTGATATGTATCCGTGTTGGAGTACATGTTAAGAGGGTCAATGGGGTTAATCAAAGACCGATATTTGTCTGTTGTACTCTACATTTGTACCAGAAGGACTGCGAGGTCTTAGTGTGGCGAACGCACGCACGCGCCTTACTCCCCTTGAAGGTTTTCGATGGTTACGTTATATAGATTGCAGAGTCCACCTCTACAGATCCTCGACAGTCAGCATTACTTCAAAACTATGCTTAGCAAAGCATTTGATCGGGTAACACTTAGTCAGCGAGGCTCTTTCGACATTAGAATGTCCTGTCTGAGTGTGAGAAGTCTGTCAAGAGTCTGCTGTTGTGAATAAGATACGAAATACATGGAGACAGATATGATATCAACATACACAATAGACACGACTTATCCACTGCTCATTTGCAGACACTTGTACGCAGTCTAAAGAAGTGGGTTGTCTCTAACGGAATGAAAATAGGACCAGCATAGTCATCATGAAGGAGTGTGTGGACCGTCTCTAGCAGGAGGCTAAGATGACGATCGGTTTCCTTCGTAGCTCCGGTGACTCATTGACACCGAGGACTATACAACAACAACAACGATGAAAATGACGAGGACAACGATGACGACGAGGAGGACGACGAGGACGACAACAACGACGACAATCACCACGACCACCACAACGACCACCACCACGACCACCACTACGACCACTACGACTATAACTATGTCTATGACTGTGTCTGTGACTATGATCATAACTGAATTTGATTACGCTACTACTTTATCTACAACCACGACTACCACCACCACTACCTCCACTACAGTGGCTTCTTTTTAACTAAATATAATGACCTTGTCTTTGCCAGACTCTTTAAGCAGGTTACTCAAGTAGAACATCGTCATCTAGTGTTAGTAAGAACGATATATAATGATCACAAGCTAGAAGGAAAGTCTTCCTTTCTTCGTTAAAGGTTTAAGAAGGAATTGGGCAACAATTAGTTCAGCAAGAGAGTAGTTAACGAATGGAATAGACTTAGTAACCATGTAGGGAGGGCTGAAACGAGTGCTGAAACAATTGATTGTTTTAAAAGATGAAACAACTTTATGGACAGGGATGACAGGTGGTAAGGGACATGGAACTGCCCAGTGTAGGCCTTATGGTCTCCTCCATTCTTATGATCTTATGCTGTCTTCTTGTAGCCTCTCAGTACAATGGTGTTCACTACTTGTGTACAGGTTCTGTCATGGTCACCGCCAGAAGCCTTCATTCAGTTAAAGGTAAAACGCCTTATCTTCTTCAATCTGGGGCCAAGGTGACTCCCTCCACACATTCACGTCTCAATGGGGGCCATCACTCAATTGAATAAACATCTGTGTCATCTGCCACAATACAATATGCACAGATCTGCACTGCATTCCAAGTTAAAATTCACATCTTTCATTGTTTGAGTTTAGATTAGGGGTATACCCATTAATCGGCATCGGCAAGAATCGCCACTTTTTTGGTGAATCGGCATCGGCGAGAATTGGCATTTTGCGAGATTCGGCATCGGTATCGGCAATATTTTGTCGATGACGATTTCGATTCTCAAAAAAAAAAAAAAAAAAAAAAATGGCCGATGCCGATTCACCAAAAAGTGCCGATTCTTGCCGATGCCGATTAATCGGCACACCCCTAATCTAAACTCCAACAATGAAAGATGTGAATTTCAACTTTCAATACAATGTAGATCTGTACATATTGTATTGTGGCAGATGACATACGCGTTTATTCAACTGAGCGATAGTGTCCATCGAGACGTGAATGTGTGGAAGGAGACCTTGGCACCAGATTGAAGAAGATAAGGCCAGCGTTTTACTTTTAACTGAATGAAGTCTTCTGGCGGTGACCATGCTAACCCCCTTCCCTTAACTGAATAAAACATTTTGAGAAATACCAGAATGAAATGTGTAAAGAGCGTCACCGAATCGAAGGAATTAATGGATAAAATTATGCAAAATAGAAATGCAATTTGATGTATCATAACATGCCTCTGCCACGTTTGGCACCAAATTACGAATTTTCAAGTATAATTTACACATCAATGGCATATTACGTTTTTCCAAATGTCTGAAGATGTATTCGGTAAATACATCAAAGACACAATTGTACTTTAAGTGGTACTTGAATGCTGAAAATCATGCTACATACTGCATGGTCACGCTGAGCGTTATCACTGTACTGAGTTGGCATGCTGAGTGGTATTACTTTATGCTGAGTTGGCTGAGTTGTTTGTCTTGGGTCTCGTTCCTACAAACCCGTAAGTAATGTTTTGTTTCAAACTCCATATGACATGTACCGTGTTTACCTCTGTGAGTGAGTGTTTATTAGTGTTAGCTTTAGTGTGTTATATGTGGTTTGTCTTAGTGATGTTACAGTAACCAAAGACTTTCTCGGTGTTTGAAGTTTTGTCATTCAGATAAAACACTAAATGGACAATGTTGTGTTGTCTTTAGTAACTTGGGGTCTGTAAGAGTTAAGTGGATAGTGTCGTTGTCACTGTCTTAGCAATGAAGGTGAGAAGCCTACGCCAGGAGGCGCTGAGTAGCTGCAGCCGATGCCGTCACCTTTGCCCGATGCACTCCAGGGACTGCTGCGGCAGGTAACAGTCAATGCTGAGAATCAGAGAGGAGTGCGGGATTCGAACCCACGTCTCAAGGGATGCGAGACCAGCACGCTTACGATTATGCCACTAGTCACACGTATCTTTTAGCTAAGGCCTTCTGACTGGTGCTGGTGGCGCAGTCAGAAGCGCTCTGGTCTCGAATCTTCAGAGTTGCATGGTCGAGCCGCACATTTCTCTCAAATTCCCAGCAGTGACTGTATATTACCTGCCCCAACAGTCCCTAAAAGTGACGGCTCAAGTCACAGCTACTCAGCGCCTCCTGGCGTTAGCTCCTCACCACCAAACACCTCGTGTATCAAACAGAGTCTTTAACTTCTCATTTAATGAAAGCAATTTCCCGTCAATATAATTCTATTGGGCCACGCGGTAGCCCAGTAGATACAGTGTCGAACTTGAGAGCAGGTGGTCGTGAGTTCGGTTCTCGGGACCCGCTGCGGGCTTGCTGCGTTGGTTCCCGAGAGCCTTGGCCAGATGGGGAGGCGACCCAAACATCGACCTAAAAAAAAAAAAAAAATAAAAAAAAAAAAAAAAATCGGCTTACTGCAATTGACCGAGCTGTACCCTACCAGGGGTTTTTCACTTCCCACTTCCGGGGAGTGAGATGGTGAGTTCTATGATTCCATTAATAGAACAATAAATAATATATTTCCATAGCACGGATATATCGTGTGTCAGTTTCTATTGTCCACATTAGTTCTTGGGCACGTTCAATACATGTCACAAAGTTGTTGTCGCATTTGGATATTCACGTTCCTGCTGTGTAAACTTTCGTAATAGCGTATGACCGCTCGACGTTCCTCTATGAATTTTTCCGTAGTCTTCCGATACGTCATTCTTGCTCACGTAATAGTCGTCTTAGAAGTCGTTAGGTAGTTATTGTGACCCCATAACTACCTGGTTGTCGTCCCGTGCAGCAACTACTTGCAACTACTTCTCGGGTTATGAATTGGAGTAATTTAGTTCTGTTTGATGTTGTATTCGAAAGCGTTCTTGAGCGAGTTGTGCAGTATTTTGTCGTTTTGCAATGAAAAATATAATTCATATTTCTTTGCCTCGTAAGTATATGTTCGTAAACTTCATTCCGAGGTATATACACATCGAGAAATTTATTGTTTATGTGTTGAAGGGTGTCAGTTTGAGTAAGATGATAGACCGAAACATCAAGGACCAAGAACCAAATACCATGGACCAAATACTAAGAGCCAATTACCAAAAGGATCAATTGCAGAATTTCTCCATACACACACAGACACACACACACACACACACACACACACACACACACACACACACACACACACACACACACACACACACACACACACACACACACACACACACACACACACACATACACACACACACACACACACACACACACACACACACACACACACACACACACACACACACATACACACACACACACACACACACACACACACACAAACAGATCGATAACAATCCGAAGTGCTCCGCCGTCACTCAGGTCATGGTAGCGGCTTTTCATCACTCAATTTACGTTTGGGATCATTAATGATTAGGTTAGGATAGGTTAGGTTGCTATCATCACCATTAATGCTCCCAAACCGTAAATTGAGTAATAAAAAAAACTTTCCATAACTTCAGTGACGGTGTGAACATTGATGGTGGACATAGTAACCTAACCTAACCTAACCTAACCTAACCATTAAGGTTTCCAAACCATAAATTGAGTAATAAAAAAAGTTACCATGACCTAAGTGACGGCGCAGAGCGACGGCGGGACACTTCGGACCTTTATCGATAAGCGTGTGTTGGGGAGGGCGGGTGAGTATTCTACAATTGATCCTACCAAGAATCTAATATCAAGGACCAAATACCAAGGACTAGATGCCAATGCCCAAATACTAAGGACCAAATACCAAGGCCCAAACCAGGGACCAAATACCAAGGGATATTAAGAGCCAAATACCAAGGACCAAATTCCTGAGAATCAATTTTCTAAGTACCATATTCCTAAAGACCAAATACCTATGTGCCAAATATCAAGGACCAAAAACCTGAAGACTAAGGCCCAAATACCAAGGACCAAATACTATGGACCAAATATCAAGAATTAAGTACCAGGAAACAAATACAAAGAACCAAAAAACTGAGGATTAAGTACCAAGGCCCAAATACCAAGGCCCAACTACCAAGATTCAATTACCAAAGTCAAATACAAAGAACCAAATACTTAAGATCTAATACCAAGGTCCAAATACCAAGAGCCAAATACCAAGCTCTAAATACCAAGAATCAAATACTAAGAATCAAGTGCCAAGGACCAAATATCAAGGACCAAATACCAGATACTAAGGATAAAATATCAAGAACCAAATACTAAGGACCAAATACCAAGCTCCAAATACCAAGAATCAAATACCCAGGATCAAATACCAAGGGCCAAATACAAAGGACCAAATAATAGGGACTAAATACCAAGACCCAAATACCAAGGACCAAATACCCGCCTCTTGTCTCTAGAGCCTCTCATCACCTCAACCACCAGAGGGGAAGGCCCCGAGGGGCTGTCACTTAGTCCATGAACTTGGCCCAACACCTCACTATCGCGTATTGATGAAGTTTTCACCCGTACAAAATACGTAAGTAATTAGATGTCAAACCAGTCTTAGAGGAAACCACGTTGGTGATACGAGCCAAACTTATCATTAATGTGGTTACAATGCATGTTATGCAAGTGTAGAGTTTACTTCATGCATATACTGTAGACGTAGTCACTGTAGTATGACGTGGTACTACTTTCTGCTCTATAGTACACCTGCTTTCATTTCTAAGTACTACACTGAATTATACCTTCAACGGAGCTGTGGCTAACGTTATATCTTTGGATTGTACGTGTGCAAACACGTACAAATTTATCTATATATCTATATGTTATACATTTTATTATTATTTATTATTATTACCATTATTCATATTATCTGTTATTGTATATTGTACATTATGTATCTATATATATTACAATCATTGAACATAAAGAACTATGTTTGCCACAGTTCTGCGACAGAAACTACTGTGGTACTTAGAAAAGAAATTCTTGACTCATTTCTAACGAATTACTACTAGCCTACATTTTTTGTGTGTGTTTTGTCATCTGATATACCAAGACTACACACCTTAAAGTGTTCATAAGCTTATCTTCTCAATTCTCCTCAAAGTTCTTATTGCGCTCCATCCTTATTTCTTTCTCAATTTATAATAATAATCTTGCCTTGGATCAAAACGTCCCATACTCTGTATTTCAGTCAAATTTAATTATTCGCCTTTTACACTGCAGGGTGCTTTTCCAGTGACTCGTTTCTACAAATAATGAAACATTTTGAAACTAATTGGATAAGTTTAGATTTAAGAAGGAAATAGGCAACAGCTGGTTTACCAATAGAGTGGTTAACGAATGGAATTTTAAGAGAAGATAAGCTAACTTTATGGATAGGGATGACAGGTGGTAAAGGACATGGAACTGCCTAGTGTATGTTT
>NC_134789.1:4872509-4875009 GCF_046742065.1 Oratosquilla oratoria | reverse complement strand
CACATATATATATATATACACATATATATATCTTTTATATATATATATATATATATATGTATATATATATATATATATATATGACGCTGGGTTGAAACCTCGAATCATGTGGTCCTGCAGTTGAACCAACCATACGAAATATTCAATAGACAACAACTTCTGAATAATAACACCAAACTTTCATACACTTCAATAAGTGCCTAATTGGTTTCTTAAGACTTCAGGGTTAACGAGGCTTTCATTAGTGGTTCAGATAGACGTGTCTTTTATAATGTACTTTAGCTGTAACATTAGCATTCAGAACCTGAAGCGTGACACCGTGAAGAGATTGCTAATGCTCGGATTGCATGCGGGCGACGGGCACGGGAGGACGCCACGCGCAACTCGTCGCTCAGCGTGAGTCTCGTTCAACAAACGGTCGGGTATCGATGATGCTCCTGTGTGCACTACGATCACCCTTACACAAGAACACCTATAAAAGATTTATGTATTTTGAGAGGAGGTTGCGGGATTGCTTCTAAGTTTCTCTGTGTAGACTGTGGGAATATTTATATGTTCACCTATGCATAAAGAAAGTTGTGGGACGGTTTTTATGTTTCTTTGTAAGTTGTGGGAATGTTTCTGCGTTTCTCTGTGAAAAAAGAAGTTTGTGACACAGTTTCTGTGTTTTTCTAAACAGACAGAAGGTTGTCGGACTGTTTTTGTGTTTCTCTATGAAACCAGAAGGTTGTGAGTCTGTTTCTATGTTTCTTTAAACAGACAGGAGGTTGTTGGGGTCTGTTTCTATTTTTCTATATATATACGGAAGGTTGTGGGATTTTTTCTATGTGTCTGTATGCAGACTAAAGATTATGGGGCTTTCTATGCTTCTCTATGCAAACATGAGATTATAGAATTGTTTCTATGTTTCTCTATGAAGACAGGAGGCTCATTACGCAATAAAGAAGTGCGGATTTCGTGAATAGCTTGTGTTTTTGTCTGGAAGCAAGTTGTGGACACAAGGTTGCAAATACGAAGAAGGTCGAATGGTACATGTAGTTATTAGGACTGTTGACAAGAGATCAGATACTGTGAGAAAGGCATAAAGAGAATGTTTATTGGATAGGGAAGATGAACGAAACTATACTTATGGTTTAACCATGTAAAGGAATGAGTACCGTATATTCCGTCGGATAAGGCGACCTTCAGACAAGACGACCCCCATGTTTCAGTCTGACTTTCATAGTTTTAGCTGATGTCTGTGGTATAAGACGACCCCTAAACTACCAAGTCATCTGTGGTGAAGTTTAGGTCAATGAGCACGAAACATCTGAGACAGTGGATCAGATACCTTGAGGTTGACAAAAATGTCTTAGCATTGTCCTAATACTCCACGCTCACGAGAAACTTTTGACTTAATTTTTATTTTATCAAATCCTCATTTCCTCTGTTCTGCTTTATTGTATAATTTTCTTTAGTCCTTGAACAATTAGTCTTAGGCCTTGTTCACACTAGCGGTTTGAACCGCGCGGAAACCGCGGGGGCACAGCATAGTCAAGGAAAACTTCATGGTTGTGTATGAACTCCTCCATTGACTTACATTGTAATTGAACCGCCGCGGTTGAAACCGCTAGTGTGAACAGGGCCATTTATTCTTTCCTAATTATGCAAACTACCCTATTCATCTATCTTTCAATGACCAAGAAACAAGAGATCTAGAACGACTTCAAGTCTTGGTTCGTTCAGAATGACATCATTTAAGGACCCTGCATGTTTGTCAAAGTTCCAATTGATCATGCCATTGGTTTATTGAATCTCATATCAATGGTTTATGCAAGATTCTTGTAGTCTCTTTTTTTTAATGAAGATTTATATTCATTGATAAGCCAATTCATGCACAAGTTGGTGTTTATATAAAACTCTCTACCGTAAGGCTTGTTATCACCACCAACCCTAGATTCTTTAAACCCTGGATGATTTTAGTGATTTGAAATGCTAGAAAGACAAGTTAAACTGCTCTTAGAATTCACCATTTAACTGCCGCAAAGGCTTCAAGTCCATTGAAACGAACCATCCAGATATTTTTGCTCATCCTTTAAAAAGTGAGCAAACTAGATGCAATTCAATGGTTATATAAAGTCATGGCATTTAACTCTTCCAATATCAGGCTTGTCTAGTACCATTCGAGCGCACAGCAAACACACATCCATCTGCAAAACAGGTGAATTGAATTGACCAGATTTTCTAAACGCTTTTCAATGCAAAGGATTTTTCTTCTTGAATGGAAACAATCTAGTCATGAGACGAGAACCACGTAAAAAGGTTTGTAGCCATCTATATACTCGTATAAAACCGCGCGCGAGTACGTGTGTATATGTGTATGTGCTTTGTGTGTGTGTGTGTGTGTGTGTGTGTGTGTGTGTGTGTGTGTGTGTGTGTGTGTGTGTGTGTGTGTGTGTGTGTGTGTGTGTGTTTCTTTTCTGTCTGTGTATGTGTGTCTGTCTGTGTCTGTCTGTCTGTC
>NC_134789.1:4865009-4867509 GCF_046742065.1 Oratosquilla oratoria | reverse complement strand
AATGAATATATAAATAAATTGATAAATAACTAAATAGATAAATAAATCAAGAAATAGATAAAAACCACAAATGATAAGGAAAAGGAGACGTTCAAAAAAACAAATCGGCAAATTGGGTAGCAGTAGTGAATGCTATAAAACTGAAACCTACACAAATTACGTAAAGCAAACGAAACACTTAATAACTCAAAACCGAAACTAACGATAAACTGCAACAGTAAGAAAGATGCAGACTCGCAATAGCATAGTTCCCCTCCCGGCCCCCAATCTCCCATATCGCCTTCTTAAATCAAACACCATATGTACAATAAGCTCATCTTCAAAAGAACTAACAATGAAGCCTTCCCTTCAGCCCAAGTAACCATGACAACTGTGAACCTAACCAACAATCTAGTTCGCCACCTGCGAGTCTGGAAAATGCCATAATGAGAACGTAGTGAATATCACTGAGATGGAGTGGGGGAGAGGTGGGAGGGGGGGGGGGAGACCAGGAACAGGTCACTGGGATCGTTGTCGCTTGCAGAGATGCTTCCCCCCTTTCCCTTCCTCCTCCCCCTTCCCACCCTCATCACCACCAACTACTGAGAACCTTTTATATAAAAGGCTTCTTTTTTTTTAAATATAAGCGTTAATGATTCAGTCCTACATGTATATATATATATATATATATATTATATATATACATATATATATATATATATATATATATATATATATATATATATATATATACAATGGAAATCCCTCAAACCCAGAGAGGCTGGCAACGGTCCCCGAACCTTTGCATAGAAGAAACGTTGAACTGTTTGTGTTGCATTAGTGTTGGGACTCTTTCCCTGTCGAAAGTTCATTGTAGAATCAAAGGCATTTAGAACTTTTAGAAAAATAGTAGAAAATTTGAAATAGAATAGTAGAAATATAGGGAAATGGGTTTTTAAATATATTATATATAAGGTGGTGGTGGTGGTGGTGGTGGTGGTGGTGGTGGTGGTGGTGGTGGTGGTGGTGGTGGTGGTGGTGGTGGTGGTGGTGGTGGTGGTGGTGGTGGTGGTGGTGGTGGTGGTGGTGGTGGTGGTGGTGGTGGTGGTGGTGGTGGTGGTCCACGGTAGTCATGATGATGATGATGATTATGATGATCATGATTATCATGATGATGATTATCATGATCATGATGATCATGATCATGATGATCATGATCATAATGATGACGATTATGATGATGATGATGACAATAAGACCTATATTTCTGAAATATATAATAAAATAGATATATTCATGATGAAAATAATATAAAAAAAATGCCATTTAGAATTTCTCGCTCTTCGTTCTCCTAATGTGAAGAGTTGAAGTGACACGAAGTTGGGATACGAAAAGATTTTACCCAAGTCGGGTATCGAGTGACAGCCTTCTGGGGCTGCACCTTCAGATGGTGGTGAGGGTGATGACGAGTCTTTAAACTGAGCAACAGAGAGATGATCCTCTCTGAGGTCTGTCTCGACGGGCCACCAATTAGTATAAATGCGCGCACGTATATATATATATATATATATATATATATATATATATATATATAAATATATATATGTATATATGTATATATATATATGTATATATATATATATATACAATTATATATATATATACATATATATATATATATATATATGTGTATGTGTGTGTGTGTGTGTGTGTGTGTGTGTGTGTGTGTGTGTGTGTGTGTGTGTGTGTGTGTGTGTGTGTGTGTGTGTGTGTGTGTGTGTGTCTTACAACCAACAAAATTTAAATCACGAATAAACAAATCAACAACGATAAAGGGAGAGATCAGAGGTATAGTGATCATTGTGGTGATGACAATGGTGAAGATGGAAGATGGTGAGAGTGATGGCAGAGAAGATGACGATGGTGACGGTAATGATCATTTTCATGGTTACGAATGTAATATACGAGATGAACATGAAGCCATTACTGTTCTCTTTGCATGGGGATAATGTACACAACGGCCAACGCAAAAAATTATATTAGTACACATGAAGTGATTGTTGTATACAGTTGCGGCCTCCCTCCAATTATAACAGTTATGAAAGGAAAACTAAAGACGACGAGGAGGAGGGGGAGGAGGAGGAGGACAATGATGAGAAACAGTATCATGTAGAAAATGATGGAGAAAGAAGAAGAAAAGAGGAGGGAGGGTAAGTAAAAGGAAGAGAAAGAGGTGTAGGATGAGGAGGATGAACAGATGAACGATGATGACGAAAAGTGGGAGAAATAGGAAGAGGAAGATAAAGAGAAGGCCGAGGAAAAGGGTGGGGGAGGGGGAGGAGGGGAGAAAGAGGAGGTGGGGAGAAAGAGAAGGGGGAGGAGTACGAGGAGGAAGAGGGAGAGGAAGAGGAGGAGGAGGAGATGGAGGAGGAGGAGATGGAAGAGGAGGAGATGGAAGAGGAGAAGAGGAGGAATATAAAGAGAAGGGTGAGGAGGAGGAGAAGGAAGAGGAGGGAAGGAA
>NC_134789.1:4842509-4850009 GCF_046742065.1 Oratosquilla oratoria | reverse complement strand
GAAGCATCGTTTAGTGGTGACGCCAGACTAATGCCGCTAATGTTGTAGAGTGCAATGAACATCGCATTTTTGACGAAAGTGCTATTAATGCCAGTTCCTGTAGCGACACAATTGCTTAAGAGGCTGTTGCACTGCTGAGGGACAGTTGGCGGCAAAGCAGGGCTACTGTACAAGGGGCAGGTGGTGACGTGAGGGGAAGGCAGATGGTGCGAGGGGGAAGCTACAGGGAGCAATTGGTGCTGCGAGGGGAAAGCTACAATAGGGAAGGTGCAACGAAAGGGGTACTGGAGTGACACCGCATTCCTGATCGCAAGAAACCTTACGCAGTTCATCTTGGAGGGGCGCGAGGGAGTCCGACCACGGAACTTTCCGTAAGGGGCCCAGTCACACTAAGCTTGTTTCCGACCACTGACGACAAGCCTGATTTGTGCTGTTCCTCTGTTTATAAACAGAATTCGAGACAAGGCAATTGTTGAATGAATCTCCCCCGTCATGAAGATGGACAGGTAGTGCAATGTAGTTCAGTTCGAAGATTTAAGAATCATTTAGATAAATACCTAAGTAAGATGCTGTAATGATTATAATTTATGTTATATTATTTGTTTTTGTTTTGTTATAATTTGTCTGTCTGATTTTCATTTATTATTAGTTATATGTCAATTTATTATCATTTACTATTTACCTGTTTGTTTATTATTTTAACTATACCTATGCATTTATTTATGTATTTTATTTGTTATTTACATTATTATAGTTTTTATTTATTATTTTATTATTATGATTTTTTTCTTTTTTTTTTGCATCCGACCTAGATATGGACCAAAAGGTCTCCTGTCGGCATGCTCCGCCTTTGTAATCCTTTGTAATCCTTTGGATATGAAATAGCCATCTGGCGCTAACCATGAGAGAAAGACAAGTGCCACCGTCGAAGGTGGCCGGAAACAGGTCGTAAGCTTGGTGTGACTGGGGCTTAACCGACTTCACACGTGTCATGAGCCTACGACGCACTACAACAGAGATTTAAATCCAGCGCTATAGTACTGCTACATATATTTAAGTGCCCGGGATATCAGTCCATGTCGAGCATGGTTGTACCAGTTCGAATCCTGTTTATGCTTTGTAAAAAATCAAAAAAGCTTGATGCCTTGTTGTCACATCTACAAGGTAAGCGTATGGTTAGATATGTCCTATACCACTTCACCTCATCTTTTCAGGACATGGCAAGGGGATAAGAATACAGTCACGGTGTTCCCGTGCGGGACTAAATGGGGCAGGGGTGAGGAAATTGGAATTCATTTATTATCTATTTATTCATTCTATTATCTATTTATTTATTTATTTATTTTTATTTATTTATTTATTTATTTTATTTTATTTATCTTTTTTTTTTTCAACTGTCAAGGCATACTTTGGTTTGGCCACCACCCCTTACAAGGAGGAAAATATCATTGGCACATGCATACTGCCAATAACGTCATGTGGTGGACGTAAAACTCACTTCAGGGAGGCACAGGGACACCGACTTCACGAAAGCGTGGTAGCCGAACAGACAAGAGCGTCAGTGTTGAAGTACAAGAATCTATCGTTAGGCGGTTCGAGTCCAGTAATCAAACTGACGGCAGTAAATGAGTTCAGCCTTATATTCCTAACCTTTGTGGAAGGCAATCATGCCTAATCACCTTGCAGAGCTGGTAATGTCTTTAATGTTGAAAAATATACTAATGACCATAATAAAATACGACCCGATACAAAACATCTGTATTCGTGCTAAAATAGTAATTCATTACTTGTTGGTCCTCGATACAACATTAATTTTGAAATATTGTTATATATTACTTTCACGAAAGTATTCCCATTTCGACCTGATGCAGTCCATTATTGTATATAAGAAGACGAATTATATCCACCATCTATGGTTCCTTTTTTGCAACATCATTATCACTATTATTCATTTGGAATCGAATACTTACTAAGACCATTCCAGTCTCATTTAGACTTCGAATCTCCGCTTATCATTTTATGCAGAAAGAGGGTCAAATTAAAGAGGAAGGTCAGGTAATACAGGCACAGGGAAATGTTGGGGAAAGAGCATCAGATTACAGTGAAATTTCGGAAAGAATAAAGGAAGATGACACGTCAAGAAAGGCCGGAAATTCTCGAGGAAGGAGAGGAAGGAGGTGGAAGGGAGTTTGGATGAGAGGCGGGAAGACGTGGTGGAAGGAGGGGTAGGGAGGAGATGGTAGAGAAGAGAAAGAGGAGAGGTGAGGAGGGAGAATGAAGGGAGGTGAGGAGGGAGGTAAGGACAGAGTGAGGAAAGAGGTTGAGGAGGGAAGAGAGGAGAGAAGACGTGGTGGAAGGAGGGAAAGGGAGGAGATGGTAGAGAAGAGAAGGAGGAGAGGCGAGGAGGGAAAATAGAGGGAGGCGAGGAGAGAGGTAAGGAGAGGAGGGAAGTGAGGAGGGAAGTGAGGAGGGAAGACGAGGTGGAAGGAGGGGAAGGTAGAGAAGAGAGAGAGGAGAGGTGAGAGGTAGGTGAGGAGAGAGGTGAGGAAAGAGTGAGGAATGAAGCGAGGAGGGAGATAAGGAGAGAGCGAAGAATGAGGTGAGGAGTGAGATGAGGAGGGAGTTGAGAAGGTGGATGAGGAGGGAGGAGAGGAGGTTGGTGAGGAAGGAGATGAGGAGGCAGGTGAGGGGGTAGGTGCAGAGATCGGGAGGGTAAAGGAAAAGGAAACCAACCGTAAGTAATAGATTAAGGGGAACAGTAGTGCCCGGGGGGGGAAGCTGTTTGTGATAAGAGGAACAGGGCGATAAAGGAGATGGAGGAGAGAGACAAGGAGTGAAGTACAAGTGTTTGAAGGGTGACAGATATACGTGTTGCATGAATGAAGATTGAAGAGGAACCAGATAAATGAAAGAAAATAACAATACCGATTAAGACAAGGAGGAGATTTCAACAAATAGTTATGGTTGCGAAAACATGTGAAACCAAATGAACATGACGTACTTGATGCGTGAGTGAGGCGAAGAGAACGGGGAGGCTGAGGTAGTCGAGAGCAAATACCTTGAGGATCTACGCAAGAGTTTGTGTGTGAGAAACTCGAGGAGCAAAAAAGCGTTAAAAATGTTTACGAGAAAATTTACAATGGATGGAGGGAAGGGGAAAAAACGCAGATTCATGTGGACACAAAGAAGATACGATATAAGGAAAAGTTAGACGGTCTTATTATAAAAGAAATAGAGATGTATGATACAGCAATATATATATATATATATATATATATTATATATATATGTATATATATATATATATATTATATATATATTATATATATATATATGTATATATATACATATATATGTATATATATACATATATATTATATATATGTATATATATATATATGTATATATACATATATATATACATATATATATATGTATGTATACATATATATATAAGAGAAGATTTGGAATCTGGGATCCATATTGGAAAACAGTAAACACCAGATTCAATTGAAGGGTTTATTTGCCCGACGTTTCGAAGGGTTTATTTGCCCGACGTTTCGATTCCCGTCCAGGAATCGTCTTCAGGGGGTATAACGGTTACAAGAATGTGAACTCCTTATGAATCGCTGAAATGGTAAACCTGGGAAAGGTTCACCCTTTCAGTCAATTGTACAACGCATACATTACAATAATAAAATAAAATAAAATAACAAAATAAAAATAATAAAATAAAAATACATTACAATACCAATTAGAATAGAATAAAATAAAAGTTAAAATTTTGAACATAAAACAAACGAAACGTCGGGCAAATAAACCCTTCAATTGAATCTGGTGTTTACTGTTTTCCAATATATATAAATATATATATATATATATATATATATATTTTTTTTTTTTTTTTTTGCTGTGAACAGCATACACCAAAAAACAGGAGTACCTGAAGGAATTTGAAGAAAAAACATACAAAATTATAACACCTGAATTCAGAAAGGTGAATGACGTGAGGTTTTTTGCATAGACAAGTGACAACAACAGTTGAAGGATGACCCATTGGTATATAACGATATCGAAGAGGAAGGAAAGCACTGAGCCAACGCGTCAACAAAAGAAAACGGAGTTTTACAAGAAGCGAAAGATGAGGAAAACGTCGTTAAGTATTACTTAAATGAAGACACAAACTGTAGCCGGTGGGGAAATGAGGGTAACTCCCGATAAAGGCGTGCAAAACCTACAAAATGGTTCGGGAGGGAAAGAGGGAGGGAAGGAGGGAGGGAGGGAGAAAGGAAATCAGAGGAGCACAGACCTAATCAGAGGTGATGAAGGGGTGGACAAGGGCACTGATAAGAGCATGGACGGGTTAGTGAACGAACAAATGGATAATTGAAGTCACAAATGTGGAAATAAATGCAAGTAGAAATAAATAAACTACATCACGAATACAAAGTCATATATGAAAATTAACACACAAATCGTAAATGAACGAGTTTGGGAATAAAAAAAAATGGAAAAATTAATACACAATCAGGAAAAAGAGAGGAAAGACGAGAGGGAGAAAGAGGAGTGAGAGAGAGTGGGTGGAGGAGTGGGAGAGTGGGAGGAGTGGGAGTTACGACGACGCCTTCCGAGTAGAGGCCGGGCATGTGCGTTCAGTCTGTCAGCACGTCTGAGTTGCAAAACTCCACGACCAGAGACCTATCTACGTTGATTTCATCTTACGTAGAACGACCATCTGAAGTGTGGTGGATGTTCCAAGTGTAACCATAACAATAGGATTTCAAAATAAATGTATAAAAAAGAGGGCGAAGGGGAGGAGGAATAGGAGCAAAATGAGGAGTAGGAAGAGGAGGATGATGTGGAGGAAGAGAAGAAAGAAAAGGAGGAATGATATGAGAAAAAGGTGGGAGAAGAGGGAGAAGAGGAGGAATACGAGTAAAAGAGGAGTAGGAAAAGGAGGAGGAAGTGGAGGAAGAGAAGAAAGAAAAGGAGGAAGAAAATGGAAAACAGGTGGAAGAAGAGAAGGATGAGAAGGAGGAGGTAGAAGAAGAGGTGGAGGAGGAGGAGGTAGAAGAGTTGGAGAATGAGGAAGAGGAGGAAGTAGAAGAGGAGGAGGAAAATGAAGAGGAGGAGAAGGAGGAAGTGGATGAAGAGGAATGGGAGGAAGTGGAGGAGGATGAGAAATGGAAGAGAAGGAGGAGGAGGAAGAAGAGGAGGAAGAGGAGGAGAAGGAGTAGGAGGAGGAGGAAGAGGATGAAGAGAAGAAGGAAAAGGAGGAGGAAAGGGAGGAGGAGGGAGGGAAGGAGGAGAAGGAAGAGGAAGAAGATAAGAGGGAGGAGGAAGAGGACGAGGAGGAAGGAGAGGAGGAAAAGGAAGAGGAAGAGGAGGAGGAGGAAGAGGGGGAAGAGGACGAGGAGGAAGAGAAGGCGGAGGAGGAAGAGAAAGTGGAGGAGGAGTAGGAAGAAGAGGAAAAAAAGGTGAGGAAAAAGTAGGAAGAGAAGTAGGAGGAGGAGAAGATGAAAAGGAAGAGAAAGAGAGGGGAAAATGTGAAAGGAAAGAAGAAAGAGAAATACGAGTTGAGAAAAAGAGGAAGAGAAGGAGAAGAGAGCGATGGCAGAAAAAGAGGGAAAAGAAAGGAAAAAGGGAGAGAAAAACACACCAACGAAGTTGGGAAAGAAATTCATAAAATAGAAGAAAAAGTTGAACGAGAATGCCGAAGGCAAAATGGAAGGATTTGTGGAGGAATTGGAGAGGAGAATAGGAGTAGGAGTAGGAGGAACAGGAGGAAAAGGAGGAGGAAAAATTAGAGGAGAGAAAAGAAGATGAGGTAAAGGAGCGAACAGAGACATAAAAAGATAAGAAAAATAAAGGAAAAGGGAGAATATGCAAAGACACTTGTATCTATTTGGATAACACACACACACACACATACACACAATTATATGTATATATATATATATCATATATATTATATATATATGTATATATATATAATATTATATATATATATATATATGTATATATATATATATATATATTATATATATATGTATATATATATATATATGTGTGTATGTATATATATATATATATATATATATATATTTACACACATATGTATTTACTCAACTTCGAAAATATCTGTAGCTATCAATCATTATGATTTGTAGAAATGTCTTTCCTAATCTGAACTTATCTGTTTGTATTGCGGCTCAGACAGCAAAGCATTCTTATCAAACTCCAAAAAGATGGCTCCTCTAGCTGTAAGGGATACCGACCACTGGTCTATCAAGAAGGAGGGCGTCCCTTAGGATGTTATGAAGACCTCAGCATAACACCCGGTCATGCCCTCGCCTGATTGGTAGTCCCTGGTAGTACACAACTCCTTGTATGATACGTAAATATACAAAGGCAAGGCCCTCCGGCTTGCCTTTCTCCAACGGAAACGAATATGTACAAGTAGGGATAATTGGATATCGCCGGCGGGAATTCTGTGTGTGAACTTCTCATGTATACAGACCTCTTGGTCCTTGTGATAGTTCTCTATCTACGTTATAGTCCCCAGATAGCGAAGAATAAAGTCTCGGGAGTGTTTGTGTCGAAGGATGAAGAACAAGAACAGACTTGCGCGCGCAGACCTCTCGAGACCATTTCTTGAGCCTAATTCGAAGGCCCTAGGCTGGCGTAGCTATTGCTACTGCTACTGCTGGGCCACGTCGCCGGCACCGCCTCCCCACAGACACACACACACACACAAAGGGTTGTAGGCGGTGCCAGATTCAGGCTGATGTATTGGAGCATTCTCCGCCTCCCCTTGTACAAGTTTTGTAACAATTCCTCTATCTGGGATACTTCTAGCTTTTTTTTTTTTTTTTATATGTGATAATGTTCTCGAACATTCTCCCTCACTCATACTTTCATTTGTTGTTGTTTGTTACTGTTTGTTGTTGTTGTTGTTGTTTATATATATATATATATATATATATATATATATATATATTATTTTTTTTTTTTTTTTTTTTTTTTATTTTTTTTTTTTTTTTTACTTCCATCCATTGCTACTCTTTTATACTTCCAGTGCGTTCTCTTCCTCCACATCCATATGATTGTCTTCTTATCTTTTGTTAGTCTTCTCAATTAATTTTCTTTGTGTTAATACAGCTGTACGACCTCATACTTTCCAAATGCACTACGTCTCCGAATATTAGACCCTTCTCCCCAACAAAAAACAGAAATCTTAATTTTCATTCGACCACTTCTCCTTTCTATACTCTTCCCCTTTTATCTTCTTTTTCCCTTTCAACATAAAGGTGATGTTCTCTTCTTTCCCTCTGTATTCTCAATTTGATCCTTGGCGTCCATCTCATCATCCCAAGTCTCATGAAACTCTGTCAATTACTAAATGAAGCAGTTCTCTCTCCCCCCAGACAGCCAGTGATTCCCCTTCCCCGGACCTATGCGCCCCTTTGCTCTCTACTACGAGACCTTCCCACCCCGCCA
>NC_134789.1:4835009-4837509 GCF_046742065.1 Oratosquilla oratoria | reverse complement strand
CCTCCTGGCGTAGGCTCCTCACCTTCTTCGTCATCTCATGAACCTCTATTTGTGTTTCCCCTAACTTCTATCCCCACTTTCCTTTCGTTGATCTCAAGACATACCAACTTTCTTCTTGTCTCGCTTCTTCATTCCCTTTCTCAGGTTTAAGAAGGAAATAATCAAGAACTGGTTTACCAATAGAGTGGTTTACGAATGGAATAGACTCAGTAACCATCAAGTAGTGAGCCCTGAAACTACTGGTTGTTTTAAGAGAAGATTAGGTGACTGGCTACGAATGACAGGTGGTAAGGGACATGGAACTGCCTTGTGTAGGCCTTAGGGTCTCTTGTAATCTCTTCCATTCTAATGTTGCTATTGTTACTAATTCTTTGTCTCTTTGTTTACCATATATATATATATATTATATATACATATATATATATATATATATATATATACATATATACATATTGTTTTAAATAATATGTGTAATAAAGTCTGTTACCAATAGCATGATATAAACAACAGCATTATGCTGAACATGAACACGTTTACGCAAATATAAGTCAAGGAACTTTCAGCATAAATGATAAATAGCAGTGTTATACAAGAACAACTGATAGCAGCATGATCACCAAGCTAGATATTATTACATAGATGGCAGTAATGTTAATGAACGACAGTTGTGTAATTTTACAACAGGGAAGCAAAAACAATGAAACAATGAAACGGTGAAACAGTGAAACAATGAAGGAATGAAACAATGAAGCAGGATAACAAGAGAACAATGAAACAATGAAGAGAACAATGAAACAATGAAGAGAATTAAACAATGAAACGATGAAACGATGAAACAAGAAAACAAGGAAACGAGGAAACAAGGAAGCGAAGAAATACGGAAGCAAGGAAATAAGGAAACAAGGGAACAAGGAAACGAGGAAACGGGGAAACGAGGAAACAAGGAAACAAGGAAACAAGGAAACAAGGAAACAAGGAAACGAGGAAACAAGGAAACAAGGAAACAAAGAAAAAGAAAAAAGGAAACAAGCAAGGAAACAAAGAAACAAGGAATCAATGATACAATGAAACATTGAAGCAATGAAACAGTGAAACAATAAACAAGGGAACAAGGAAACGAGGAAGCAAGGAAGGAAACAATGAAACAAGGGAACAAAGGAACAAGGAAACAAGGAAACAAAAAAAACAAAGAAACAATGAAACACAGAAACAAAACAAATGAAATGAACAAGAAAACTAAAAATTGTGAAACTTGACCGAAAGCGACAGACTTCGTTAAGGCGATATGGAAAGTACATAAATAAAGAAAATATATCGTATAATAAATTGAACCAGTCAGACTACGAAAGTGAGTCAAGTCAATTCATTTCAATTTTCTAATAACTTCTTAGATCAGGATCCTAGTCCGTATGATCATTTAAATCATACCGAAAACAAAGGAAAAATACTGAAATGATACTGAAAACAATGAAAAGTAGTAGCTTCAGATACGAAGTAGAAAGATTTAATGCCATTGGCAAATTCCAGCGAACACCGACTCACCAAATTCCTTCAGGAATTCAGCCCTTTCAGAAGCTTACTTGAATTACCTTTCTCCTTCGTTTCACACGCATTACAGTGAACAATTAAGCTAAGAATAAAACGCGAAATTACAAGTTATATCCTGCATTAAAGCAACCACCCGACCCATTTGAATACCCTGTGGAACTCCACAAAAACAAGGCGGAGGAAAGGCTTGGGTAACAGCGTGAGAGAATGCAGTCGGGCAAAAACATCCCGCCCCCCACCTACCCAAAATAACTGGAGATGTTGCATCTCCACAATGAAGAGTGCAGGGGTGAGGGTGTAAGATGGGCCAGGGGTGAGAGGCCACGGAGGTCAGGGGGGGAGGGGGGTGTTGGGAGAGCACAGCAGTCAGTACAAACACAAGGAGCACGCTCAACACGAAGACCTGAACAAAAAGTAGACGGGGCGTGTTTTTGTGCCCCAGACTGTGGGTCAGACCTGATTGAAACGTTTGCACCTGAGACCCTGCCTGCCTGCCTGCCTGCCTGCCTGCCTGCCTGCCTGACTGACTGACTGACTGACTGACAGTCTTCCCTCTTGCCTACTTGACTGCGTGCCTGTCTGCCTGCCTGCCTGACTGACTGACAGTCTTCCCTCTTGCCTGCTTGACTGCGTGCCTGCCTACCTACCTGCCTGTCTATTTGTCTGACTAACTGACTGACTCCAAGCCAGCCTGGCTGCTACCTGCCTTCCCTGCTATCCTGACTTTCTGTCTTCCCTCTTGCCTGCCCGTTTGAAACAACAAGCACTTGACAGGGCATTACGTGTAGAAAGTTAATTCAGTTCATGCATTCAAGAACAAAAAAACAAAAAAAACAATAATGTATATATAAAAATAATAAAAAAAAAAATAACCTACACGGGTTGACAATACGTTCGCACCCTTATATAAATGCAGTGCAGCGCACTGAATCTCGATGAACATGCAAACTTG
>NC_134789.1:4815009-4820009 GCF_046742065.1 Oratosquilla oratoria | reverse complement strand
GTTAAGAATCACTGATCTAAACTGTTCCTACCTTTCTTCACTCTTCCACAATTCCACAGCACACTTCCAAAGACACCATTTCACAGTACTTTCCAATATCTAAAATTCTACTCACATTGACATACCCATCACTCCTACACTTTTTAGCACCTAAGTCATCTCTTCTTCACCCTTCAGTATCTACGATTCTCAGAGTTTGTGTCATCATCTTCTCTACGTCAACTTAAAAGGACATAACCCCTTTCGCCTCATCCACCTCATCAACTATCTCAAGTTCATAATCTCACACCTGTCTATACTTACTCTCCTACTCCTCCACCTCCTTTCAAACATCTTCCCAAAGATATTTACTCAAGTGTGTAATATTTCACTTCCGTCTCTTTTCAATACCATATCGTTCGCAATAAACATCTGGTTCATAAGCCACCTCCCTCTTACCTCTCACACATCCTCCTCCTCTAACTATATGATTATCTCTTTTCTAATGACATCAATATAGTGTGTGTGTGTGTGTGTGTGTGTGTGTGTGTGTGTGTGTGTGTGTGTGTGTGTGTGTGTGTGTGTGTGTGTGTGTGTGTGTGTGTGTGTGTGTGTGATCAGAAAAAATCACCGAAAGCGTGTTTTAAAAGATACCGGAACAACTATCACTGGAGAAAATTAAATAACAAATCTTCGTGTCTTCGACCAATCACATCTCTCGAGTTTATTACAATTCTTCGGACTGAAAGGTCTTTTGGCGGCATCATTTGCCAATATAATTTATTGTCATCCATTGAACGAAAAATAAAAAAAGAATTTAGACAAGAGACTTAATACCGCAATCTTGAAAAGTTTGAGTCGATTGGGAAAACCTTTTGTACAAAGAGAAGCAAGATAAAGAAGGATACAGAACGAATAGTAATAAGAATAAGAAATGACATTAAACTGCAGAATCGGAAGCAGAAAGTGAAAAAAGTTACTGCACGAAACGGCTGGTCAATAAAGATGAAACGTTGATAGGCAAAACGTATGGAAATTAATAAAGAGGACCTAAGAACAAGATAAAACATCAAATAAGAAAGAACGAAGATCTTGGAAGCATGAAGGAACATGAACACAGCCGAACGTAAAAGGAAAATGAGAAGAAAAAAAATGTACAAGAAACAAATCTGACCAAACACAAATGAAAACAGTCCAGAAATGACAACTAGAATAGTCATCGTAGGTCACTTCCGGATCTTGATTTGACCCAATCACGAAATAAAGTTAAAACAATAAACGTAACCACATAATGTTGTTTTCAATACGAACTGAAAGACACTTTTACTCGTGTGGAAAGGCAGAGTTACTATCAATCTGTAACTGAGTAGTTAGGGGGGAACTAATTAGATGTAGGTGTGGTTAAATGAATGGAGGGGAATTCATGGGAGACAAATGAGAGGAAGAACTAACGTGAAGCGGACAGTGAGTACGAGAGGCGAGAGGAAACGAGAATTTTGGATATGAAAGGCAGAAATAAAGTTAAAGAGAAAGAAGGAAAGGGCAGGGAATAAGAGGGAAAGAAAAAGAAAGAGAATAAGAGGGAGAGAAAGAGAGAAAATGAAAGGGATAAAGAGAGAACGAGAAAGAAAAAAGAAATATAAAGAGAAAAAAAAACGTGCTATAGACTACGAAAAGAGTCGGTTCTTTGATGTGGATGGCTTACGGAAAGTCCAAGCAATTGATTCAAATATGAGTTGTAGATAGAAGCTCTGGTGCACAACAACTCATGACAGCAACACGCCTGAGGTTGTTAAGCGCAGCACCACAAACGCCTTATGATATGGTTGCGAGTTAAAAATGACTACAGAGAAAGCTGAAGAAATGAAGAATGAATCGAAGACAAAAGAAGACCGAGCTTTTGGTGTGGTCTAGGTGAGTGAAGCGATGTCACAGGAAAGCATCAGAGTATGGGAGGTCGTGTGTGTGGCTTGACAAATGGCAGAAGAAAAAAGAACAGAAGAAAGGGAGGAGAAGTGATGATAAATTTCGTGAACAGGTAAAGGGTTGCGAGTGAGGAGGGAGAGTGGTGAGAGGAGGAGATCCAACAGTGGAGCAAGATTTCAGTCAAGGCTGAGGGGGAGAAAAACGAGAGGTGAGGAGGAAAAGAGAGAGAGAAGTCGAGTGGAGTTCGGAGATACCAAAGTGGCCACGACTAGAAGCGCCAGACAAAAAAAAAAGGCCACAATACAATGAAGAGACGCTTTTATGTAATTCGGTCAAGGATATCAGACGGGTGGCCAAAACACATTTGGCTAAAGGAACATTTGGTCAAAAAAATATTTGACCATAAGAATATTTGGCCCACGGACAGTTGGCCCACGGACATTTACCCCACGGACAGTTGGCCCACGGACATTTAGCCCACGGGCATTTGGCCCACGGACATTCGGCCCACGGACATTCGGCCCACGGACATTCGGCCCCCAGACATTCAGCCCACGGACATTTGGCCCACTGACATCTGGTCCACGGACATTTGGCCTACGGGCACTTGGCCAACGGTCATTTAATAAATCTCCTATATCTGCACTTTGGAAAAGCTTTTGATAGTATCCGACACGAAACACTCTTACACTTTGCATGGAATAAGAGGAACTATTCTAAATTGGATTATAAATTTGTTGAACAGTTGAACAATCGTAAATACCAAGTTGTTCTAAATACCGAAACTTTTAGCTAGAAATATGTTACGAGTGGAGTACCCTATGGTTGCATTCTTGTGCCTCTTCTGTTCACAGTATATATTTATATATATATATATATATATATATATATATATATATATACATATATATATATATATATATATATATATATATATTCCGTGGTTTGCGGGGCCGTTACCCGTTCAAACCTCAACATTACCGACGGTCCGGAACTGTTCATACACGAATGCAGGAGACGGTGTCCACGCTTTAGCCACATCAGTGAAGACACCCGAAGGAAGCTGATATATCATATAGTGATGTCACCAAGTCACCTCAGGTCCGAGGTAAGCAGCGATCAGTGGCAATTACTCAGAGTAGATGCTCTTCCTAACCTCTGTGCCGTGGCCAGGATTCGATCAGACGCCGAATTCACCGCGCGGTTACCAGACACACGCTCTACCAACCGAGCCACGGCAGGCCCTATAAATCAATGATAGTCTGTGGACTTAAATCTAATGTCTTTCAATTCCCTAATGATACTAAGCTGTGCTGAATAGCAGATGATCGCTAAAATCAACTAGACATTCAATGAGATTAGACAAATTGGAACAATGGCTTCAGAAGTGGTTAATGAAATTCAACCCAAGTGTAAAGTTATGCACACAAGTAAAAGATGATACAACTAATTGATATCAGGAAAAAATCTAACCAAGTTCAGAATGAAAAGAATATTTGTGTAGTTATCAGTAATGCCCTTCAAACATCTAAGAATTGTATTCCTGCCTAAGAGAAAACAAAGAGGACACTGGAATTAGTGACGCGACTTCTTAACTTCAAAAGCACCTGCATAGTTATCACCAACCAATTACATGGACCAAAGGCCCGCCGATTCCTGAAATATACTGTTTTCATGCAGTGAATAGAACAATCATTCACATGAGGCAGTTGAACGTTATAACACTACAGTAAGTTTTAGATTTTTCTTTGATATACGGTACTAGCCGCGCGGTATCCCGATGGATACCGACTTGAACTCATGAGCAAGTGGTCATGAGTTCGAGTCCCGGGACCCGCTGCGGACTTTGCTGCATTGGTTCTCGACAGCACTGGCCAAGTTAGGAGGCGACATAACGTCGGCCTTAAAAAATCGGCTTGCCGCAACTGACAGAGTTTTGCCTGACCAGAGGTTTCTCACTTCCCACTGCACGGGAGTGGGATGGTGAGTGGGTACGGTATGCTTAAGAGAATTGAGATAATTGAACTTTCAAATCATAAGGTGAAGCCTACTTTACGCTCTGTCTTGGTCATCAGACAATTTGTCCCTCTGAGACACCAGCTTTCTATTTATATGTAGGTTAAGAGACCGAGTGTGCTTGTTATCTTTATCACTTCTGAAGAAGACGGAGTCGTAAGAAAGGGATGGCGGAAGAGGTTGTGGGAATCTTGGGCAGTTCAATGACCACGAAATAGAATGAAAATTAAATAAAAAGTAAAAGAATTGTGTGTTTCAGTATGCCTTTGTCCAAAAACGTGAGATACAAAAGGGGGAAAGTGAAGATGTATTTTCAATGACGTGAGAAACTTGAAACCTTTGAGGAACCTGTATGATGTAAAATTCGGGAATGCAAAGCCTGAATGAATAGCTAAAAAAGAAAAATAAAGGAAGGAAGGAAGGAAGGAAGGAAAGAAGCAAAGAAGGAAGGAAGGAAAGAAGGAAAGAAGGAAGGAAGGAAGGAAGGATGGAAAGCCGAGAAAGAAAAAGAGAAAAGAGAGAGCGAAAGAGAGAGAGAGAGACAGAGAGAGAGAGAGAGAGAGAGAGAGAGAGAGAGAGAGAGAGAGAGAGAGAGAGAGAGAGAGAGAGAGAGAGAGAGAGAGAGAGAGAGAGAGAAGGAGAGAGAGAGAAACGCAAGAAGATACATGGAAAAGCAAAGAGAAGTAAGAGTGACTTAGAGCCTGTACAGAGACAAGAGGAATATCTAGAAAGTGTATCTAGTGATAAAACGGAATTACGTAGAAAAATAAACGTATGAGAAGCATCCGGATTAAGAATTATACAATAACCACAATAAAATAGTCCCTTCATATGATAACCGAGTTTTGAACTCAAATCTAGATGTTATTGCCATGACCACAAGTATTCTTATACCCGCGAGGCGGAAGCTCATCTCGGAAAAGTTCGTAAGGAATAAGCACATTAACAGAAGCAGGAGAGCGCTTATGGAGTTCAATGAGCTGGGAGACATAAGTCGCGCACCGTAGGAAAGGACAAATGGGAATCTGTCATGGAAGAGTAAATGTGTTACAAAAAAACACTAACAAACGCTTCCTCAA
>NC_134789.1:4792509-4800009 GCF_046742065.1 Oratosquilla oratoria | reverse complement strand
AAGGGAAAGGTGATGACTTCAGCGCCAACTAAGCGTCTCTTGGCGTAGGCCCCACACCAGTACGACCACTTTTAACGAAGGAACGAAAATAAGGTCGAGCTCATTATTGAAGTTTCAGAAGGCTTCGAATGCTACATCTTCTTTGGAATGAAGTTCTGATTATTTCGTGAACCCAGAAGCTGATTAAAGAGGGTGTTCACATTTCGAATTTTCGAGTTTGATTCCCGGATGTGAAGCCAAATTTTATTAGTTATCATATCACGTTCTAGTGAAGATAATTCTTGAGTACAATACAGAGTAGAAGAGATGGAGTCAGAGATTGTAAGGAACTGCAAAAGAATGGAGTGACAAAGTATGGCGTCTTATGAAGTAACCTTAATCAGTGGCTACTGACAACAATAACATTATGAATATTTCTTTAATCAAAAAACCATGATGTCTAGGCGCCTTCAATATCAACTAAGAATTATCTAGACGTCATCCTAGGACAGACCTATCTGTTATCAAACCTTATACGACTTGTATATTTCACTCTTTCTCACTGAGAGAATGCCAATGGGAAGACTCGGGAGAAGATGAATAGAAGGCGTCAGGGAAGCTGTTGAGACCAAAGGAGAGAAACGAGATGACGTAAAGAGAGAGGAGATCTTTATAGCTCGTAGACAATCACTAGTATCAATATAATTAATCCAATATCGTCAATAAATATTCACTTTGCATAGGAGCGAGTAGGTTTTCGTGGAACTGCAATAATGGAAGCTGGTGAGAGGACAAGAGGAAGAGGAAAATTCCTTCAGGGAACGGATGAGGGGTGCAGTGAGGCTGGGAGAGGAGTAGGGGCGGTATAGCCTGCGGACAAGGCGAAGTAAATCAAATCAGTGGCGGTGCGGGACGAAGGAACAAAGATAACACAAGGCAGGTGCCTCCTCAACGTGGTTCATCTTAACCGATCTTTAGAGGACTGGAGGTTGTTAGCACTGATGTTACGTACGCACATATGTGTGTGTATGTGTGTGTGTGTGTGTGTGTGTGTGTGTGTGTGTGTGTGTGTGTGTGTGTGTGTGTGTGTGTGTGTGTGTGTGTGTGTGTGTGTGTGTGTGTGTGATTCACCATGGTCTTGGATCACGTGTTGGACTCGTGATCGACAGCTATTACCCTCCCGGAAGAGAGCTCATAGGTCATATATGACCGATCTATGGGTAACGCTGCGACCTTACACGCACACACACACCCAACTCCCCGCCCACGAGAGTTGGAGTAACGACTCGCAGCTCAGCGATTCTGAAATTATTTCAGCCCTGGGCGGGATTCGAACCAGGACCGCCGTAGTGGCAGTCGGGAACTCTATCACTGCGCCACAAGTCGTGTGTGCGTGGGTGGGGGGTGGGTGTTTAAGAAAAGGAATTTTTTTTTGTGCTTCACTAGCCCTTTATCCTTTCAGGAACAATCTTAAACGTGTTATATTCTTTCGAGTGGTTACTATCTTAACATTGGTGTCATACATTACAACAACAAAAATGAATTGTTAACTCGTGAAATTTACTTCAAGGGAACAACACATAAGGCTAAGTGGATCTGAATAAAGTGTATATATTTTTTAATGTTCTTGGTCATCAACGCTAAACTCAGTACTAAATTACCCAGTAATCCAAGTGTACAATATGCACCCGAATTCCCGAGTACATTCTTCAAGTCTACACTGATGTGAGAAAGGAAGACCAAATCTGACAACAAAATAAAGTGAGCGTCCCTTAGTATACTCCGTCGAGGCTAATTCCAAGTAAAAACTTGTGCTGCGTACATCCCAATCCTTCTATACCCGGAGGGAGAAAAAAGAAAACGTAGAGTGGGCATCAGAAGGGACATAGCCAAACGTGTAATTGTATCAAAAGTTTTGTCTGCGGACCCAGAAGATCGGGGACCAGACTTCAATACTTTTGATTTTCTGATAAATGAAAGGAACCAAAGGTACTGGGAGAGCGCAAACCCCCCCGCCAAGGCAACGGCGTCGTCACTTCGACCAATTCCTCCAGTTCCTTCGCAACCTCACTCCCGGAGATCGATCAAAACCTGCACTAGGTTCTTTGCTATCGCTGGTGATTCGGTCTGAGTTTGATCATGTCCCCCTCACACCCCACTAGGGTCACGTGTATCATCCGTGACGTCACACTTCGGTCATGTGTAACATTCATGACGTCACATTTGAGTTAAATGAAGTTATGAGATCATAAGGCCGCGTGGAACATCGATCGAATTTGGCCTTCATTCCCTGAAGAAGGTCCACAGCCAAAGACCCGTGTTTATATTCGGTATACAGGTCATATGTATGCATGTACTTGTATGCATGTATAAATGTTTGTATGTACATATATATATATATATATATATATATGTGTGTGTGTGTGTGTGTATATATATATGTATGTATATATATATATGTATGTATATATATGTATATATATATAAATATATATATAAATATATATATATATATATATACACTGTATATGCTAATAAGAACACAGGTACGTGTGTTCACTTATGCAAAGTAGACCACTTGGAGAAAAAAAAACTAACAAAACAGAGCACTTTCGTATATTACATCCAGTGCAAAAAGTACTTTTTACACTGGATGTAATATACGAAAGCGTTCTGCTTTGTCAGTTTCTTTTTCCAAATGGTCTACTTTGCATATACTGTATATATATATATATATATATATATATATATATATATACATATATATATGTATATACATATATATATATATATATATATATTATATATATATATATACATATATATATATATGTATATACATATATATATATACGTATGTATGTACATATATGTAAGAATCAGCGAAAGAAAAACTGTTTATAAAATGAAAGAAGCGGGCGTGACTGCAAGAGGAAACGATGCCTTCAGGGGAAGACTGATGGTGCCTTCGACATTGACACAGTAATTTATTTCTCTTTTTTTGTTTTTCATTTTACATGATGACTAAAGAGAAACATTTTTCTCCCTTCACTATCCTCAAATGAACTGATAGAATAACGTCTGTGCAACTTGCGTCATTATGAAGAAACTACCTCACGGAACGTAATTGTAATTTGGTACTATAAACACAGCTCGCTGGCCGAGCTATTAGAGCGTCTCTACTTGCGGCAGAGGTCGAGGTGACGGCAGTTCGAGCACTGCCGCCATCGAGTTGGACCAAGGGCATGGTTCTTTTAATTCAACGCCACAAAGTAAGGGGAACCGTCCTAGCCTAATGGTAGGGGGAATTCGCGACGTTAAACCAAATTTTAAACACAGTTCAGATACGAAACGACAGACAAATGCAAATCCAATAATACTGGAGACATTTGAATCTGTCCCACGAAGACCGACTAGATCTAGAATAGCGCACTAAGAAAATAAAAAAAAACACTAGGAATGAATTTAAATCACTAGACTAATAAAGCTACAGCTTCCTCTCGTATCACAAGAAACCAAATAATATAACCTATATGACTACAAACCAATACACGGAATATACCAAATCAGGAAATATAATGATGAAACAGGAAACACTAAGGTTGTAGAAACTATACTGTAAAAAAATGTGTGCTTAGAATTACCATTCGCTGATCATTTTTAAACAGAACATTTACATATTCAAGATGTAAACAATAATTCAAAACGTTCATATGAATAAGGAAGATTATGAATATGCAGAAAACCAAATATTAAGTGTTGAAAGACCGTACACTAGTTAAATGGTCCTACAAAAAAAAATGCAAAATATTGGTCGATTGCATATTTGTAATTTGCAATTGCACATTGATCTTTGCATATTTGATATTAAGCAGTATGTTGAGGTCAAGGGAGAGCCCTGACTTATCATAACTTGACCTGATCTGACATTACCTGACATTACCTAACTGGACCTAATCTGACCTGACCTGTCCTAACTGGACCTAGCCTGACTTGACCTAATCTGACCTAACCGGACCTAATCTGAACTAGCCTGACCTGACCTGTCCTAACCTGACGTAACCTAACTTGACCCAACCTGACCTAACATCACCTGATCTGACCTAACTTTGGGTTAGGTTAGATTGGATTAGGTACCATAAGCTTAGGTTAATTTGGGTTAGGTTGGATTACGTTAGGAAAGGTTAGGTTGGGTTAGGTTACGGTAGGCTAGGTTAGGTTAGGTCAGTGTTGGTTAGGTCTAGGTCTTGGTTAGGTTAGATTAGATTAATTTAGGTTAGCTAAGGAAAGGTTAGGTAAGGTTAGGTTAGGCTAGGCAAGGCTAGGATAGGTTAGGTTAGGTTAGGTTAGGTTAGGTTAGGTTAGGTTAGGTCAGATTTGGTTAAGTCAAATATTGGCAGGAATTTATAAAAAAAAAAGGTTATTCTAGCAAAATGAATAAATAAATAAGCAAGTTAATAAATAAATCAATCAATCAATAGACAAATAGGCATTACTGTACGAAAATAGGACTTTGTTTATTTTTCTTTCGCCATAGCGGCGATGACATTGACGTCTTACGAAAACATTTTCTAAACAGCTAAGAAACTGCGACGGAAACCTTACGGTAAAGATCCTAATCATTTTGTCCCAACAAGTTAAGGACACAGACTTCCACACAAGGCATACCATAATGAACAAACTCTAAACATTGACCTAAAATTGCACTAAAGCTATATCTAATTTTACTTTAGTTTGTTTTGCGTTATTTTGTATTAATCTATTTAATTCTATTTAATTTCATTATATATAATGTAATCTAATTCTATTTGATCTTATTTTGTTTCTATTTTGCTTTATCATATTCAATTTCGTAATTCGCATACTAAAATTATTATTTCTTATAATTTTCATATAAACCGAATCGTGTAACAGCAATGCTGCATACTTTATGAGCGTTCCCTTCAGCGTGTCACATGCACCACTATTACTACATGACCCCGCCTATTAAAGGTGATTACTCCGGAAACGAAAAAAGGCGGTTCCCATGAGACGTCCCAAATAATACCAACGAAAATATAAAAACAAATGAACCCATGGCCAAAAGATATTTACTGAGAACATGAAGTAAATTTATCAGTAGCAACCGTATCAGACTGGTGGTTGCCTAGACAGATATCTAGATACTTTGGTTGATATAGAAAGTATACTAGAGGTTATGAATACCAATAACAGGAGCATTGACAATGTTATTACTGTCAATAGGTATTGGCCATGCAATGGTACTTGAATAACAAGACGGAGATATGAAGAAAAAAAATTAAAGAACGTGTGACGCCAGAGATTACGTGATATCCAGACCAGAGGAGAATTTATCAATGACGAGGAAATACACTTGGAATTACTACAGTACCAATAGGTCGAAGAAGAGGAAAGAGAGAAATTAGGAGGAAGAAAAGAGTCGAAAAGTACAAGGAGAGGGAAAGACGAGAACTACTTAAAGGGCGGGAAAGGGCGGGAAAGGGGGGGAGGGGGGAGGGGAGGGGGGAGGGGAGGGGTACGTTGGTGTTGGAGTTTTTGCCTCCGTCGCCCACTCCATTTTTCCTTGGCATCTGGCGCCTCGCATCATTTCGGCTGATGGCGCCGACTTCTTAATAATTAATGAAACGTCGGCACGGGAACACCTGTAAAGAAAGTTTCCACAGTCTTTTCCCTGTTTGCTTGAGCACTAGGGAACGGCCTAGGAATAGGAGAGATATGTAATTAAAAATTAAAGCCATAATTCGCCACTTTGAGCCATTTCTGTTATAGGAACGTTTGCCCGTTGCCCCTTGTCTTCAAGTAGGCGTAGGTGAGCGGCAAGATATCCCGGTTGGATAAATTAAGTCCGGAAGATTAATCGCCAGATTCATTAAGGGGAATGTGAGTGTGTGGAGGGAAGCGATCGATCGAGGGGAAATAGGAAATTCTTGAAGCAGAACCCAAGCGTTCCTGGCTGTTCTTATATACATATACATTAATATATGTATACACACACACACATACATTTATATGTATATATATATACATATATATTTATTTATATATATACATGTATATATATATATATATATATATATATATATATATATACATATATATACATAACTAAGCAAGTGTTGAATGAAAATAGTGCCGGCAAAAGGCCACTAGGACGGCCAAAATATAGATGGAATGATGTCATAATCCACAACATCAGCGTGTAGGCTATGTAGAGGCCCCAGAAGCAAAATCGCAGGAAATCGCCACCGATTGAAAAAGTGAAAAGGCTCAGTGAAGGCGATGCTGGGATATATATATATATATATATATATATATATATATATATATATATTTATTTATTTATTTATTGTACATTTCAGGCGCAGATTCTCACTATCACACACCGAATATACATTCCTCTCCGATTCCCAGCACTGAGTGTATATTACCTGCTTCAACAACCCCAAGACGCATAGGACAAAGGTGACGGCTTCGGCGGCAGCCACACACCTCATTCTTCTTTTGTTGAACTGCTAATGCGCGATAGGTCTTAGAATCAAACTGTTGAGCCCCATTCGTTGTTCTGTGGTTGAAGACCATAGCAGCTGCCCGGAACGAGTAGATTCCAGTCATCAATACTTATTGATCTTCATGGAGGAGACGAAGAAGGGGATGACGCTCACAGAATCCATGGCTGCTGGGGGCAAGTTGATCGAACCTGTCGAAATTTGTTTGCAGTGGGAAGGAAGGATGGAAGGGCGGCTGCATGGGAGATCGCTCGGAGAGACCGTGGGGACTGGCGTCGGCGTGTGAGGGAAGCGACCCGCTCCCTGTCGTATTCCTTCAATTGATGATGATAATGAATATATGATAATGACTGTCGAACCAGTAAATCTGACCTTGAAGAGGGCTCATTATGTAAATACAGTCTTCTTTGCATAAATTACAAATGTCAAAATTATCTTTCGCATTTACTGTATCTTGAAATAAGAAACATTCAAATATAAATTTGTAAAATATTTCTGTCGTCTATACAGACTGCCAAACCCATGCACTCATGTACCCATGGCTTGACATTGATTTCTCCTGTGTGTCCTATGAGGCGAAACCAATTTCGCCTGCGTGTCCGTAAGGCGAAAATAATTTCGCCCGTGCTCTCATCGGGTGAAACTGACTTCTCTCAAAAGGCGAAATTGAATGTTGGCAATGTTGACATCTCCTCTAGTAAATTGCACTGATATACAAGAACAATTTATTTTCCTTTGAAATAATTTAGAAATATAGCGTCCTCATCTTTATACAGTTATCATCCCTTTTCGATGCCTGTCGTAACTGTTCTCAAATGTCCCCAAAAGGGACACTTGTGGTTAAGACCTCTTTCTGGTGATTAGTTCGAGACTTCTTCAATACACCGAAGACCTTGCGCTTGGGTCTACCACGTGACAGAACATGTTCACTTATGTAAGATGAGGAGCCTACACCCAGAAGAGCGTATCCAACCTTTGCCCTACATACTATTCG
>NC_134789.1:4782509-4785009 GCF_046742065.1 Oratosquilla oratoria | reverse complement strand
TAGTCTTAACTTAGAAAGCATGTTCATCATTAACTTAAGAAAAAAATCATGAGCGCTTTCACTTGACCCATAGTGACCTTTAGACCTTTGACCCATAGTGACCCTTGAAGGTCGAACTCAAGTTTGTATGGATTCAAAAAGCTGTATTCTCTCTCTCTCTCTCTCTCTCTCTCTCTCTCTCTCTCTCTCTCTCTCTCTCTCTCTCTCTCTCTCTCTCTCTCTCACTCACTCACTCACTCTCTTGTTTTGGTTGTTTGCTTTTTTCAAAAATGTTTGTTTCTTTGTTTATTTTTGTATAGATAATCCAGTTGAAGCTGTGCAGATATGTGCTTCGTCTTCTAGATGATATCCATTCCCACATGATAATCTCTGCGAGAGAAATGGGTAAAATTCCAGAAACACGCAAGCACGGATATTTGACATGAAACTTACATTGTCCAATTGCTCTTAACCTAAATTAACTTAACCTAACCAAACCTAACCGCAAGCACGGGTGTTTAACATGAAATCTGGGTTGTCCAATACCTCTTAATTTAACCTAACCTAACCTAACTTAACCTAACCTGACCTAACCGCAAGCACGGGTGTTTAACATGAAACCTGGGTTGTTCAAAATCTCCTAACCTAACTTAACCTAACCTAACCAAGCCTAATCGCAAGCAGGGATATTCAAACATGAAACTAGAGTTATCCAATAGCTCCTAACCTAACCTAACTTAACCTAACTATTCCATAGAAAAAGTAGATCTTTGAAAAAATACGTTTCTGTGTTACTGGAACAAAACCGAGAAATGGATCTAAGGAAGCTCAACCAAGGAGACTCATGGTCCTGGGGCCGAATTTATAAAAGATAAATGTTCAACGAGTCTTACTTTTGTTGGAAGAATTTCGACCGACGAGAGTGGAAGGGTCAACGAAAACCAACAGTTCCTTCAAGAGGACATCTATCTTCTCCCCAATAAGAAGACAACGATCTTGGAGCCGAATTTATAAAAGATCCTAACCTAACTTAAGTCTAGACATAAATCTTTAAAATGGCGGAGATGTTTACCCTAAATCAGCTGTCCATAACGTCGAGGTTATGTCTAGACATAATCTTTTAGGTCGCCAACATATAGATTGAGGTAAAATCTCCGCCATTAGGGTTAGGATCTTTTATGAATTAGGGTTAGGGTCTTTTATAAACTCTATAAACTCTGCCCCTGGTCCTGGAACAGAGTATCAGCCCCTCGAGGCTGCACTTACAGATGGAGACGAATCGTGTTGAAGATGTACAACGGGAGATGATTCCCTTTGACGTCCATCTCGCAGAACCTCTCATAAATATGCCCCCAGTTGGCATAAGAAAGGAAATATACGAGTTATGACGTTTAAAAGAATATTAATACAACAGATAATTATAATCTTGCAATCAAGGAATTGTTGTTCATTTGAATATAACCTATTGATTGTTTTAAGTGAAGATTAGATCAATTTATGGATGGGGATAACAGGTGGTAAGGGACATGGTACTGCCTAGTCGAGGCCTTATGGTCTCTTGCAGTCTCCTACATTATTATCTTCTTATAAATTTTAGACTAAGCATATCACTCTAATAATTACTATATTACTCATAAAAGTGCCCAATTGTATTATTGTCAGTGTATCGCTGCTATCTCAATAAACCTATAATCATTATTTTTATTATTTTATTATCTTATGTTCTTGTGCTAACGAGAACAAAAGTGACCTGCTGAGGTGTGCGCTGGATTTAGCATTCGATTTACTGGGTGGTCAAAGATAATTTAGATGAAGAAGATATACAACTTTACTAATGTAGAGTTATATATCTTTTTTATCTAAATTATCTTAGAAACCGTGGTTCTTAGCAGACTTCCCACCAATCACAATCCATTTACATTTTTCCATCCAGAACGCTGGTTAAGAAAAAAATTTACTTTATAGAACTCAAAATGATGATACAATACCATCATTAATGGTACCTGAAATACCCCCCTTATCAATATGAAATGTAATGATATATTTAGGCTTCTTTTATTACTTAAAAAGTTTGAAGAACTTGAACATAAACTATTGACTTTTTGTTTTGAACAAAAGATCGAAGTCATCATTGCTCCACTGATCTGTCTTCGAGCTGTGGATTGTATCCTACCAGCGTTTCTATCCTAATAGAAAATCTCGCGCCGCGCCGAGGAGACGATGCACGAGCAAGTTGTGTTCCAATCCATCGCTCCCAGAAATTGAAACGTTTTACATAAAGAATTATATTTTACCATAGCGTCCGCCAAGCTGTTTTATTTAGCCATGTTTTGATGCATAAGTTCTTTTATTCTGGCTGTTGCCAGGTAGTTCCATTCAGCTGCACGTGATCCCTTTGGTGACTAAGAGGCAACGATGAATATACAAAATAAAAGGCGCAGGTGTAAGATGTGTGTATGATTATGGACGAAGCGTATTTTAATCGCCATGCGTGTTGTTAGAGTGACGTCACTGATAACGC
>NC_134789.1:4770009-4777509 GCF_046742065.1 Oratosquilla oratoria | reverse complement strand
CAGAAAGTAATGTACCTTCAAAATTAGGAGACTTGTTGTAGTTTTTATTATTACGAGGTGTCAGGCTAGCGGGCTACATATTGATACTATACACGAATGTTTCTTAACAGGGGAGCCACAGAAACCTACCAAGGGGTCCGCAGGACAATGAATTCAACATGTTAAAGTTAATTCTGTCATGGTTCATGATTATACAATGTGTCTTAATCGAGATGTCAAATTTTTCGCTAGTTTTTTATTGGCTATATAAATCATCGCCAAAAATGTGGCGATGATTTTTGTAATATGTTACAAGATTTATATCATTAAATGCCTAGAAAAAAGTGACTATATCCTACCTAATACTTTATCAAGGGGTCCCCTGAATATGTAACTCAATGTAAGGGGTCCACAAAGCTTGAATGCCTGAGAAACACTGCAGCATGCACAATTAACTCCGGGAGTCCGAATCGGGTAATGGATAGAGGGGTACTCTTGTTAAAAGTAACTCAACATCAACGGGAATCGAAACTAAGGTACATGAAAGCATTTGAAGCTGATACCTTTCCGTGTACTCCCAAGTGGTGGACGAAAGACCAATACTAACTAACAATGGCACACTGTGAGTGCGACGATAAGAACAAGACACGAATTGGTCACTGAGAAATAATGGAGGATTAAGAAAGAAGGAACAAGAATAGGAAGAGTGTTGTGAGGTGAAGTGACTGAGTAATTGGTCTCGGATTGGCGGGATGAAAGGGGTGTGAGGTGAGAACAAGTAAGGTGATGATACTACTGTGTTGTGATGAGGTGCTGATGAAAATATCATTATTGTTTGTGTACAGTGAATAAATGTCAAATAAAGACAGTTGAAACCAAGGAAGTCCTTTAGGTATAAATGAAGAAGAGAGGACTGAATTCGATGTTATTGGTATTTGATATGACAAAGGTAAGTATGGAGGTAATAGGAAGAGAATGATAACGATAAAAACTGAACCGGCGAAGACAAACCACTTAATGCGGAAAGATAACGGAAATAAATAATGCAGAGATGGAAGGGAAGAGATCTTCGATGGTGGTCGTAACAACGTATGTAGTAATGATAAGACTGTAAGAAAGAGGAAGTTCTGGTGGTTTGTAGAAGATACTGCTAGAAGAAATGGCGACCACAAGGGCAGTGGTAGTGGGTCGATGTTATTATGGATTAATTTACCAGCGCTTCTATCCTGGTAGCCGGTAAGACTATAGGGGTGCTTGTGAGCGACTGAGGTGTTATCTCAGCTGAACAAGAGAGACAAGGGTGAAGACTTGTGTAAAAAGTAAAATAAAATAAAATGTAAAGGGAAACAGTATGGATGATATATCATGAGAGTTATAGGTGAACAGTGACAACATCGGAGAAGCCGTAGTATCAGGACAACTGTCCCTGGATAACTACCCCTGACAATTGCCCCCCGGACAACTGACCCCATAGGACAACTGCCCACTTAGGATAATTGTCCCCTGACAATTGCCACAAAGGACAAATGACCCAATTAAAAAATCATAGCTGAATAAAGAAGAACTAATACAAAAAAATTATTTTGTGATGATGAGGAACTATTTCTGTTGACCTGATGTCAGCAGCTAATTATCAATAACAGTTGTTGGCGCTGTTGTGATGGTGGCAGCTGCCAATAGTCAGCGGTGACAGCTGAGTGTTGGCAAAGCCGGCGGATGAGAGGTGGTGGAAGGGGCAGAAAGTTGGTGGGGTGTTCTCAACGTATTGATTGAAGAAGAAGCACCGTCACAGTTTTCATTTCAGTCATCCTTCTCCTTCTTCGTATATCTCCCCATGTTTGACTGCATTTCAGCGTACAAAAACAATCTGAATAAACTGAAAATCATTATTAGTATTATCCTTTAATGATCAACTGCAAGGGAATCTTAGACAACTGTGTGATTCATGTTTTATTGTGCGTCCGTAGAGGTATGATTGAAAGAATAAGGCAGAGGATATTAAGAAAAAAGTAGGTTAATTTGGGTTGAAGAAGATACAGGGTTGCAAAACCGTGTGAGTGTTTTTGTGCTAAACTCGATGTAGCAACGACATAAGTGGTTTAGCCACGTAACAAATTTAAGAATTAACGAGAGAAAAAAACAACCGCATATACAAGAATACGCTTTTGGCTTCCCGAGACGTGTCCTCGTTTCCAATTATACGTGATTCAGAATGTATTCTTCCAGAAAATAACCACACTCATCAAAAAACAATACCCCAGAGGGTAAATAACACGTTTCCAAATATTACCACAACATCTGAGTTATGGGAAATGAATATGTATCATAAATTATGGAAGAGGCAATTCATTCGTTCACATACATCAAATAGCTGAGAAACTACGAAACCAATTAGTCACGATTTTCGTCTTTATGAAATATATGGAAACAATTCGAGAATACTGCCGTCTATCCTAGGCCAAGAAGAAAGTGTGTCTGTCTAGATCAGTAGTTCCCAAACTATCTTATATCACTCCCCCTTTTTGCTTCCAACAGACACGCCCACCCCCACACCTTTTTTATATTTACAGCATATTAAATTATATACCTTTACTATTTATACCTTAGTACCTAGTTAACTTAATAGAAAATGGGTCGGGGTGACTGATAGAATTGTACTTTGCACGTATGTAACGGCGTAGACTTGTTCTTGGAGTGATTTTATTGTTCCTATTAAACAATGCTTTTTGAGCAGATGATTTTAGATAGCCCTTGTATCTTCTTCACGTTTCCCTAGGTGGAGAGGGCCGCGCCCTAATTTAGGAACCACGCGGCTATCGTGTCTGTATGGCAAGAATTAACCCATTAAACTCCGATGACAAGATGTCTTGTCATTTGGTCAAATAAAACAAAAAATCATAAAACACCAAAATGTTTGATCAAACACCAGAAAAATATGACGTCAATCCTCGCTTCGCTGCGAGCGAAGCGAGGATTGACGTCATATTTTTCTGGTGTTTGATCAAACATTTTGGTGTTTTATGATTTTTTGTTTTATTTGACCAAATGACAAGACATCTTGTCATCGGAGTTTAATGGGTTAAGAATCATTATCTATCCTTGGAGGCATATGTTCTACTGGAGGACAAACAAATGCAAGCAAGGGAACTGTATCAAGATTTTAGAATCAGCTGGTCCTGAACGATTACGTAAACAAATTCTAAAATAACGATGAAGAAATAACGATGATTAGAATAAGAAGAGGAGAGATAGTGTGCGATGGAGGGAGAGAGATGAAAAAGGAAGGAGAGAAGGAGAGGGAAGTAGAGTCAAACAGAGGAGGAGATGAGGAGGGAGGGAGTTGAGGAGACAGGGAGGGAGGGAGAGAGGGAGGTAAGGAGATGGGAGAGAAAGGGGGAGGGAGGTAAGGATGGAAGTCAGGATGAAAGTAAGGAGGGAGGTAGGGAGGGAGGTAAGGAGGGAGGTAAGGAGGGAGGTAAGGAGGGAGGTAAGGAGGGAGGTAAGGAGGGAGGTAAGGAGGTAGGTAAGGAGGGAGGTAAGGAGGGAGGTAAGGAGGGAGGTAAGGAGGGAGGTAAGGAGGGAGGTAAGGAGGGAGGTAAGGAGGGAGATAAGGAAAGACTCACGAGGACAAGGGGAGTAGACAGTAGAAGGAAAGTAAGGAGGGGAAGGAGGGAGAAGGAGAAGAGGCAAGTAGGGAGAAAAAAGGCCGAGGGAGGGCGAGGGAGAGAGAGGGAGGGAGGGGAATGAAGAGGGGGAAAAGAAGGAAGAGAGATGCAGAGGAAGAAAAAGGGAGGAAGAGGGATAAAGGGCAGTAAGAGAAAGGAGGAAGAAGAGGAAGACAGAGGGAAATAGAAGAAGCGAAGAAAGGGTGGGAGAGAGGGGGATGAAAAGGGATAGGGAATGAGGAGGTGAGGGAGGGAGGGAGAGGAGCAAGGGTAAGAGGAAGAGAAGGGGAGAGGGAGAGGGAGAGGGAGAGAGAGAGAGAGAGAGAGAGAGAGAGAGAGAGAGAGAGAGAGGGAGAGAGAGAGAGAGGGAGAGAGAGAGAGAGAGAGAGCATGTACGTGTGTGTGTGTGAGTGTGTGTGTGTGTGTGTGTGTGTGTGAGTGTATGTGTATGTGTGTGTGTGTGTGTGTGTGTGTGTGTGTGTGTGTGTGTGTGTGTGTGTGTGTGTATGTGTGTATGTGTAGAGATGGGAAAGGTGAGGTGGTTGTGCTTAGATATGAAGAAACCTGTATACAAGATGCAAAACATCCTTATTCGCTCTCCTGAAATTCGTCGTGAGATCAAGTGAAAGCGATAGACAGCACCGTTTCTAGGAACTGCGAGGCCCAATTAGAAAATGGATAGCGGGGCCTCTAGGCCTACTCTCCAAAAGTTCGAAATTGATGTTTTATATCAGTGTAGTATGCCAGGCTTAGGAAAAAATCATTAAATCCTTGGTATACTAAATACTGAAAGACAATAAAAAAAATTAATTATCTAATCGAAGTTAAGACAATTATAGACATACTGTGCATGCACAGGCTCAAACACTTCCGCGCGGGGCCCAATTTGATCAAATCGGACAAATAGGCTTAAAACTGGTCCCGATGTTGACCAGGCTAATGAGCAGGTTGTTATTACATATACTTATTATTACATATACTTGTCCCAATCCTTCTCAACGCACCTCCGTCTATTGTATAGACTTGTAACCCTCCGTCCTTAACAAGATCAGATCGTGTCTTGGGTTTAATGGAATAAGATTTGAAGCGATTTGGTATGGTATTCAATCCTATCCAGAATAAGGAGTCTGTTGTTTCTGGAGTCGATTAATCGTCGCTGTCACAGTAAAGTTACGTTTTCTTCTATGTGATGATCAGCATTCCACAGCCAATGGTGGGTGACGTGTATCAATATCTGGCGTCATATTTGGCTAAACGCATTGGTAGGTTCGGTTTAAAATGATCAGTCAAATATTTTGCAGCTTGAAGCAAACCATCCCCATTGAAAAACAAAAAGATACTCTAGAGCAGCGTTTCACAACTTTTTCCGACCATAGCACCCCCTGTTGTCATGTCTAAGTAGTCCAACACCCTATATTGTTATTAGAAGGATAAAAGAAAGTAAAGTGTACTTGCTTGATGATTTATTTTCTTGATTCCTTAGAACCGAAACAAATTGACAATATTGTTTGTAGAAGAAATAAGAACACCATGAAAAATAAAATAGCATGTAAAAAGTCTAAATATGCACAACTAGGTAATCAATGATACATACCGGTATATCATAATGATTTTTGTGTGCATCACCTCCCAGAACCCCCTATAATTGATTTCAGCACCCCCCAGGTTGGGAAACGCTGCTCTTGACAATCGTTTGACGATCATCGTTGAGCTATGAACGATAATCGTTGAGCGATAATAGCACCGAGCAAGACGTATCTTAATGGCGGATGTGGGGAGGCGATTAACAATGCGGAATGGGTGAAATGTCGAATGCTTTTCAAAACACTAAAATCTTCAAGTCGGAGATATAACAGACCCGGAAGACAAATGTCAGTGGCGTGTCGTAAACTTGTGAGGCATATGTCACACAGATTTCAAGAGGAATTGCAATAACGTTGTATTTTTTTTTCTATGTATTCATTTATTTATTCTTTTATCATTTTTATTTTTATTTTTATCATCATCATCATTAATTATTATTATTATTATTATTTATATATATATATATATATATTTTTTTTTTTTTTTTTTTTTTTTTTTTTTTTTTAAGGAAAGTACGAGTGACGGAAGCCTCTCAAATAGCGGTCACATAAAACTGACCCATGTATTATACAAATACAGTTTTCGTTCTTTTTTTGCAACAACACAATATCTGCAAAAAAAAAATAAGAAAAGAACTACTGTATACCAAAGTACAAAGAAGAGTCAACATGGAAAGATATACATGTATAGTCCCAATATACCAAAGAAAAATATTTGAGTTTGCAAAAATAAATACACCATCTTGTGCATTCACTCTGAACACAGCCGCATTCTTGAAAGAAATTTAAGAGCTTGCGAAAGCACTCAGAAGCAATTCCTGTCCTTACGTTCAGAGAGAATACAGACGATAATTGTCTTTCAGTTGCTGAGACGGTACGTTCAAGATTGCACCTAAAATCCAGTTGCTTCCGATTGTACAATCACAGACTCCCTCGCGGAGGAGGAAGGGGAAGGGGAAGAGGAGAGAAAGAGAAAAGGAGGAAGAGGAGTACAAGTACAAGTAGATGAAAAAGAAGAAGAAATAGAAGAAACAGGAGAAGGAGAAATAGAAAAAATAGAAGGAGAAATAGAAGAAATAGAAGGAGAAATAGAAGAAGAAGAATAGAAGAAGAAATAAAAGAAGAAATAGAAGAAAAAGAAATAGAAGGAGAAATAGAAGAAGAAGAATAGAAGAAGAAATAAAAGAAGAAATAGAAGAAAAAGAAATAGAAGAAGAAGTTGAAGAAATAAAAGAAGAAATAGATGAAGAAAAAGAAGAAGGAATGCAAGAGGAAAAGAAACAGAAATTGAAGAAGAAGAAATTGAAGAAGAAGAAGAAGAAATTGAAGAAGAAGAAGAAGAAATTGAAGAAGAAATTGAAGAAGAAGAAGAAGAAGAAGAAGAAGAAGAAGAAGAAGAAGAAGAAGAAGAAGAAGAAGAAGAAGAAGAAGAAGAAGAAGAAGAAGAAGAAGAAGAAGAAGAAGAAGAAGAAGAAGAAGAAGAAGAAGAAGAAGAAGAAGAAGAAGAAGAAGAAGAAGAAGAAGAAGAAGAAGAAGAAGAAGAAGAAGAAGAAGAAGAAGAAGAAAAGAAGAAGAAAAAGAAGAAGAAAAAGAAGAAGAAAAAGAAGAAAAATATTAAAAAGAAGAAAAAAAAAGAAAAAAAAAAGAAAAAGAAGAAGAAAGGCGCGGGCGATACGATGCGGACGGAGTTGTGAGCCAGTCAGTCACTCTCCGCCGCAGCAGCACCTTTCCCCCCGCCGCCGCCGCCGCCGTCGCCGCCATCACTTGGGTCCGCGTCGTCCGTTGTGCCAAATGGGCCGAGAAGCAGTTTGCGTCCGATTTGCCACGTGGGGCTCCCTCTTCAGTGTCTTTTGCTGAGCATAACCTCCTAATCGGAACCGCGAAGAACGAGACGTGAATAAATATAGCCGTCTGCTGTGAGTTGTGTCACTGAAGACATGCAAGTACGTAAAGTACATGACTTCAAATGCGATTTTTTTCTTCGCCGTGTGTCCAAGTGTATTAGAACCACAAAAAAAAATTGTTTCTAAGAAGGGGAATTCGATAAACGGAGAAAAATATCTTTCCAATAGAAAGTGAAAACTGTATGAAGTAAAATAAGATAAAATATTCAATTATTTGAGAATATGTTGATCTATACTCAAACAGGAGTGAAAACGTTAGGTAAATTGCTCTACAGAAAACGCCAGTCACAGACATCTGAAAAAAACTGTGGAATGATAGATGTCAATAGAATTTCGTTGGAGAAGTTGGAGAGCACCGACTTACGGAAC
>NC_134789.1:4755009-4757509 GCF_046742065.1 Oratosquilla oratoria | reverse complement strand
GTAACCTAGGTGAGGTAAGATTTAGACCCTATCCAAAAACCAGTCCCTCTCTCTCTTTTGCTGAAGAAAATAGAAACCCTATGTATACATATATATACGTACATCAAAACGCCTTTAACCTTCTATAAAGCGATGCAGGAAAGGTCATCATATTAAGACAGTAGGGCAGGACTCGTAGTAATGGATTCAAATTGGACAAATTTAGGTTTAACAAGAAAGTAGGCAAGAATTGTTTTACCAGCAAAGTAGCTCACGAATGGAATTTATTTGGTAACCATGTAGCGAGCGCTGAAACAATTGGTTGTTTTAAGAGAAGTTTAGATAACTTTATGAATAGGAATGACAGGTGTTACGGGATATGTAACTGCCCAGTGTAGGCCTTATGGTCTTTCTGTCTCCTCCATTGTTATGTTCTTATAAGAGGGATGGCTGAGTCAAAATCAGCCACCCTCATCCATCCCACATCCATTCAAATATATATATATATATATATATATATATATATATATATATATATATATATATATATATATATATATATATATTTTTTTTTTTTTTTTTTTTTTTTTTTTTTTTTTTTGTCCCTCCCATCTTAACACCTTGTTCATGAAGGGCCATCCTTTCCCCGCCACATTACTCGGGTCTAAAGAAATGCAGCAAGACACAGCACTTAAGAACATGAGAACATAAGAAAGGAGGAAACTACAAGAGACCATATGACCTACACTAAGCAGTTCCATGTACCTTACCACCTGTCATCTCTATCCATAAAGTACTGCAAGAAAAAAAAAATCCATTTGGTGGTCTTTGAATTAGCAACTGGGTTTTTGATATGATATCATACAAAGGTGCTACAAGGATTATCCTTTTCTCGATGAATTGTCATCACAGATATCAACAGAGCCTCCGGAGTGTCTCGCCATGGAGGAAGAATTCCATATATGGCAAAGGAAGAGTCTGATCTTGGACAGGGCAAAACAGTCTTAGTCTGAGTTGAGGTGTCCTTCGGGTCTGGCAGTGGCAGACCCTTGGACTGTAGCAGCAATACTACCCAAGTGGATGTTCTGAGGACGAACTCAGAAGTTGGGGAAAAGTGTGACGTCACCCTAAAAGACGAGGCATAAGAACATAATAATTGGGGAGACTGCAAGAGACCATAAGGCCTCAACTAAGTAGTTCCATGTCCCTTATCATCTTTCATCTCTAACCATAAAGTCATCTAATCTTCTCTTAAAACAACCAGTTGTTTCAGAGCTCACCACAAGGTTACTAAGTCTATTCCATTCGTTATCCACTCTGTTGGTAAACCAGTTCTTGTCGGTTTCAGGGTAATGAGGGCAAGGAAGATGATGAGGTGATGCCGAGCTTCAGCGTGATGAAGAGCCAAGAACCACAAGCGAAAAAGAACCAGAATTTGCACTCCACCATGCTACTATACACCTAAGTGACGCTGGTGGGGTTCGAATCGACGATTTAGCGAATGCATCAGAGAGTGGAGTCTTCATTCATTGTAGGACCAACAACAGATACACCTGGACGTTGTGGTCCTGTGAGACGGACCTCCGAGAAAATAATCTCCCTCGTGTCTTCAAGACACGTTGATATTTTCACCTGAAGATGCTGCCCCGATGGGCTGGCACTAATCTCCGGACTGGGCTTAGAATCGATATCACATTTATACATCCACCACTTTTTCACATAAACAGTTGACAACCATCAACTGTTCTCCTCCGCCTCCTATTACTGTAACCCAGCGACATAGAAACAGTCTCACACTAATACAACATAGACAACAGTCCAACGTTTCTTCGAAACCCATTATAAGACACGAGGACAGTTGCCAGCAGTGTGTGCGGTTGAGAGTTTGCAGTCAGTAAAAATCGAGTCAACAATTGTTATAATTCCATCCCCCGACAAATTCTCTTCCAGACGGTTCTGGGTGTGATTTACAGACCGGGGAAGGTCTGTGAAGCCCGTGCCGGGGGTAATTCCTAAGTAGCACATTTCTAGAACATATTAATGACATCTAATTCACCAGGGACGTTTAGAACACCGCTGATGTCATTTACCAAATGTGAACTTATGCAACTTACTTACAAGTGACACGTATGATTACTATTTTTTGTTTATCTATATACCAAGGGAAGGAAACAAGAACACCCTTAAGACAATGAAGGCCTTTATATCACAAGAAAATTCTCAGGACTATAGTAAAAGCTATCCACCTATATACTGTATATATCTATATATCTATATACCAAAGGAATTTTCCCCATTATAAAGGAGGTACCCAAGTCAAAGGCACGCATCCACTCCCACCCATTCCACTCCCACCCAATCCACTCCCATCCGCCATCTTTGTTTTCTTCTTATTGCTCCTTGTAGTGAAACCAACTTCAGATAATATATACTGTAAAAGGGATGCTCGAGGCCGAGTGGGTTAGAGCGTCGCTACTTGCGGCGGAGGTCAGGAGTAGATAAAGTTCGAGTCCTGTCTGGC
>NC_134789.1:4742509-4745009 GCF_046742065.1 Oratosquilla oratoria | reverse complement strand
AGAGAGGAAAGGGAAGAGGAAATGAGAGGAGAGGAGAGGAGAGGAGAGAAAAGGAGAGGAGAGGACGGAAGGGGAAGGAGGGAATGAGAGGAGAGGGGAAAGAAGTGAAAGTGTGTGTGTGTGTGTGTGTGTGTGTGTGTGTGTGTGTGTGTGTGTGTGTGTGTGTGTGTGTGTGTGTGTGTGTGTGTGTGTGTGTGTGTGTGTGTGAGTCCACGTGTACATGTGTGTGTATGTGTGTGTGTGCGAGTGTGTATGTGTGTGTCCGTTTACGTTTGTGCTTCTGCGTGTGTATCCATCTTTATATGTGTATGTATACAGTATGCCAGTGTTAATTCTGCGTACATAGCTATGGCAGACTGACAATGAAATAGTAAAATATTACGAGAAAAACGTAAACTATGAAGGTTTACTTTGCGAGACCGATCTAAGAATCTTCAAATATCATTTACTTAGAAAAAGAAAAGAAAACAAGTCCATAGCACTGTAAAATGAAACAAAAAACGCTAAGCCACTTTTACAAGAATATTAATTACCAAGTTTTTTTTTTCTTTCTCTTTCTTTCTTTTAGGTATGGGCTAAATCGTGAATCAAGTGACCTGATTTAGAGTATTTTACGTGGTCATAATGGATCAACACCAAGTTCTGATATTGTTATGTTGGTTGAGGTATAAGAACAAGGAATCTTTCGTCCCATAACAAGGTCGGGTTTGAAAATCAATCCATCAATCAAATCAAATTAATAATGCAAAATAAATACTAATACTATTACTATTACTATTATTACTACTATTTGTGCTGCTACAAAATAAAAAGTACAAAAGCAACGTTCAGATGTTCCTGGCAACACTGCAAACCAAACATTGTTGACCCAAAACCCGATAGAGGAACTCCTGGGAATTCTTAGTCTTCCTAGGTAGAATTCTTAGTTTTCCTAGATGTGGACACTGCCGTACCTGTGAACAAAGAGAAAATGGAAATTCAATTATCAAATCATAAAACACAAAACTCAGAAATGTTAAAAAAAAAAATCCTAGAAATGACAAATTATTACAAAGCAAAGTGTGCAAATGAGTATATGTATATATATATGAATATATATATATATATATATATATATATATATATATACTCAGATATTACTTAGAAATATTACTTACATATTAAATCTATGTCATTGATCGTCAAAAATGCTACCTAAAACTTACCAGCGGTAATCATAATGTAACTACATATTGAAACAATTTTCTTTAGTATGTTATGTTAAATCCCATAAGGACGGATTAGTGATAGTTATCTTCTCTCTCTTTCTCTCTTCTCTCTCTCTCTCTCTCTCTCTCTCTCTCTCTCTCTCTCTCTCTCTCTCTCTCTCTCTCTCTCTCTCTCTCTCATCTCTCTCTCATCTCTCTCTCATCTCTCTCTCTCCTCTCTCTCTCTCTCTCTCTCTCTCTCTCTCTCTCTCTCTCTCTCTCTCTCTCTCTCTCTCTCTTGTATTTTGTTTATTACCTACCACCAAGAAGAGTACTCCTTTTTGTGTGTACGTGTGCCTGTGAGTGTCTCCGTGTACATGTGACTGTGTGTGTGTGTGTGTGTGTGTGTGTGTGTGTGTGTGTGTGTGTGTGTGTGTGTGTGTGTGTGTGTGTGTGTGTGTGTGTGTGTGTGTGTGTGTGTGTGTGTGTGTGTGTGTGTGTGTGTGTGTGTGTGTGTGTGTGTGTGTGTGTGTGTGTGTGTGTGTATGTGTGTTTGTGTGTGTGTGTATGTGTGTGAGTGTGGTATGTGTGTGAGTGTGGTGTGTGTGTGTGTGTGTGTGTGTGTGTGTGTGTGTGTGTGTGTGTGTGTGTGTGTGTGTGTGTGTGTGTGTGTGTGTGTGTGTGTGTGTGTGCCTGTCTGTCTGTTGTATTACAATTGATAATACTATCCCAGCGACCATTGAACTCGATTATTCCAAAGACATCACTGCAACATGTAATTAATTCCATAATCAATGGTATTAACATTCACGCCTATGTGAATATCATGTAGTGAATGCCATGAAACACTCACTTATGACTGAAATAACAGTTGAACCTCAAGAAGTAAATAAGATAAAATAAAACAGGGAGGAAATTGAAACACACGGTAATATACATAACGAAAGTATTGTTTGATAATAATAACAATTTTCATCTGTAGTACATGCCATCAATAACACAAAACAAGATAAAATAAAAAAGTTAAGAATTAAAGAAAACAAGATAAATTGAAATAGAATAGAAAAATAAGAAAATCAATTAAGATTAACAGAAACGGAATAAAAAAAATAAAGAATATATAAAATTTGTATAAAGTGAAAATAGAAACAACAAAATTTAGATTAAAATTATAAAGATAATACAACACCTTCACCAAGGAAAAACACAACCATGACAACAATAAGTCCTAAACAAACACTAACAAACACACGACCAATACTACTTCCATACCAAACAGAGGCCCCGATTTCCGATAATTGCTGGCGAGAAAG
>NC_134789.1:4735009-4740009 GCF_046742065.1 Oratosquilla oratoria | reverse complement strand
CTTCTCCGCCTATTCCCCCTCCTCCTCCGTCTTCTTTACTTGTTCTTGTCCTCGTTCTTCTTTTTATTCTTATTATAATTATTTAAATTCTTAGAATTATAACATTTTCTTCCTTTTTTTCGTCTTCTTTTCCTCTTCTTCATCGTCCTCTTCTTCTTCTTCTTCTTCTTCTTCCTTTTCTTCTTCTTCTTCTTTTCCATTTCTTTCGTCCTCTTCTTCTTCTTTCTTTTCGTCTATTTCATCTTTTTGTCTTCTTTTTGTCGTCTTCTTTTTGTCTTATTCTTCTTTTTCCTCTTTTTGTCTACTTCCTTTTTTTTTTTTTCATCTTCTTCGTATTTTTTTTTTTCATCTTCTTCGTATTCTTCTTCCTTTCGTCTTCGTTTTTTTACTTCTTCGCCTGCTTCTTCCTTCTTATTATTTTTTCTCCTTTTCATTTTCTTTTTCTTCTTATTATTATTCTTTATTTTTCTTCTTTGTCTTCTTCTTTTCGATTTCTTCTTTTCGTCCTCTTTTTTTTTTTTTTTTTTTTTTTTTTGCTTTGACAGATATCCCGTTTTGATTTATATGAAGACGAACTCCAAAAGATATTGTTCTTGATGTTAACAAACTATATAATTCAAGTTAGATCAAGACTTCCTGCTGAATGATTAAACACTCGAAAAGGGCTTGCCTAAGATCGAAAACAACTTCCTGATCTTGATTCCTCGCACAAAGGAAAATATCATGAAATGGTCTGAGAGAATGCGTTGAAGAAAATGACCGCAAATCTTGCAAAGCCATTTGGGAGACACGGAGACATCGTCATGCACAATCAATACACCCGCTATCGCATGACTAAATATTTAATCATGTTCGTTGATCTCTGATCACACCCGTCGAGTACTATTTCTAAGGCCCCGAATTTATAAAGGACCTTATTCCTAATTTATAAAATATCCTAACCCTCATGGCCGATATTTCACCTAAATCCCTATGTCGGCGACCTAAATGCTTATGTCTAGACATAACCTCGACATTATGGACAGCTGATTTAGGTAAAATCAAAGGATTACAAAGGCGGAGCATTCCGACAGGAGACCTTTTGGTCCATAACTAGATCTGATGCGAAAAAAGATGATAATGGTAAATAAGTAAACAAATAGAAATTATAATATTAATAATAATAAATCAAATAAATACATAGCTATAGTTAAATAATAAACAAACAGGTGAATAGTAGATAATAATAAATTTATATACAACTAATAATAGATGAAAATCAAGCAAATAATAATAAACAAACAGATAATAACAAATAAATAATACAAAATAAATGTCAGTCCTTAAATCATCTCCACCATTTTGAAGATTTATGTCTAGACTTAAGGGTTAGGATTTTTTTTTTTTTTTTTTTTTTTTTTTTTTTTTTTAAATTCGGCCCCAGGGTCGTTGTCTTCTTATTGGGACGAAGATCGATGTCCTCTAGAAGGAACAGCGTGGGTTTTCGGTGACCCTTCCACTTTCATCAGTCGAAATCCTTCCAACAAAAGTAAGACTCCTTTAACATGTATCGACTTTCCGCCATGCGCCGTCCACGACACGACATCGTGCTCTGAATTGACGACGGGTGTCTATGGACGCTTTCACACATCATGACCACGACTACATGTGAAAGTGTTCATAGACACTAATGGTTATTTGAGAGCACGACGTCGTGCCGTGGACGGCGCACGGCACAAAGTCGATACAGGTGAAATAAGCCATAGTCCTCAAGTATCGAAATCATGGAAGATCGTGTGGTGAGGTTACTCTTTGCCATAAGAAGTTCGAGGGATATGCGGCGTTTGGTACATGAGTCCGTGACAATCATTCAGACCTCTTCTGTAACATTACGTGAATGTTACTTGTGCTTAGGTGCCGAGGGAGTGAAGGAGACTCGAGTGAGTTTGGTTGCTTTATTCTGGTTAGCGTAAGTGTCGACCTAGGCTGGGTCGACGGGCAGGGCGCGGAGCCCTGCCCTAAACCACAAAAGTGACCGCGAGCCTCGGGTCGGGCACTGCTGGGTACAAGTACTGAAAGGAACTGGCCCGGGGACACCAAAACTGGCATCTTTATATAGGCCTCATGCGTACGTTAAAGTAGCACACGACCCATCCTGACCGAAACATGGCTCGGCGGGGCTTAGGTTGTGCTTTCAAGAGGATACAAATGCATGTAGTACAGGCGTACTATAGAATTAACTTACACACAATTGATATAAGGCCGAAGGCCAGCTACTTCTACACTCTATCCATTCCTGGTCCATCCCGTTTCTGCGGCGGCGATGCTATAAGCCAAAATACCGCGTCGAAGCACATGTGGGGGGCTTGTCCACCACACTTGTATCCCAGCCTTAAAAAACCATATAAAAACCATAAAAATAAAGAGTCTTGAAGGTGTTAATGAGGAGTGTCTTCCCATACGGTGATTTACATAATCTTTACAATCACGAAATATCTGAACAAAACATCACGACCATAATATTAAATATAGATAACAATTCCGATTCTCGCTGGCCAAGCGGTTTAGAGCGTCGCTAATTGCGGCGGAGGTCGAGATGACGGTAGTTCTGATCTGCCACCAGCGAATTGGACCAAGGGCATGGTTCATTAAATTCCACCCTACAAAGTCCTCTGTAAGGGGCCCCGTCCTAGCCTCCTGATAGTTTGGAGTTCGCGACGTTAAGCTGAATCATCAACAAAGATGGGCGCGTTCTTCGGTGCGTTCCGCTTTGGTTTGGCCGCGGTTAGCGCTCCCAAACTATTAAAGCAATATAGGTCCCGGTATAGTATGTGGCCTACCGGACTTTTACTTCGGTATGAACCTGTCTCTTAAGCTTTAATAGTTTGGGAGCGCTAACCGCGGCCAATCTAAAGCAAAACACACCTAGAAACGCACCGAAGAACGCGCCCAGCTCTGTCAACAATTACGATATAAGAACGTGGACTGATACTTAACACATAGCTCGGGATTCCTTTGTCAAAATGAAAAATGTTTTTATGAAAAGGAATTGAGTTCATGAAGAGGAAAAATTAATAAAAAGAGAAGAAAACCCAAGGCACAAGTTTAACTGGATATTCATACTTAAGCGTGAAATGAACACGAGAACATAAGAAAGGGGGAGACTACAAGAGACCATAAGGCCTACACTATGAAGTTCCATGTCCATTACCATATGTCATCTCTATCCACAAAATGATCTAATCTTCTCTTAAAACAACCAATTGTCTCAAGAATATCTCTTATGTAACTTCCCTAAAATAGCAAAATTAGTTTTGCAAGAGAAACTTTGCCTGTGTTATGCCCAATAGCTACCCAACCACTAGAAATAGAGAAGAAAGATCTCAGACTACACCTATATGAATAATGGACGCATACACAGACAAAAGAGCGGACCACAATTTAGATTAATGTGTGGGACAGGTCCGAGCTTCTTCGCCTATTTCTCATACCAATTCCTCATCTTCAGGGGTTATGACAAATACCACTTAATTGTGTGAGCGGTTCGTCGATTCTGTTCATGTCAAAGATATCGGGCAGGGAAATCAATTAGTGAAATGAGAACTTGTTGATCTTAGCCGGAAGATCAGGACTGCGGCAGTCAGAGAGGCTTAGCGTGGAGTGCTATCATAAAAATGAAATCGTGTTTCCTTAGGCAAGATTAACCTTCCGAGCCACCTCCCCTCCCTCCCTCCCTCCCTCCCTCCCTTCCTCCCTTCCTCCTTCTCCTTCCCTAGCTCCCTCTCCTTCTCCTTCCTTACCTCCTCCCTCTCTCTTTCCTTCCCTCCTTAGTCTCCACATACACAACTACTCCGATTCACCCTACGATTGTGACAGACAGATCTACAGTCTCAAGAACTCTCACTGTCACAGGAAAACTCCTTTCACACGTATATGACTTTTCGCCGTGCGCCGTCCATGACACGACGTCGTGCTCTCAAATAATTATGGATGTCTATGGACACTTTCACACGTCACGACCATGTGTCAAAGAATCCACAGATACTCATGGTTTTTTGAGAGCACGACGTCGTGTCGTGGACGGCGCACGGCGAAAAGTCGTATACGTGTGAAAGGAACATAACCCATCAAGTATTCAAGGTGCTCTCTGATCATTCATGGACAGTTCTTCTCCAAATCAACGTCAAATAGTTTAGAATTACCTGTCCCCATAAGCAATATCTTAATGAAAATTTTAAGCACCCGTTTCTAAAACAGCTTCTTTTTGTGAATTATTGCTTACTTTAACAATGTTAATCACATTCTTACCTAGACGCATAAGAGAAAAATATTTGTTGAAAAAGACAAAATATTTTCATTATCTCCCATCTAAAAATACATTATATATATATATATATATATATATATATATATATATATATATATACAATAATTCACTCCCGTAAGAATACACACACATAGACGTACACACTCTTATACACATGTATACACACACGCGCGCACACACGCACGCACACACGCACACACACACGCACGCACACACACACGCACGCACGCACACACACACACACACACACATATTTATATATAATATATATATATATATATATATGTATATATATATATATATGTACAGTATATATATATATATATATATATAATATATATATATATACATATATACATATATATATATATATATATATATATATATATAATGTATATGTACATATATATATGTGTGTGTGTGTGTGTGTGTGTGTGTGTGTGTGTGTGTGTGTGTGTGTGTGTGTGTGTGTGTGTGTGTGTGTGTGTGTGTGTGTGTGTGTGTTATATACACATATACCCCTAATGTCCTCAAGCTTTCAGCATGTTGATATGAATGGACGAAGCGATCGACTTATTACACAAAGATAGTATCAACGGTGTGACAGTCAGGAAAACTTCATTTGAAAATATGCTAATCAGGGTGACCCGATATCACAAGCGGGAATATGCTAGACAAAAACTGAAGTTATGCT
>NC_134789.1:4715009-4722509 GCF_046742065.1 Oratosquilla oratoria | reverse complement strand
CGGAAGATTCTTACGGTGGTATTCTAAAAACCAATCTTTCCTTATACACATCTTTCCCATCCAAGGACTTATATAAAATTTATATAAGGAAAGATTATTTTTTAAGAATACCACCGTCAGTTGCCCGAGAATGTAATCGGTCTCATAAAGAGCAAATCAGCAAATATCCGACTCTGATGGCAAACCACCATCAACAACAACAACAACAACAACAACAACAAAAATAACTCTCTTCTTTCTCCTCACCAGTGCGACAAAATTACCATATATGGTGACACCCCATTGCCTTATAATAATTAATTTCACTATTCAACCTATACTTATGTAACAAACCCTTTACATCGACGAATTGTACTGCAAATGTCTGTACCTCATATATAACTTCATTGTACCACATAACAATTATCATCATTATTAACACTACTTACTGGTAATGTCTATACTGGCCCATTATTTATTAGTAACTGACCCACTCTGCTATCTTCCTACTATGCACAACCACCTGAATCACTAAGCACAACCACCTGAATCCCTAAGCACAACCACCTGAATCACTAAGCACAACCACCTGAATCACTAAGCACAACCACCTGAATCACTAAGCACAACCACCTGAATCACTGAGCACAACCACCTGAATCACTAAGCACAACCACCTGAATCACGCAAGTTCTCGAAATCCCTTATGCACGAAAATCCGATATACGAAGGATCCAAAGTACGAAAAAGAAAAAATGAGGACAATTTTTTTTCTATACGAAGGGATCATCCCTGGACGGTACGAAAATAATTATGAAAAATTTATGAAAATGTTGTACAGAACCAAATTCACAGCATGAGCGGCCACAGCGCCAGTTTCACTTCAGTATACGAATTTTCAACATACAAAAATGTTTAAAGATACATATCGCTTTCGTATATATGGGGGTTTCCCGCAAGAAACGCGATTACCAGATACCCGCTAATTGCTACTCATACTCTACTTGCAACACAAGTAATTCAACCTTTCCCAGTCTATCTCCAACCTACTTCAACCACTAAACAAGCCTCGTGGTTCCAATATCGAAAACAGGGGTTCTCAATCTTCCTCCCGTTGTGCCCCCCGAGTCACCAGACCATCGACCCGTACCTCCATTAACCTGACACAGAATACAGAATGGTAATATATTAATACTAATTAAATATACAATGGTACCGCAATGGCTATCAAATGGTTCGAAGTGTAATGATTTGATTCATCAGTTACGAATCAACATAAAAAAATGTACAGTAATACTACACACTCAGGAATGAAACTGTAGTTATTTTAATTACCAACCAGTGTTAAACTTCATTGTCATCTAAGTACCCCTGTAAAATGCCCCCACGAACCTTTGGTGGCTCGCGAGCACCAGGTTGAGAACCCCTGATCTAAAGCAATGGTTCCCAAACTAGGGGGGTGCCCCCCACCCCACCTCACATCGCCAGAGAGGAGTGAGGATTCAAGGGGGGGGGGGAGGCATGAAGTCATCTGCTCAAAAATCATTGTTGAATAAGAATAATGGAATAAATCTCAAGTATTTGCCTTTACATACTATCTCACCCCAACTCGTTTCCTATCAAGTTAGCTAAGTGTTAGGATATAAATAGAAAAAAATATATAATTTCATATAGATTAAAACAAAAATTGGAAGGCGTGCGGGTCTTCTGGAAGCAGAAAGGGACCGTCATATAAGATAGTTTGGGAACCACTAATGTAAACCAAACCTTCTCCTTTGTGCTTATGTTCTTATGTTCTTATGTTCTTATGCTCACTCTAAGGACCTCCGTTGACCAATGGCATTTGTTCTGTTATTCAGCTTGCTGCCAAGCTATTCTGTCCAGTTGCATGTTGTCTCTTCCGAAATAAAGGATCTAATCTGTGTCATCAAGCACCATAATCTAAAAATGCAGCCATTTACTACTGACCTAACCCTAAAAACAAGCATAAAAAGCTCAACACCTATAGTACGCTTTGCTCGGTGTGATTATCGCTCAACGATAATCGTTCATGACTGAATGATGATCGTCAAACGATTGCCTAGCGCACTAATTCTTTGTTTTTGAATGGGGTTGTTTTACCTCGAGGTCCAAAGTACTTGGATGATGAGCACTTTAACCGAATCTATCAACGCGTCACCCACCATTGGCTATGGTAGTCTTAATCACATCGAGTAAAATGTACCTTCACAGCCATTCTAATGCAAATCATCACCCATCATTTCCGACTACACACCCTTGTCCTGTACTCCCATCATCAAAGCACCCTTTGGCGGAGTACAAGAATACCGCCACTGTGTTCCCTGTGTACTACAACGGCGACAAAATGAGGTAGCGACGGGACTTCCTTTTTTTTTTTTTTTTTTTTTTTATTTTTTTTTTTTTTTTTTTTTTTTTTTTTTTTTTTTTTTTTTTTTTTTACGTAGAGCCAAGCTAAGATTATACTTTGACTTTGCCTCTACCTTATAAGGAAAACATAAGAACATAAGAATGCCCCTTACCACCTGTCATCCCTATCCATAATGTTATCTAATCTTCTCTTAAAACAACCAATTATTTCAGCGCACATCATGGTTACAAAGTCCATAACATTCGTTAACCACTGTCGGTAAACCAGTTCTTGCCTATTTCATTCTCAAACCCAAGTATGTCCAGTTTAAATCCATTACTACGAATCCTGCCTTGCTGAGGCCTTTATATGTTCATAATACAATATACTAATTACATAATATGTATCATCATCAAAACACCCTAAGACGGATTACCATCTCCTCCAATGCAAGATCTACCACATCAGCATAAACACAAACCACATACGTCAGCACCACAACCTGTCGTCTTCTTTCACACTTACACGCACACACTTACACACACACACACACACTTACACACACACACACACACACACACACACACACACACACACACACACACACACACACACACACACACACACACACACACACACACACACAAACACGCACACACACACACACTTACACACACACACACACACACACACACACACACACACACACACACACACACACACACACACACACACACACACACACACACACACACACACACACACACACACACACACACACACACACACACACACACCACACACCATAAACACTTCACCACCATTCACCACAGACCTCCGCCTGCTATCCACAGTCATCTACCACATACGCACACCACCACCACCCCCACCACCACCACCTCGACTGCCTGGGAGCGCGTGGGTGTGGGAAAGGGTCGGTAACTGACGCAGAAAAACCAGCACGTCTGGCTGTGATGAAGGAGCCATAAGCACTCTGCAGCTTGCACTGTAGCAAAACTATAGCAGCACTCTAGAAGCACGGTAGCAAATTCGTAGCAATACTATAGTAAAACAATGGAAGCACTGCCTAGTGTAGGCCTTATGGTCTCTTGCAGTCTCCTCCATTCTTATGTTCTAGCAAAACCAGACCAACTCACTTTAGCACAACAGAAATGTACCAAATCTTTGAAAGCACTGTAGCTTATTTAGAGCAGCACTGTAGTAGCACGATGGCAAAATCATTGCAATGCTGTAGCAAAATTATGGCAGCACTGTAGCAAAACAAAACCAACAGTGTAGCAGTGTAGCAAACCACTGAAAGCACTGTAATTGAACTGGAGCAGCATTGTACTACTAATCTCCCATCGTTATGGAATCAGTGCAGCAGCACTGTGGGAGTCGAAGTCCTATTACTACCCTAAAGCTAGGAGTGTGCCGATTAATCGGCATCGGCAAGAATCGGCACTTTTTTTTTTTTTCTTTTTTGGTGAATCGGCATCGGCGAGAATCGGCTTTTTTTTTATTGCCGATGACGATATCGATTCTCAAAAAAAAAAAAAAAAAAATGCCGATTTTCGCCGATGCCGATTCTCAAAAAAAAAGTGCCGATTCTTGTCGATGCCGATTAATCGGCACACCCCTACCTACAACAGAAGTTAAGTAGCTTACATTGATAAGTACTTAATGTACATCTTATAAGACTGAAAACATACAATGATTTTGTCATCAGGTCGCCTTAGATCTTGCTTATAGGGGAGCCTGGAAAGACACTGTACAGTTGCATTCAATTATAAGTACTACAGAGTCAGGCGACTTCTGTGAATATGTGCCAAGAGTATTTACAATATAAACAATTCTAATAGATCATAAAAGACTTGTTCACTATGGTACCTAAAAGTGGAAAAACTGTACATAAAACTTGTGTTAATCCGGTTTGTTCCAGAACAATGACATCAACAAATATCATCACTATTTTGCAAATGGCGACCTTGCTAAAGAGGGGCTGGGAATTGACTCAATAAAGTGTGCGCCCTTGTTACTAGTAGAAGCGTATGGGACGGCGCACCTATGCGGTTCACTCGAATACTCCTTTCACACGTATCGACTTATCGCCGTGCGCCGTCGACGACACGACGTCGTGTTCTCAAATAACCTTGGGTGTCTGTGGACGCTTCCACACGTGATCGTGGTCGTCAAGTGTGAGAGCGTTCATAGACACCCATGGTTATTTAAGAGTATGGCGTCGTGTCGTGGACGGCACACGGCGAAAAGTCGATACGTGTGAAACGAGCCATAGACTTAAGCAACAGGACGATGTGCCTTGTCCATTTTAAGGCAACCTAGAGTGATCTAGCAAATCACACCAACCATTATATCTAGAACCATGTATCTTTATTCCACTGAGGAAAACCCCTTGCTTAGCGATAAAGTGAATTCCCTCACCATGATCTTGAACTCCCTACAATTACACAATCTACTACGCCATAAACTTAAACCGCAACCATGAAAATAAAAAATATATAAAACACCAAGTGTACCACACCCGGGACCAGAAGTAAGGGCAGCCCAAGAGGCGAACAAGGGAGTATATGGTGCATTGGGTCATACAAGTCAGTCACATCCAGTCAGCTGGCAGGTCCTTCTTGCATCTCCGCCCAAACGCGCCGCGACTGGAGGGGGCAAAAACCGCGTCCCTGGCATGTGCATTCCGTACGTGTATTGTTGCTTAGTGCTCACCCCACTGCCTTGCCCATCACGTTACCGGGGGCCTGTCTCACATCACTTCTCCCTCTGTGACGTCATGCGTCACGACGCATTCTGGCGTGTATATACGTCACTTCCTGCCTTGCCGCGTCACTGTATCTTTACACTACACATTTCCTTTCCCACTTATCATTATCCCCTTCTCATGTCATTCTCCATGACGGCACAGCATCCCATTCCCAGATGCAGGTCTTCTGTTAACACATGCCACTATCACAAGTATCTCTCATTTGCCGCATCTCTTATCATTCTAGCACTGTGATTCGTCGATTCGGATCTCAACTCGCATTACCTGACCCCAGGTTCGAGCCTAACGACTATAGGGGCCTGCTATTTCATCTGGCATTATAAACACACAGGATAGAGCTTTTGACCGGTTCTCAAACTAGGGGCCATGGGCCGCTGTTACAAATAATACATTTCTAAATAATGTAGTCTAGTTAAGCATATCACAGAAATCTATCAAGTATAAGATCATTATAATTGTCAACTTTGTAATAAAGCAAAAGGTTTCTCTTGATCAACATTTTTTTTACTGTTATCATCATCATTATTACTATCATTATTAATTTTACTACTATCATTTTATCATTATTATTATTATCATTATCATCAATTATTATAATTATCATCATCATCATTGTTATTATAGTTATTACTATTATTTTCACCTTTCTTGGCGGGATGGAATTTGGGAGAAAAAATTAAGGAGATCCGCACAAATATTGAGAATTCATGAAAAAGGTTGAGAACCACTGGACTAAGCGCCTCCTTGCGTGAGCCTCTGGCCATCAGACATATTGTCACAGTGTCATATGTAACATCATCGTGTCATGGGACATTAATGTCCCATCACCGTGTCACTTCCAACTGCTATGGACCATCTAATACTGAGCGACATTCCTCTTTGTCATAAAGTGAAATGTCACACGCTTATAGCCTTCCTTATATACCCCTATCCTTTATAGAATCCCCCACATATCACCAAGTTACCATTACTAAACAGTTTCAAAAGTAACTTTCCTCCTTGACACGGTAACCAGTATTTCCACTACCACCTTACCTTCCGAGATGTTTCCTGTGTTAGTGACATTTGTCAATAATGTGCCCCACAGAACACTGTCCTGGTCCAAATGTAACCCATGCGATGTTACATATACCAGTTGACACCAATGGAATGCAATATGAAAGACGGCAAAAAGCTGTGCATAGCAAAATATCGAGTGCTAGGGGCCTGTGACTCTTATGACACTGTGCAATAAGTATGAAATTTGCAAATATCCAATACATGCACGTTCTGCAATATTGCTAAACCCTGCCTTTTAAGTTAGGACGTGAGTATGACATTTATAAATATCAAATATATGAATGCTCTGCTATGTGTCAAACAGTTACGAGACAAGTATGAAATTCAGAAATATTTAATTACTGCAGTCTTTGTTGCGTTGCCAAACCGAGGGTATTAAGTTACTCATCAGAAAAGTTAACACTCCCCACAACGACCGTTTTCTCTACAAGCAGCGTAACAGGAAACAAACTCTGAATAAATACAAGAGGTCTTGATTGAATGGCTTCGGTTTAAATAGCGGTGGTTGAAATCGTTAATGTGAGCAGAGCCTTAATAACCTCATGGCATGTGTCATGAAAAAAAATATGATCTTAAGAACATCATTAGACCATCACTTGATTCCCTCTCATTCATTTCTTTTGCCCGGGGTATACTCAAGGGGGAAAATATTTGGCGGAGACAGAACTAAACATCTTAGTCTTGTATAGAGTTAAGTGAATTAATTGTTATATTTCTTGTATTACCACCACTTACTTTTGCAAATATTCATCAAGGTCTCTAAGATACTCAAAGAATTTATGAAACTATAGTTCCTTTATATTTCTGCTACAAAGATCTTCAACTGCAATCGTTGTCCACCGTTTTCTCTACAAAGGATCCGATCCACGACTAAGCCATTTTATGACAGGTACATTACCAAATCTTTCAATTTACGAAAACAAACGCCTCGACCATGCATGACAGTAATCATTCTACTTCTATCCTTTTGAACTATCCATGTCAAGCTCAAAAGCAGACTTCTGGTCCACCTGACAAAAGTACATAGACCTCAACCACTCCGGGTCATTTCTATCAGTCATGTGACCGTAATGCCCGTGTTCAGAGATAAGGTGATTTAGGTTTGGACGTGAATAGTGTGGGCGAAGATCCATTGGAACTCTTTATTTCTTTAACGTTTCAACCAATGAGGTAATCACATATCAATAGTGTTTCAACGCATCTTCGTCGACTCTTCCTCTAACCACGTCCTCATCTGTTATTAAATCTATTCAAATTAAGGCATTTTACTTCTCTCAAATCGGTAGCATTAAGTACATTCTGA
>NC_134789.1:4710009-4712509 GCF_046742065.1 Oratosquilla oratoria | reverse complement strand
AGTTTATGGTGGAGATGTGTCTAGAGAGTTGATGATAGCAAATACAGTGTTTAGGAAGAAAGTCAAGCATAAGTACACATGGGAGAGGGTGGTGGATGGAAGGGTGGTAGATAGAGCGTTAATGGATTATGTAGTGGTAGATAGGAGTATAATAGGAAGAGTTAAGGATGTACATGTTCTAAGGGAAGAGCGTGGAGGAATATTAGATAATTTTTTGGTGGAAGGTAAGTTGAGAGTGGAGGATAGATGGAGAAAGAGGAAAAAGACAGAAGGAAAAGGAGAAGGAGTACAAGAAGAGGCTGAGAGAGGAGTGGGAGGGAGTGAAGGATAGAGTAGAGCTAGGAGTGGAAGAGGAATGGGGATGGTTCAAGGAGGGAGTCACAAAATATGCAAAGATGGTGTGTGGAACAAGAAGGACAGGAGGAAATAGAAGGAAGGGTAGTGAGTGGTGGGATGAGGAAACAAAGAAGGTTGTAGAAAATAAGCGAGCTTCCACAGATTGGTTACAAAATAGGACGAGGAAGTCATACGAGAGGTACAAAAAAAAGAAGAGAGAAGTAAATCACAAGGTAAAGGAGGCAAAGAGGAGAGCAGATGTGAAATGGGGTAAGAGTGTGACAAAAAAAATTGTAAGTAATAAAAAAATGTTTTGGAAAGAAATTAAGAGAGGAAGAGGAGGCGAATCAAGTAGAGAAGAAATGGTAAAAGGTGCAGATGGAGAGATAATGGAAGAGAAGGCAGTAAGGGGAAGATGGGCAGAGTATTTTAGGGAGTTGCTAAATCTAAAGGAGGATAGGGAGGGAAAGACAGTTGCAGTGGGAAGTGCAAAGAAAATGAGAGTGATAAGTGAGGAAAATGGAGGAGAAATAAGGTAGGATGAAGTGAAGGCAGTTGTTAAGATGATGAGAGCAGGTGAGGCACCTGGTCTGTATGGATGCCATGCAGAATGTCTAAAAAAAAAGGAGGTACAGTGATGGTGGGCTGGCTGATGAGGTTATTTAATGTTTGCTGGAGAGAGGGTAGAGTGCCGGAGGACTGGAGGAGTGCCTGTATAGTTCCACTTTACAAAGGAAAAGGGGATAAGTGTGAGTGTAGTAGTTTCAGTGGGATTAGCTTGTTAAGTGTAGTTGGGAAGGCTTATGGGAGGATCTTGATTGAGAGGATTAGGACAAGAACAGAGGGAGTAATTAGTGAGTAACAGTGTGGATTTAGGACTGGTAGAGGTTGCGAAGACCAGATCTTTGTGGTAAGGCAGATATGTGAGAAAGCTATAGGAAAAGATAAGGATTTTTTTATGGATCTGGAAAAGGCTTATGACAGGGTAGACAGGAAGGCACTGTGGGAGGTTTTGCAGATATACGGGATAGGAGGAAAGCTTCTAGGAGCTGTCAGGAGTTTTTACAAGAGTAGTAGAGCATGTGTCAGGATTAGAAATGGAGAGAGTTAGTGGTTCGAGGTAAAGGTGGGACTTCGTCAGGGATGTGTTATGTCGCCCTGGCTGTTCAACTTATACATGGATGGGATGGTGCGAAAGGTAAATGCAAGGGTGGTGGGTCAGGAATTGGAGATAGTTAAAGAAAATGGAGAAAAGTGGGAGGTGAGCCACCTGTTGTTTGCGGACGACACTGCGCTTGTAGCAGGATCAGAGGAGGGATTGAGGAAGCTGGTGACAGTTTAGGAGAGTGTGTGAAAGAAGAAAGTTGAAGATAAATGTGGGTAAAAGTAAGATGATGAGATGTATAAGGGGTGAAAGTGGCAGCACACTGGAAGTGAGCATTAAGGTAGAGCGACTGGAGGAAGTGGACAGTTTTACATACTTGGGTGCAAATGTGGCAGGAAAGGGTGGAGTGAAGGTGGAGGTAGAATATAGATTGAGAGAAGCGAGTAAATACCTTGGTGGATTAAAAAGTGTAATGAGAAATAGACATTTGGGAATGGAGGCTTAGAGGAGATTGTATGAAGGAGTAATTGTGCCAACAGCACTGTATTGGGCAGAAACATGGAATATAAGAGAGGAAGAGAGAAGGAGTTTGAATGTGTTTGAGATGAGGTTCCTGAGAAGTATGATGGGGGTTACTAGGCTGGATAGAGTGAGAAAGGAGGAGGTGAGGAGAAGAACGGGGGTGGTATGGGAGTTGGGAGATAGGGTGGAGGAAAGAGTATTAGGATGGTTTGGACACATGGAAAGATTGAGTGAAGAAATACTAGTAAAAGAGGTATGGAAGGCAGATGTGGAGGGAGTGAACATGAGGGGGCGACCTAGGATGAGATGGATGGATGGGGTGAAAGGGGCTTTGGGGAAGAGGGGAATGTCTGTTGAGGAAGGACGGGAGAGGACAGAAGACAGGGGTGAATGGAAAATGGTTGTATATGGATGATGTTGTGATGCATGAGGTGGAATGGATGGGGGGATGGGGGGTGAGGTAGTATGTATGAGAAAATTTTGACGCAGCCCGAAGGGATTTCTCCCCGTCTTCTCCTTTTCTGCATGAGGGGACGG
>NC_134789.1:4702509-4705009 GCF_046742065.1 Oratosquilla oratoria | reverse complement strand
AAACATGAAAAAGGAAAAAAGCGAGGAAAGAATGGCCCGTTTTGCAAGTCGACCGAAATAAATGAGGGATGAGGAGGGAGGGGTGAGGAGGGGATGAGGAGGGAGGGGAAGAGGAAGGAAGGCAGAACAGGGAAGAAAGGGAGAACTAATCCCACAGAAAGCACAGAGGGAACACTGAACTAGGAGGAAAGAAAGGAGAATAAAAATATAGGGAATGAATCAGTGATGGAAGGAAGGAAGGAAGGAAGGAAGGAAGGGAGTGAAGGAAGGGAGAGAAGGAAGGGAGGGAGGGAAGGAAGGAAGGAAGGAAGGAAGGAAGGAAGGAAGGAAGGAAGGAAGGAAGGAAGGAAGGAAGGAAGGAAGGAAGGAAGGAAGGAAGGAAGAAAGGAAGGAAGGAGGGAGGGAAGAAAGGAAGGAAGGGAGGAAAGAAAGGAAGGGAGGGAAGAAAGGAAGGAAGGGAGGAAAGAAATGAAGAGAAGGAGGAAGAAAGGAAGGAAGGAAGGAAGGAAGGAAGGAAGGAAGGAAGGAAGGAAGGAGGGAGGGAGGGAGGGAAGGAAGGAAGGAAGGAAGGAAGGAAGGAAAAAGGAAGTATCTGGAGAGAGAGAAAATACAGAAACGGGGAAAGATAAAAAACAGAGAAAAGAGAGAAAGAGAGAGAGATAGAGAGAGAGAGGGAGGGAGGGAGGGAGGGGTAATGCGTGGGAGAGGTTGTCAGGGGGGGGAGGGAGTGTTGAGCAAAGCTCCCCGGTGTAGACCAGGGAAGAAGACGTATTTGTCAGGATTAGACGCAAAGATGAAGGAGATACGTGTGTGTAGAAGAAAGTGGGAGAGGGTGGGAGATGGAGGGAGATGGGAGAGGGTAGGAGATGAGAGAAGAAAGAGGTGGGAGAGGGTGGGAGATGGGAGAAGGTGGGAGAGGGTGGAATATGGGAGAAGGTGGGAGATGGGAGAAGGTGGGAGATGGGAGAAGGTGGGAGATGAGGAGAGGGTGGGAGATGAGGAGAGGGTGGGAGATGAGGAGAGGGTGGGATATGGGGAGGGTGGGAGATGGGGAGGGTAGGAGATGGTGAGGGTAGGAGATGGGGAGGGCGGGAGATGAGAGGATGGGAGATGAGGAAGGAGATGAGAAGGTGGGAGATGAGTAGAGGGTGGGAGATGAGAAGGTAGAAGATGAAGAAAGGATGGGAGATGAGAAGGTAGGAGATGAGAAGAGGGTGGGAGATGAGAAGGTAGGAGATGAGGAAAGGGTGGGGGATGAGAAGCTGGGAGGTGAGGAGAGTGCGGGAGATGAGGAGAGGGTGGGAGGTGGAGAGTGAGAGGAAGAGGAACCTTGAGATGAAGAGATGAGGAAGATGATGAAAGTGAAATGAATGGAGTACATGGGACTGAGCGCCATCAGGAAGAGGTGACGGCGGAAGAGAAGATGGGACAGGTGATATACAGAATGGGTAGAAGAAAGGGGAGGTGGAGGAAGAGGAAGAAGAGGAGAAGGAGAGAAGAGGAGAAGGAGAAGAGGGAGGAGGAATAGGAAGAGGAAAAGGAAGAAGAAGAGGAGGGAGAGGAGGAAGAGAAAAAGGAAGAGGAAGAGGAAAAAGAAGAGGAAATAGAAGAGGAGAAGGAAGAGGAGAAGAAGGAAGGGGCGGAGTAGGAGGATGGGGAGGAAGAGGAAAAGGAAGAGGAAGAGGAAAAAGAAGAGGAAATAGAAGAGGAGAAGGAAGAGGAGGAGAAGGAAGGGGCGGAGTAGGAGGATGGGGAGGAAGAGGAAGAGGAAAAAGAAGAGGAAGAGGAAAAAGAAGAGAAGAGGAAGAGGAAAAGGAAGAGGAAGAGGAAAAAGAAGAGAGGGAAGAGGAATAGGAAAAGGAAGAGGAAGAGGAAGAAGAGGAGGAGAAGGAAGATTAAGAGGGAGAGGAAAAGGAAGAGAAAGAGGAAGAGGAGGAGGAGAAAGAGGAGGAGGAGGAGGAGGAGGAGGAGGAGGAGGAGGAGGAGGAGGAGGAGGAGGAGGAGGAGGAAAGGAACTATATGAGGAACGAGACTTGGATTTGGGTAACCTTGAGGTACTCATGACTGCCCAAGAATGAGACTGGGACGACCTTATCTGTAGCGAAATGTAGCGTTCTCTAATCAGTCAGTCAGACAACAAATGACAAAAAGCAGAGTGGATACGAATTGCAAATTTTCAAACTAAAACGACCTGGAAGCAGCTACCAACTAAACTTCAGTGAAATGAAGCAAGGTTAGTCAATCTGGTTTCGAAGTGTCGAGAGATCAGGTGCAGAGTTATGATGATATACAACTACTGATAAGATGAGAGAAGGCTTCGCACGAAGGTCTACTGGGGTGAGGGAGGGAGACGGGGAGAAGGAAAACAACATCGAGAAACCACACAGGAATGCGACAGTGAACGTGTGTGTGTGTGTGTGTGTGTGTGTGTGTGTGTGTGTGTGTGTGTGTGTGTGTGTGTGTGTGTGTGTGTGTGTGTGTGTGTGTGTGTGTGTGTGTG
>NC_134789.1:4695009-4700009 GCF_046742065.1 Oratosquilla oratoria | reverse complement strand
ACACATTTCTTCTTTAATGAAGACTAGTCACCAACCATAAACAAAGGCCATGTGACTCTGATCCGTAGGGATGTCAATAAATTTCCTAAAATATCACCTGCATAAAACATGCAGTCAACAGTACCCCACATTGCCACAAAACGAGGAGGGAGAATTCAGGATGTGTTAAGACCATGTAACGAGGGTCTGTTTTCGTAGGAACAGGTACAGTCCAAGAATAGAATTTGGCGAGATGTCGCAGTACCAGAGTTCTTCCGCAAGAACGGGAGGGAGCAGAAGTTGTAGTGGGAAAAGATGAAAGGAGACATTCATAACGACCAAAGTCTGCAGTGTGGTGAAGAGGTTACCAGCGTGGCAAAAAGTCCCGAGACGAAGCGGTGAGTTAAGAAGACATGAGGACCAAAGAGAAAAGAGACATGGAAGAGGCGGCAAATCAGAAACTACTCCGACTCCTTCACATCCAAGTTTCTTTAACCCGAAGTCACAACAAACAATCATATTACCGAACTCAGGCGCTTTAGAACATAAGTACTAACAAAACGTTAAGATGCAAGTAGATATATTGTGAATTTTGTGGATTTACAAAAGGCTTATGAATGTTGCGTGATGGTGTATGTAGAGTTACTAGAATCTATAGTAAAACAATAAACACAGACTTCTATGTTAAGAATATACAGTAAAAGTGTACTTAAATGTGTTCACTAAGAAGACTTCAGCTGTGCTTGGTGGCAGGGTTTAGAGAGCAAATACCACAAAGTGAGGATAGTCTTAAGACAAGGAAGTGTGATCCTGCCTGACGTGTTTAACATGAACATAAACCACAGTATATGATGACAAAGGTGACGAGTGCTGGTGCTGAGGTGGCAGTGACGGTCGCACGGGCAAGAGGAGACGAACTGGTCCATGCAGATGATGTGAGATGTTAAGAAACAGAGGGGCATCTCCGCCACTTTTACTGGTTTCGAGTTAAGAACGGATATGTTTATATGAGAATGAAGGTGGAGAAAGTATACGAGGAAATAGTAGGGGAATTTTAATGCTTGAAGTTTCGACACTTAGGGTCTTGATGACAAAGCAGCTTTGTCATCAAGACCCTAAGGGTCGAAACGTCAAGCATTGAAATTCCGCTACTATTATTCATCGTATACTTCCTCCACCTTCATTCTCATTTGTCAATATATTTTTCGTTCATATATGTATATATATATATATATATATATATATATAGAGAGAGAGAGAGAGAGAGAGAGAGAGAGAGAGAGAGAGAGAGAGAGAGAGAGAGAGAGAGAGAGAGAGAGAGAGGAGAGAGAGAGAGAGAGAGAGAGAGAGAGAGAGAGAGAGAGAGAGAGAGAGAGAGAGAGAGAGAGAGAGAGAGAGAGAGAGAGAGAGAGAGAGAGAGAGAGAGAGAGAGAGAGAGAGAGAGAGAGAGAGAGAGAGAGAGAGAGAGAGAGAGAGAGAGAGAGAGAGAAGAGAGAGAGAGAGAGAGAGAGAGAGAGAGAGAGAGAGAGAGAGAGAGAGAGAGAGAGAGAGAGAGAGAGAGAGAGAGAGAGAGAGAGAGAGAGAGAGAGAGAAAGAGAGAGAGGACGCTTACGCTTTACACGATCCGTGCTTATCTCCAAATCAGTAAAAGTGGCGGGGATGCCCCTCTGTTTCTAGACACCTCATATGTGACCCTACTGAATGAATCATGAGTGACAAGTTACGATGATAAAGCAGCCTACTGAAGCGGCCCACCATTTCGGGATAGAGGTGAGCGTATTAAAGGCGATGATGTTGATTGGGAAAAAAAGAACAAATACTAAACGTAAGAGAATAAACTTTCAGAGGAGGACAAATAATCAACTTAGCGAATGACTCCGCATACCTGGGACGTGTGCTCACAGCAGACGGAAGCCACAGAAAACATTTAAAACAGAAAACGACATTTCAAGACCGAATACCATCAGTTTAACAAATCATCATCTCATCAATGTAACTTCCACACCACAGGCTTCGCGAACAATTAGCGTCAGGGAGGATCTTCATGAAGACGACTTAATGTTACAAAAGAAACACCAAATCCCATAGATGTCACACACAACGCACGTTCCGAATAGCAACCAACAAAACCGCGAGGCAGATTCAGTGCTGGGCGCCACAAGGGGCGCATGTGGTTCCGAGAGAAGGGGAAAAGTACAGACAAGAGCTACAATGTGTGTGTTATGTACATGAAAAATAGCGACGAATATAAACATGCTCGTGAGTTAATAGGGCGCATAAAATATATACATCAGAGTTTAGTAGTACGTACACGTTAAATCAATGGGAAAAAGCGAGACATATGTACGAAAGAAATGTGCAGATGTTCTAAAAATTATATACAAAACATTTAATTGTATTCATGTATACAAAACGATATATCTTTTTCGATGCTCTCAACGATTCTAGTTTCTGCAGTCTATAGTTGAAACTTACACTGCATCATTTATCTGTTGCAAAGGCGATTCCCTTCACACCAAAAAAAAAAAAACTCTTTTAAAGAACAAAAAATAAATAAACGTAAGGAGGTTCCCACTGCTGAATAATGTTTGGGTGGGTGGGGGAGTTTGACTAGGTAATTTTGGATGGATGGCTCTGGGTTGGTGAGTCTGGGTAGGTGACTTTGAGTGAATGAGTTTGGGGGGGGGTCAGTTTTGGTAGGGAGGTGGGAGGGTGCGAGGAAGGGAGGAAGAGGTTGATGGGTGGGCGGATGGATGGGTGGATGTGGGAGTTGGAGTTTGGGTGGCTGGAGTGGGGGTGCTGGTGTGGGTGTTGGTGTAAGCGTGGGCGTAGGGGTGGGAGTTTTGGTAAGGGTGGGAGTGCAGAGGTGGGTGTTAGTGTGGGCGTGGGTGTGGGTGCGGATGCGGGTATGGAGGGATACAGAGATAGACTGATCAAAATAAAGATTGAGATAGAGAAACAGAGCTAGAGCTAGTGCTAGAGATAAAGAGGCAGAGATAAAGGTAGAGCAAGAGATAGAGACACATATAAAGACAGAGATGGAAATGGAGATAAAGACAGAGAGGTAGCGGTAGAAGTAGAGGTAGAAGTAGAAATAGAGGTAGAAACAGAGACAAAGGCAGAGACAGAGAGACAGACAGACAGACAGACAGACAAACAGACAGAGAAAGAGAGACAGAGAGAGAAGGGGGAGACAGAGAGAGAGGGGGTAGACAGAGACAGAGAGAAAGAGAGGTAGATAGAGAGAGAGATAGAGAGATAGAGAGAGACAGACAGAGAGAGAGACAGAGAGAGAGAAGGGGGGAGACAGAGAGAGAGAAGGGGGGAGACAGAGAGGGGGAGACAGAGACAGAGAGAGATAGATAGATAGATAGATAGATAATTAGATAAATAGAGAGAGAGAGAGAGAGAGAGAGAGAGAGAGAGAGAGAGAGAGAGAGAGAGAGATGCATCTGAATGTTTGTATGAATGAAAGCATGTGCGAGTGCCCCCGCATTCCTGTGCCAGCCTTCCCACGCAGTTCCACCGAAAACAAGTACCGTACAGGTACAATCGGAGGCAAAAACTAATCACACCATGGCCGTTACATTTGTCTGAACACAGAATAAAACGCAAGACGAAACGGAGTCAAAAATATCGAATGATTAATCCGACTAATGGCGCCAAGGAGTAATAAGTAATTGCTAAGATAATTTGGGTTGACACAAAAGACTGGAGAAGGCATAAATCCCGACGCCGCATCGCAAGAACAAAGCGGAAGAAAAGGGGGTTGCAATAAAGCTTAAACACACAGGCAAGGGAGACCACGTGGTGAGGCAAGAAACCTTATTTCAGATTTCGAGAAGATAATAAGATAGTTAATGCAGAGGCGTCCTGCTCCGTGCAAAGAACATGCGGTCTGACTTTGAGTTTTCGAAAGAAGTTGTTGATGAAAAGATTCTTTGTTATGAAATGATAAAGAAAAAGTATTATGATTCAAAGGGAAAATAATTCTTTGCACCAGAAGGTAGTTTGTCTGTCTGTCTGTCTCTCTCTCTCTCTCTCTCTCTCTCTCTCTCTCTCTCTCTCTCTCTCTCTCTCTCTCTCTCTCTCTCTCTCTCCTACTTTTGCTGGCGAAGAGTACAAAAGTAAAATTAAAATTAATGCAAATCAGATCAAGGTGACAAAGACAGAAAAGCCTGAAGGAAAATCCTTGGGAACTGTGCTACAATGTGTTTAGTAGGAAGATGGTGCAGGTATTTAGATACTCAGGAATGAGCGAAGTGGAGGAACGAGCCAGGAAATGATCGGCCAGACTCGGTAGTGCAAGAAAACTGCGAGTGTCATGATTTGTTATTTTGTTTTAATTTTTTATTTTTATCATTATTTTTTTTCTTTCTTACCCCAACCACTTTCTGGACCAAATGGTCTCCCCTCTGTATGCTTTGGTATCATAAATCAGAGTAATCATGTCTGTCGGAAAATATCACTGAAACCAAAGTTTGGGATAGTGGAAAGTGCAGCGGAACCAATACTCTGACATGAGAGTTGTAGACGCTACGAGAGACAAGAAAGAAGAAGGAATAACCTAAGGAAACACGAACATAAAAGATATTCTTAATGATAATGCAAAACAAGATCAGCACAAGAACGGGTGAGACTGCAAGAGACAATAAAGCCTACACTAGTCAGTTCCATGTCCCTTGCCACCTGCCATCCCTATCCATAGAGTTATCTAGTCTCCTCTAAAAACAACCAACTGTTTCAGCACTCACTACAAGGTTACTGAGTCTATTCCTTTTGTTAAGCGCTCTGTTGAAAAACCAAAACACGTGTGTAAAATAGTTATATGATAATTCAAAGCTCGCTGTGGGCATGAAGTGGGGAAAGAACGAACACAAGGTGAAAGAAACATAGTGGGAACAAAAAGAGTTGGAATATTGAAACCGAAACATTCATACATGTGAAGGCAGTAGATGTAAGAAAACTAAAATAGATGCAAAAAGACGGGGAGATGAATACGCAGGATAGTTAACAAATGG
>NC_134789.1:4682509-4687509 GCF_046742065.1 Oratosquilla oratoria | reverse complement strand
TCACAGTGAGACCTTACCCCTGTGGTTTTCCAAGTCTCAGCCTTTTCTTCTTTACATTTAACTGCTTTATCTTAATCTAACTTAACCTAAACTAACCTAACTTAACCTATCTTAACCTAACCTGACTTAACCTATCTTAACTTAACCTAACTTAACCTATCTTAACTTAACCTATCTTAACTTAACCTATCTTAACTTAACCTATCTTAACCTAACCTAACTTAACCAATCATAACTTAACCTATCTTAACTTTACCTATCTCACTAAACCTAACCTAATCTAACCTAACCTAACCAACTTCTTTTCATCTTCAACCTTGAGTGCTTTAATTTATCATTCGGGAGGATATTTTCCTTTTGAGGGATTTTTCCAGGTGGATTTCTTTTTTTCTTTTTCTTTTTCCGTGGGATTTTTTTTTTCCTATGGGGGATATTTTTCTTCTGGGGATTAATCCCTGCCTCCCCAGTCCCATGACATCCCAAAGACCAAAGATTCCCTCGTGCGTGATTCACCACCATTGTCTTGAATCACGTGTTAGGCTCGTGATCAACAGCTATTACATTCTCCTATGAGAGCTCAGAATTCACATATGGCACGATCTATGGGTAATGCTGTGACTTCACACGCGCACGCACAGCATTACCCGTAGATCGGTCATATATGAGTTCTGAGCTTTCTTCCGGGAGGGAAATGACATGTACACACATACATACACAGGCGCGCGCGCGCGCATGCACAACTCACTGTCCACCATAGTTGGAATGTCGGCTCGTAATGCATTGATACTGAAATTTTCAGATATGTTCAGGAGTCAAATTCGGATCATTGAATTAGCGGTCGAGAGCGGTGCCACTGCACCGTCAAGTCGTGTTATATGCAGAAGGCTAGAAACCATTTAAAACACGCAACCTATCCTGGTCCAGAAGACGTGAAGATAAAATAGTTTAAATCTATTAGGGCCAAGAACTAGCCAGATAATTTACCCTAATCCTCAAGAGTCCCCTTAGAAATGACGTCCTTGTTTAGGGGTATATTTCCGGGCTATATTTCCTCCTACATCCTACTCCCAACCTCCATCTGAAAAACTAGAATATGACTTTGCTTACAGAAATCTAGACTTCTCTAAGAATATTTCAACAGTATTTCTAACATTAATAAAGGCTTACGATCTCTTAATTCATGAATCAGATTTGCTATATAAGACGGAAAGATAATTGGATATTTGGAGGTTTAAAAAATAGAATATTGTAATCGAAGTCGTTGTCATTCAAACGAACTCTCAATTGTCAGTTCTGGTGACGTCATCAGTCCTCCTCGAGGAGGACTGATGACGTCATATTTTTCTGGTGCTGTTTGATCATCAAACATTTTGTTGTTTTATGATTTTTTGTTTTATTTGACCAAATGACAAGACATCTTGTCATCGGAGTTGAATGGGTTAAGTACAAACTAACGGAGGTATTCTTAAAAAAAATATTTTCTTATATAAATTTTATATAAATCCTTTGGATGGGAAAGATTTATATAAGGAAAGAATTGTTTAAGAATACCACCGTAAGAATCTTACGGTGCTATTTAAAAAAAGTCTTTCCATATGTAAATTTTTCCCTTCCAATGATTTATATAAGATTTATATAAGGAAAGAATTTTCTTTAAGAATACTACCGGAAGATTCTTACGGTGCTATCTAGAAAGAAATATTTCCTTATATAAATCTTTCCCTTCCAAGGATTATATAAGATTTATATAAGGAAAGAATTTTTCTAAGAATACCATCGTAAACTCCCTTTCCAATGTTACACACACCAATCACGTTTACAATCTCGCTTATGTTACGTATTAGACATAATTTGATCAGACTGTCTAGGCAGTTAATTAATCATTAGTATAGTCATCACCTCCAAGTTGATATATCAAACTGAATTAACTAACATATTATCATCTTGTATTTAATCATGTTCTATTGATAACCTCATTTCATCGATTAACCAACAAACTAAGTCTGTTAGATATCAAACAATTAAAGCTTCAACTTGTATTCTGGTCTGCGGTCGTCAGACTATTATATTCAGAACTAGAACCTGATGAAGAACTTGGTGAAGAATTGAATCTGAAATAATTCATGAAATATATGATCACTTCGCAAGCAGTGTTAATAAATCTTGTACCTATCATATCTTCCTTTACTTGATTCATAACAAACTATTAATTAAAAAATCTTCTTAAGTGATAAAGTGTCATCCATTTTACATATTGGAAGCAGCTGTTTCCCAACATACGCACAGGAATATTTTTTTCTACAAAGGAAGATGCTATATCAAACATTAAACAAACCAAAAATTATTTGAGTAGACAAAACTATTCGTCGAATTTAGTTGTTTATCTAGGAATGCATAAAAAACACCCAGCTTAACTAGAATAAAAGCTTGAGGTGAAAAATAGCTATTCTAATAGAGTCCAAAGAGAGAGTCTTTGAGGCATAAAAGAGTTCCTGATATCAAGATAGAATCGTTCTTAAATCTTTAAATCAGCGTTTCCATCCTTCGGGACGCTATCGTGTCGAAGAGGTGAGGTCACAGGTATTGTCTCGGATGGACGCTTCCCATTTGTACTCTTTTCAAAATGTGCTAAAACGAAACACTATAGTTAATTAGGCTTAGGTTACGTTAGATTAGGTTAGGTTAGGTTTTGTTAAGCGTCTGTATAGGAAGCGTCCACTTGAGAAGCGTCCAAATGGAACAAAACCGAATCGCAGAAGAGGTAAAGGAAAGTAAAAGAAAATAGGAATAGTTGAAGTAATCAATTAGACTTTAGTCATAGACGAAAACTGCGTGACTCTGGCCCGTATGGGTTTAAAAAAAAAAAAAAAGACACTGACTATGCGATATAAAGTTCCCACGTACCGATGCTGTTTCTTACGTAAGGTCTTCGGTCAAACAAAGTTGTCCGTATGAACTGTCCTTTACCAGCGCTTCTGTACTCGTGGAGCCTTCTAACGATCTCATTAATGATTAAATGAAATAGGATCCGAGAGGGAAGTTGAACCATCCGGCTTCAGAGGGCTTCAGAACTCCCTCGAGTCAAATTGGTATTTCAGCCAAGTTAATCTTTTCTCAGTTCAATCATACCGAGCGTATACAATATTGTCAGACAGAAGGTGGCGCAATAATTCACGAACGGGGGGGAGGGGGAGAGGGGGAGGGGGAGGGTGGAGAGGAGGAGGGGAGGTGGGATCTAGAACACGTAGTGCAATCGCTTAATTAAAACCAGTTCTAGGTTAAGTGTGAGTTCTATTCGAGTTAACTGAGATTTGAACCCTTTTATGACCGAAGGGAGTAATGTCAAGGTGAGTTAAGCCTAGTTAACACGGGGCTAGTTTACTATCCGCTAGTGCTATTGACTTGTAAACTAGCCCTCTACTTACCCAATGCCAACTTGCCTCCAAACTATCCTAGTATTAACACTTACGTGCCGGGTAAGTTAACTTGTAACTAGCACTAGCGGCTACTAAACTAGCCCGTGTCGATGAAGTTTTAGAAAGTTGCGTTCGTGATGTGATATGGTTTAACGTCACAAACTCCTCCCCCCCCTATCGGAAGGCGAGGACGATACGCCTCACAGAGGGATTTGTGGGAGACGAAAAAGAAAAAGTCATCCCTTAAGCAAAGGCGTCCGATTTCCTCTCCGATACCAGAGGAATACAACGTGAATAAAATCGTCTGACGGCAGTTAGAATAAAAGGAATACCACCGTTTGTTATTGAGAGTTGATCAAGATGGATTATAAAAAAAATGGAGTTTGACCAGCTTCTCTTTGTAAATTTTAATAAATCCTGACAATTAAAATCAGGTGGTCGCCGGCTAGTTGCAGGTAGGCTTTGGAAGTCGCTGATAGTCGGTAATAAGATAGATAAATAGATAGATAGATATATTACAACACACACTGAATAGTCCCCAATACATAGATTTTCATCTTATCAACCACTTTAACTTTTTCCATTTCATTTCCTTGCATAGGTTTTGTGTCGCCGACCGATCGCTTGATTTTCGGTCGAAGGTGGTCGGAAACGGGTCCTAAGCTTGGTGTGACTGGGAGGCTTAACCATACAGTCACTTCCTTCACCAATCCTAAAGTATAAACAGGTCAACGTTTATGGATAGTAGTCAATGTGCATGATAATATGTAAAACATAACGTTACTCCCCCCCCCCTCCAGCTGACTTAAAAAGACGGTCCAGTTATTGAAACAATATAAGAAAAGACGAAAAATATTCATATTTCAGAAAATACCGTCTTGAATTCGTGAGCAGGTGATCATAAGTCCAGGGACCCAATGTCCCGACAGCCCTGGCCAGGCGGGGAGGCAACACAACGTCGGCCTATGGAACCCAGAGGTATGCTGCAACTGACGGCATAGGAGTGTAATAATGAAGCACTACGATAAAGAATTAGGGGTGGTATTCTTAAAAAAATTCTTTCCTTTGATAAATCTTATATAAATCCTTGGAAAGAAAAGATTTATATAAGGAAAGAAATTTAAAAAAAATTCTTTCCTTTGATAAATCTTATATAAATCCTTGGAAAGAAAAGATTTATATAAGGAAAGAATTTTTTTTAAAGTACCACCGTAAGAATCTTACGATGGTATTCTTGAAAAAATCATTATATAAATCTTTCCCTCCAAGGATGTATATAAGATTTCTCTAAAGAAATATCTTGTTTAAGAATACCACTGTAGGACTTATAAACGATCTGTATCGTTGTATTTGAATACTCTATACTCTAAGACTTGTAGTAATTTACGGAAACATTGAGCAGTCATTATTAACTTTAACATATCACTGGGCAATTCGTATAACAAATGTTAAGAATCTACAATTATTGTGATAAGCTGTCGGGAACGAGAAATAGGCGACATTGGTTTGAAGCGGCAAGATCCTTCTCTCCTATTGAGAAGAAAAGGAGAAAAACTGAGAAATGAAAATAACATAAAGAGATCA
>NC_134789.1:4670009-4677509 GCF_046742065.1 Oratosquilla oratoria | reverse complement strand
TTGATGACGATGGATTTTATAAGATGATGGGCCCAAGATAGATAAAAAAAGGAGACATACAGTATGTATGTTGAGGAAGTGGGAAAGAAGTAGAGAAACCTACGTCAGGAGGCCGTCACCTTTGCCCTATGTGCTTAGACTGCTGGGACAGGTAACAAAGAGGTGTACCACTCATGGTAACAATATTGTTAAAAAAATATATCAAACAGGGAGGAAAGGACCTTTTGATATATGTATGATGTAAGTATTGTACTTTTATCTAACATATATTAGTATATTACGAATATTTTTATAAAAAAAAAAGGGATGGTGCTTTGTCATTAAGAGGCTTTCTTCTGAATAAAATCGCCTGACGACGACAGCCAGAATAAGTACGAAAGTCAAATATATACACCAAAGGGTGTACGATGGTGCCATTCTATGCACTGAATAAAATCATCTGGCGGCAAATATATATATAAAGAGCGTCGCTGGAATGAAGTGGTTGAAGAAGCAGTAAGTAGTCTTAGGGCCCCATACACGCTCAGGCGACCGGACAGGCCGCCTGAGCAAACCAGAACTGTTCAGGCAAAACTTAGCGTGTATGGGACGTTGAGGCGGCCTGTGCAGGCCGCCGGAGAGGCTGACAGGTTAGCTCCGTCCGGCCAGCGTACGGTTCAGGCCTGTTTGAGCGTGTATGGGCACATGAGGCGGCCTTGAGGCCACATCTCTCAGTGCAGCAGTCGGCAGCTTACCGTGAACATGTCTACCGCACTGAGCACCGGCTGCATCACCAAAGAGGAGCGACGATTTTGGAGCGAATTAATTGAGATATACTCGTACAGGGGAAATCCGTGCCTTTTGGAAATTTAAATCTAAAGAGTGTTCAAAAAAAGTGGAAAAAAAATCATCGTAAGAATTGTTTATTGAAAGAATAAAAGAAATGGACTAGGCAGCTACCCGAGATTTAGTGACCAAGAAATAAGCATTGAGGAGCTCCTAAAGAGGAAGAAGTCTCCCAGCCTGACCGGTTCAGTATGATACAAAATGATCACCTTATACAGTCCTGATGCAAACATGAATTTAAACTAAGGAATGCAATATCGGGTATGTATAGTAACGACACACCACAATAAAGATAATCTATAGCGATGGAATGGAAGGATACAGACACAGCGAATAAGATATTAATCTGGCGATAGCCAAAATAAAAAAATGTAAATACTCTGGTATGGAAGAAGGTCGTTGAGAAGATGATTTGAATATTGTCAACAAATACAAAGGTTTACAAAGGTTTACAAAGGCGGAGCATGCCGACAGGAGACCTTTTGATCCATATCTAGGTCGGATGCGAAAAAAAAATCATATTAATAATAAAACAATAAATAAAAACTATAATAATGTAAATAACAAATAAAATACATAAATAAATGCATAGGTATAGTTAAATAATAAACAAACAGGTAAATAGTAAATAATAATAAATTGACATATAACTAATGATAAATGAAAATCAGACAGACAAATGATAACAAAACAAAAGCAAATAATATAAGATAAATTATAATCATTACAGCATCTTACTTAGGTATTTATCTAACTGATTCTTAAAGCTTCGAACTGAACTACATTGCACTACCTCTGCAGGAAGTTTATTCCATTCATTTACTACACGGTTGGCAAAGTTGTTTCTACCTACTTCCAAATTGAATCTATTTCCGGATAGTTTGAGACCATTGTTTCTTGTCTGATTCTCATTCAATGTGAAAATTTTGTCACTTTTGATGTTGTCAATTCCCTTTAAAATCTTAAAGACCTGTATCAAGTCACCTCTGAGTCTACGCTTTTTTAGGGAAAACAGATTCATGTGTTTTAGTCGATTTTCGTATGATTTATTTTTGATATTTGGAATCAGTTTTGTGGCTCGCCTGCGTACTCGTCCACAAAAAGATACAAATCTACACAAGGGTGAATCTCATCCAGGGCATTTTGTGTGCATCATGAAAAAATATATATAATGATTCATATGAGACCCAAATTTGGGACATGTGTAGGTCAGACTCGGTCCTCTACAACTAGAATAAGCGAGTTTTGAGTGACTTGTAGGTCACTGCAACAGCTGTAGACGCTAGTAGATCTACATCTTCCATCTTCCGTATCTATGGGAGAAGCCATGATCTTCACTCCGCCGTGTCTCGCTAGAACTGAGCTGTTGCCTTGAGGCAGGACTGAATAGTGTGTGGGTGACACCAGTCTGTCTGTCCGGCCGGCCGTTCAAGCGGGCGTAGAGGCGGCCTGAGCGTGTATGGGGCTTTAAGAAATAAGTCTTGGTCTTCGTTTGACCCATAGGAATGACAAAAACAAGAAACAATAAAATAGAATAAAATGAGTGAATAGATAGATAAATACATGAATGAATAAACAAATTAATTAATAAATCAATCAGTCAATCAATAAACATATGGAAAAATTGAATATAAACAAATTGATAAAATAAAACGGAATAAAGCAAAATCAAATAAACAATTAATTAAATTAATTAATTAATAAATAGATTAATAAGTGAATAAATGAATAACAATAGATGATAAAGAAAATAATAAATGATAAATCATATATAATATACAAATAGTAATATATGATTAATGAATAATAAATAATGAATGATAATGAAAAATTAATCATGAATGATAAATTATCAATAGATAATAAATAGATGAACAAATAAGAATTAACAAATAAGAACAAATGAATAGAAAAGAACAAACGAATGAACGAACAAACAGACACATAACTAAATGAATGAATAAATAAATGAATAAATACATCAGCAGTGATTAGTATACGTGCCTACATACATATGTGGGGTTGACAGTGCTGTGTGGCCGGGTGGGTACAGACCATCGCGATGGTTCCCATTGTCGCTCGGTTGCAGCAGTGCGCACTGGCAGCTTAGGTTACACTTGAAGACAATGGCAGCTGCCGCATCCGACACAGCTCCGAGTGCGCTGCAGCTGCCCAGCTTCACACAGGTCACACAGTACTGTAGATGTTGCTCTCAACACAATCCCTATCACTTTTATTTGTCTTCGAAATGGACTATCACGAACGTCCAAATCTGAACTATGATATACAAAAGATATTCGAGCGTATTTTTGTTTGTTGTAAACTTGAACTACAACATCCTAGAACTATTCGAGCATACTTTTATTGCCGCATCATTAACAGGATTCCGCTCTCAAACGGAAATTATATTATTGAAAAGCTACGGAAGGGTGTGGAATATCTATCAATGAATAACTTCTTTGCATATCTGTAATACAACTTGGGTCAGATACGAATGTTCTCAAAAATACATCTTATATCAAAGTGGCCACCAGACGATACAAGATCAGTATTAAACAAAACCTTCCTGCTTCGGAAAGGTTGGAAAAAGGGTCACATTTCCATACCACAAATCAAGTTCAGAAGAAAGACAACATCAACTACTACTGTTCACAAGGAACTTCGGTGGTAATTCCAACTCCTAACGACTTCTTAACGTCCGAAGGAGATCATTAGCCGAGTTATTGCAACACCCATCGCTCACGTCTCCGATGACAAAACAGATGGTGTCATAGATAGAAACAGCTTAGACGAAACCACCATAGCTCCAAGCAACCTCTATTCATCTAACTACGGTTGTTATCATAACGAAAACAACTCTTGTAAAGATAATCTGGCCTGAGACAGAACTACGGGAATATTTCCTTAGTTTGAAAATGTCTAATGACCACCAGAACAACAGCTGCAAAAACTGTCCTTTTATCAACGAAACCTGAAGCACAAGAATTAACCATTGATCGACGCAATTCCATCATCCTTTGTAATACTCAAAAGTCATTCTAACAACAGTTCATAAACCAATCACTACAACAAAAATTTACCGCACCCTTAAATCACGTTGCTTCAATACTCCATCACGCAGAATAGAACGGGGAGTAATTGTTGCATATCCGAATTCAATATACCAAGATATTACACAATTAGAGCATATGAAGTCTAAAACCAGTCACATCTTTATTATTGCACTGATTGCCAAAGCAATGTATCTGTAGTAGCCATTAGGAAAAACATCAACACAAAGGGTCCAAAGCGTTCAACTTGGTGAAAACATCAGGTATAATAATTGGTATTACACACAGCTGCAAACCTCTGCGTGTGTGTGTGTATGTGTGTGTGTGTGTGTGTGTGTGTGTGTGTGTGTGTGTGTGTGTGTGTGTGTGTGTGTGTGTGTGTGTGTGTGTGTGTGTGTGTGTGTGTGTGTGTGTGTGTGTGTGATTCTCCATTGTCTTGGATCACGTGTTGGACTCGTGATCGACAGCTATTTCCCTCCCAGAAGAGAGCTCAGAGCTGATACGAGTATATAACCGGTCTATGGGTAATACTATGACCTTACACGCGCACACACACCCAAATCCCCGCCTACGAAAGTTGGAGTAACGACTCGTAAAGCAGCGATATTGAAATTATTTCAGCCTTAGGCGAGATTCAAACTCGGACCGCCTTAGTGGCGGCCGCGAACGCTACCAATGCGCCATCGAGTGTGAGTGTGTGTGGGGGGGGGGGTACGTGGGAACTACAACGAAATGACTAATGATAGACCGAATGTAGTGTCGATAAAAACATCCTCAAGGTACATAATGCAAAAGATAAAATATATAGCGATAGACAAACATACAGCTAGATATAACTATTTTTAAAGATAAATAAACAAAGGTAGACTATTAATAAGAAGTTTAACACGTTCCCAGATAATATTAAACAATTACGCTTTTGAGAATAAATTTTCTTATCGATAAAATCAACTAAAACGTTCGAACTATATAGCTCAAGTTTAATCTGTCAGGACATGTATCTTTCATGTCGCTAGACTTATGTTTTTATCTAAAAAGGATTTGTTCTTTCCAATTCGTTTTGAACTTTTTCAGTCAATAAAGTGGTAAAAGTCTACACGTGAACGAAATTCTATGAACATTGTTGTCTTATTCTTGAATTCTTAATCTCAGCATGGACACTCAATTTTTTACATCCTTTACAAAACTTACTTTGATTCATTGTACATTCATTTTTCTTCTTCCTTTCATTTATGCCATCGTGACCTGCGTGTGCATGTGTGTGTGTGTGTGTGTGTGTGTGTGTGTGTGTGTGTGTGTGTGTGTGTGTGTGTGTGTGTGTGTGTGTGTGTGTGTGTGTGTGTGTGTGTGTGTGTGTGTGTGTGTGTGTGTGTGTGTGTGTGTGCGCGTATGCGTGTGTGTGTGCGTGTGTGCGTGTGTTTGCTCGTACAAGGGTTTCAATACCTTTTCCAACAGCCACGCACCTACAATCCTATCGTTTCATTCAAGAAACTCCTGTCCATCCTCATTGTTCCTCTACCACTAAGAGGTCCCCACTTCTTTGATGTGCGCAGCCGCTGCGTAATGTACAACTAAGCCACATTGCTACCGCCTGGGTCGTCACGGTCGACGTGACCTGTGACAAGTTCTCAGTGCGAATCCTCATATGGTTTCCGCAGACGGAGTGCCCGTCAACTTCGGAGACTCTGATGGCATCTGAATTTCACTTCACGACACGTTCATGAGACCTCTTCTCTCTTTTTCCCTCATGGAGCCACAACTTTGTCGCGTCTTATGTTCCGACTTAGAATCACACAAAATGTCCATCTTGGAACAGTCTAAATGCGTTATCACATTAGTAATACTGCAGCCATATCTGGATATTTCTATGATCAACAAATCATCAGAGATGCTTAGAATTCTAAATATATGATTACAGGAAAAGACTAAAAACAGTCAAATAAAAATATACAGTGTATATATATATCATACACACACAAACACATATTACACACACACACACATATATATATATATATATATATAATATATATATATATATATATATATATATATTATATATATATGAATACTACTTTTTGCTATCTCATCATCTCATCATTATCAACTCAATGATTGAAAATGGAATCTTGGAGACAAGTTAACGACGCGAAAAAGCATCTTAGGATTGTTGGCAGAACATGCCCACATTTTGAAAGTGATTTCGTATGGCACGGGGTTATAGATGTTTAAGAAAGTTCTGTATTATCTTCCCTACACAGTATCACTAATATCCATCTATTCAGGTTCTTTGTACACTTGGGAAAATAATATCCTCAATGTAAAGCGATCACTTTTTTCTCATTCACGATAAAAACCTACTGTTCTATTATTGCCAGATACGACTATTGTTAATAAGAAAAGTGTCGGAGTACTTATTTTCCAAATGTACAACAAATGTAATGTCTTACCTTTCTGCGCACATCTACAAATACAGCTACACAAATTTCAAATAAATTCCCATGCATAATGCATTGTACGAGTATAATACATTATATACATGTTTTGGTCAACTTATGTATCTTCCGAAGCCTCTACCATCTTTCGTGTAACAGTATCTGGTAAACATACGTATTAATGTAGCAAGATGGCATTGCTGTCTGTACACAACGTTTACAGTTATATAAAGCATTTTCGATCTGTTGCACGCAGCCTTGCGCTATGCAAAGCATCAGCTTTAGTATATATTACTCAAGCTGCCAGATGCGTAAAACAACATATTCGGTATATATTTCTTGAGGTCTTTGTTTTTGCCAGCTTTGCCACGACGATGTTCATGCAAGATCCATCATTTTTCATATGACATCGACGGCAAAAACGGAGAGTCGCGTTTTTGTTGTGACGCTTAGTTAGCAAGGTCGGCACAGAGAGACACAAAGCAGCCAGAGGAGCTTGAGCACTTGCAGAGATACTCAAAGCAATTGCAAAGCAAAATATACACGTAACAATGATAAACTCGTCACCAAAACACCAGGTAAATATACGACATACACTCCTTTATTACACACAAAACAGTACATACACTTTCTTCATACCTTCCATGATTTTAAAAACATATAAAATCCCACGAGTAAATATGATGATTAAAGGTATCTTACAAACATCTCACCACTGCATGTTTTACCAAGCTTAAGCATAAGCATTACATATATTAACACCATTCTCACTAATCTTAACAATTATTTCATATCATCCCTACTTCTTCAACACCCAAACTACCTTTATTTTATTTCTGATTACTTCCCCTTCTATCTCTACTTTTACCGTCATCACTCTTTGCATCTACGTACAACAGCTCTTAGAACTAACATAACCTATACCACTATCTTCCCAGCCCCGTCTCCTGGAGTTCTCTTGTTTTACCATCCCCTCCCCCTCCGCTAGTAGAACCCAAGTCCCATTTCAGATTTATGTGGCGTTACGACAAACATAAGCTCATAGGAGCACACAGCTAGACTTGCACCCTTCGATCAAGCTGGTGGATCAAGCATTTTGTGCTCCCAAAGAGTTCGTCAACATTCAACATCAAGTAGATGTAGTCTAGAAGGTCTGAGAATGTCTCGGATCTCAAGTTCACGTCTCGCTA
>NC_134789.1:4657509-4665009 GCF_046742065.1 Oratosquilla oratoria | reverse complement strand
CTAATTTCGTCCACTTCTATTTTCCATTTTCTCATCAGGGTTCTGTTTTCGTTTTATCAAACAATAGATATGGTTCTCACTCGTGTAGTATTCTATTATACGTACGTACAAAAGGCCAGAGCAGACACCATACACTTACCACTTACATAATTCTATATATACAAAACAACTACATAGGTAGATTTCATGGAGAAAAACAACCGCAAAATAGCATCGGATGTTCAAGTACATGTGCATGTACTATTGGGGACATCTGAAGCCAACCCATATACATATATACATACATATGTATGTATATATATATGTGTATGTATATATATATACATATGTATATATATATGTATATATATATATGTATATATATATATATGTATATATATATACATGTATACATATACATATATACATATACATATATACATATACATATATATATATATATATATATATATATATATATATATATATATATATATATATATATATATATTGAGACATTCTGACAAGTTAAAGTTGTTGGGAAGAGGAAAGACTGGAGTTTTATTCTAAGTTTTGTTCTTGACCAGTTTTACTACGAGCTTTTTCAAAAGAATGAAAAAGCTTGTAGCAAAACGAGTCAAGAATAAAACTAGGAATAATACTCTAGTCTTTTCTCTTCCCACCCACTTAAATATATATATATATATATATATATATATATATATATATATATATATATATGTATATATATATATATAATTACTGAGAAATCAATTCTTTGTGCAGTAGATCCTTTATAATATTTTTGTCAGGAAAAATTGTATTAAAGTAAAAAATAATGAAAGATATACTATATATACGCACAGTCTATTTCATTACATGTCAGTCATAGGTGCCCATAAAAATGTATTCCTATGTACATGCACGTTTAAATGCATTCGTACACACACGAGTTTATGCACAAACATATGCACGTGTACACGCACATGCACATATATACATACATGTACACATATCTTTGAACTTTTAGTCTAGCAATCTAGACGCAAATCTAGCATATATAGACTCGAGAAATTCGCAAACACATGATACAACATCAGGGATAAATGAGACCCACGGCAGAGTTTCTGACGTCAACTGGATTATTCTCTTCTTCATCCCTCTGCCGGCCGAGAACTCCTCCAAGAGGAATGAAGCTGTCTGAGGTGAGTCTGAACAAAAGACTTAAACACAGCGAAGTCGATACCATAAAGCCCCAGTCACACCAACCTTACGACCTGTCTCCGACCACCTTCGACCGAAAATCAAGCGATCAGTCGGCGACACAAAACCTATGCAAGGAATTGAAATGGAAAAAGTTAATGTGGTTGATAAGACGAAAACCTATATACTGGGGACTATTCAGTGTGTGTTGTAATATATCTATCTATCCATCGATCTATTTATCTATCTTATTACCGACTACCAGCGACTTCCACAGACTACCTGCAACTACCTGGTCGCCGGTGGTCGGAAACAGGTCGTAAGATTTGGTGTGACTGGGCCCATAAAGAGTATGGGCGTGGCAGTGGATGGTGAAGTGGACCTGGAAGCCGAACGAAAAAGAAAGGCGAGGAGCCTACTCCAGGAGACGCTGAGTAGCTGCGGCCGAAGTCGTCACCTTTGCCCTATGCGCTCTGGGGACTGTTGGGGCAGATAACAGTCACTGCTGGGAATCAGACAGAAGTGCGGGATTCAAATCTGCAACTAAACAAAGGCGAGACCAGCACGCTTCCGATAAACCTACTAGCACACGAAGGAACGGAAAGAAAATGTCCCCTAAGGAACTCAAACTTATGTCTGGCTAAATTTCGAATCAACTTCCCCAGTTAATGATATCTGTTGTTTTGAGTTTCATTGCCTAAAACCCGTGGGCCCACAATGTCCTTATGCCCTTCCATAGGTCTCTCTGGAAGAGATGTCAGACTGTATTGCGTCGGCATGGAATTGTTTCCATAAAGGATTACATGGCGTCATGAGAGGTCAGTTGCCAGTTGTCAACTCTTCTTGTGTGACAAGGAGGGAATACATTCGAAGTTAAGAACATAAGAAGAATATAAGAATGAAGGAGGCTTCAAGAGACCATAATGCCTACTCTAGGCAGTTCCATGTCCATTACCACCTGTCATCCCCCATCCATAAAGTTGTCTAACCTTTTCTTAAAACAACCGATAGTTTCAATGCTCAGTACATGGTTACTAAGTCTATTCCATTCGTTGACTATTCTATTGGTAAACCAATTCTTACCTATTTCCTTCTTAAATCTAAATGTAAGAAGGAGATTTAAGGGAGAAGTTGAGCTCAGTTCAGAGACAGAGTACCATCCCATCGGGGCTACACCTGCAGATGGACTTAAGCACTTTAACTTACACCCTCAGGAACAACAAAGAATGCGGGGTGATCTAATAGAAAATATCTAAATTGGTCAACAGTATTGCAGGCAAGGTCAGCAAGGCAGGACTCATAGTAATGGATTTGAACTGGACAAATTTAAGTTTAAGAAGGAAATAGGCAAGAACTAGCTTACCAACAGAGTGGTTAACAAGTAGAATAGACTTAACAACCATGGAATAGCGAGCGCCGAAATAATTGGTTGTTTGAAGAGAAGATTAGATCATTTTTTGGGGTAAGGATGACAGTGACAGGTGGTAAGGGACATGGAACTGCCTGGTGTAGGCCTTACGGTCTCTTTCAGTCTCCTCCGTCCTTATTTTCTTATGGGGCCGAGGGTGTTGAAGGACGACAGGGAGATCATTCTACCTGACGTCTGTCTCGCATGACCCACCACACGTCGTTGGTTTCATTGCTTTTGCCTCATTAGTGATGGTCGCGCAGTATCCCAGTGGATACCGTCTTAAACTACCCATGAACAGGCGGTCGTGAGTTCGAGTCCCGAGACCCGCTGTGGGCTTGTGGCGTTGGTTCTCGACAGCCCTGGTACAAGTGGGGAGACGACTAAACACTGGCCCTTAAAAAAAAAAAAAAAAAAAAAAAAAAAAAAAAAAAAAAAAAAAAAAAGTAAAAAAAAAAAAAAAAAAAACAAAAAAAAAGTGCGCAACTGACAAGGCTTTACCCTATCAAAGGTTTCTCATTGCGTGGGTTTAGGGTGGTTAGTTTTTGAGGTAAATATGGTTATCATGGTTCTGTTTGGGTCTCACAAGATGTTTAGTAACATACCTTTTAATGAACTGATTTAACGAATTAAAGTAATGAACGAATACGATTTAAACACTGATCAGGCAAACGAGTGTGTAAAGGTGACAAAAAAGAAATGAGACTAAAAGGAAAAAAAATAATGGAAGAGAACCAGTTACACTGCAAATCCCTCAAAATCTGACAGCCATAGTAAATCCTATTAATACTAAATACTATCAATGCTAGAGTACTTTTCCATAATTCTACAACCATCTTACACTATTCTTTCAACCAAGCTAATGTGTATCCTAGAGTAACCGATACCGCGGCAGAGAAAGCAAAAAAACATTCAACCACGAAGGGAAAAACAAATCTCACATTCACTGTACCAAGTCAACTACTTAGACCTCCATTACAACACTGTAAGCCACCCAATACCCAACCTACGATTAAATTCATCCACAAGGCATCCATAATACTTGCGATGCGCGACTCAGAAACTCTTTCTCGTCTTTCCTCGTTATCAAGAGTCTACAGAAAGGCCATTAAGTTTCCCTGTGGCAGCCGAATCTTCAGACACATTGTCGAGGTTTCAGGAGAGCGGTCGGGGGTGACGGAGACTGTTGCCGGAGACGGGTCCGCGGACAAAAAGACCTTCCCCCCTCCTCCCCCTCCTCCTCTTTCTCCTCCTCCTTCCCTTCCTCCTCCTCTTCCTCTTCCTCCTCGTCCTCTTCCTCCTCTTCCTCCTCCCGACAGCCACGCACCAGAGCCGAGCGCTATCGAACGCCCTCAACCCGACGATCTCCAATTCCATCAGTAGCTTTTATACGAACGTCGAGGAAGAAATCCGTATAAGCATATAAGATCGTATTAAAACGTATAGGTTCGCGAGTGAACAATTTAATCTATATACTGGTTACCCGCGCACGCACACACACACACACACACGTACACACACACATATACATACACACATCACACATACACAAACACATATACATACACACACCTACACGCATATACAAAAACTATATGTCTAAAGGATCTCAAAAGCCAATTTTCAATAAATATATGTCAATTCCTGATAAAAAAAAAATATCTATAGATTATACAACACAAGTTCAAAACTTAATCGAGCCCACAACCAAGTACAATATTTGAAAACAGGACCTTACGAATCCTGAATACTATAACTAAATTAATAATATCTTTTTTCTTTTCAATATTCACTGACTGGAAACCCCACAGTGGATGGCAACGGTCCTCTAGCTCTTCCGCTGATCTCTTCAGAAGAAATTTCAGATTGCTGTCTACACTGCCTTTGTGTGGGACTTGCGTTTATCAATGGTGTGTTAATACAAGAGGAACAGTCGCCAGTTGCCAACTCTCTTCATAAAGATGGAGGAGATACAGTTGAAATTGATAGAGAAACCTTGGACCTGGAGATCGAATGTCAACCCTTCAAGGCTGCACCTCCAGAAGGTGGTGAGGATGTTGACAGGCTTTGATTTTTTTTTTCTTTCGTCATGCATCGTGTAGGATCACCATAAGCAGTTACGCTTCATAGAAACACCATAAACATTTATACTTAATAAGTCCCTTAGATAAATGTGATGATGATGATATGGTTTAACGTCACACACTCCCCCCCCCTATCGGGATGCTAGGACGGTGCCATTCACAGAGGGCTTTGTAGCGTGGAATTTAATGAGCCATGCCCTTGGTTCAACTTCGCCGGTGGCAGGATTCGAACCGCCCTCACCTCGACCTTCGCAGCAAGTAACAACGCCCTAACCCGCTCAGCCAGCATATCTTTTTTTTCACTGCCACTCCTACCAACACGTAAGGGACACCCCATTCCCAGGAGAGGGCCCCTAATCCCTACATATATACATACATACACACACACACACACACACACACACACACACACACACACACACACACACACACACACACACACACACACACACACACACACACACACACACACACACACACACACAAGAAAAAAAGGGGGAATTGGGGGATTGGGGTATTATGGGAGTGAGAATCCCCCTTCATCACCCTTTAGATCAACGAGCAACTTAAAAATGCAAAACTAACGAGTTCTTAACCACCATAACAATTAGGGACCCCATCGCCATCCCTAACTACCCCGCCCCTGACCCGCTCCAAGTTCTCACCTCTTCGTGTTCTCTTTGTCCCTAGAGTCTCCCTTCGAACTTCGGCCGCCGTGTCTTCACTTCTTTCAAGAACCAGAGCCACCGACTCCTCCTTGTTTGTCCTCTTCCTCTCCATGCATTCCTCAACATTACAAAACATTTCCCTCTTTGTTTTGGCTTCTCCCCTTTCCCTTCTACTTCCTGGTTTTGCTTTATATACTCTCCCTCAGCCTGACCACGCCTTCTGTCCTTTCCACAAAAGCAAATCACACATTCAAGACACGGTTCATATGTGCTCACTCTCTTCTTTACACTTTGAACCATATGTCTCCAATTAACACCTAATCCATCTTCCTCGCTCCAAACAACTTCTTCAAGCATTGCATCGCCCAACGTCTATTTTCATAGCACTATTTAATATGTCCATAACTCGTAACCATACAGCAACAATGAATCTACTACACTCCCCACCGTCAGCACCATTACGCTGATTAAGATATTGCTTCTACTCAACAATTTTCACGCACCAAACATCTTTCTGTATCAATTTGTCTAAGTTTCATCTCCCTTATTTATTCATCAACCCTCTTGTAGATCCACCCTCGGACAAATGAAAAAAAATCACAACGTATAAACTTCTTCCTTTGATGTGATTCGCTAACGTTCGCTCATTTTTTATTCCTACACTCGACCTATTGACACGTTCTAGCTCTCTACAAACGTTCTAGCTCTCTCAGACGTTTCTCACGTTCTTTGCAACTCCTCCAAGATATTTTCACACCAACAAAACATCGCACTCTCACCAAGAAGACCAATCCTTACCCTGCATTACCATTCTCCTCACTCTTTCCATATGCTTAATGAAAATCATCCAACGGTTCTCAAATTGCGTGTTAAGAACAGTTTTTATGGTTACCTGTTAGGGTTATACAAATATCCAAACAGAATTACCTGATCTTATCCATAACTTGTATGTTTCGCATATTCTTCCGGGAAATCCTCCATTATCCTTTTTTCTATAATATAAACCCGGTTATTGACAAGTACTATTGCGAGACTCAAACCTGGCCATGTATATAAATTTTTTATATAGTATATATAATTCTGCTTAGAAAAGTCCCACGTATAATAACATAATTACTATATATGAAACATACTCAGCGACGAACCGAGATAGTTTTTGTAGATATGATATACAATGGATCAGTTTAGGGAAATCACAGTGAAATATTTTGTCTATGAATGTTATTTACACCCATTGTTAAAACTACTACGGATAAAAATTTGACATTACAAGCAACAAAATGGCGCCCAAATAAGTATCCAATGAGGTTGTTACCTTAGAAATGATCAAAACACTTGTACTATTCGTAAGTTGGATTTATGATGCACATTTTGCTTTCATGTTAACAATATAGGACTGTAATTTGTACATAAACGCAAAGTCTGCAAATGTGCTTTCTTTTCTTTTGCCAAACTTGACATTATGAACAGACTCACTCTGTGTCTCAACAAACATAGCTTTATAGTATTCATTTATTATGTATAATACTTCCTGTCACACCGCTTTTTTTTTTTTTTTTGTTAGGTTTGGGAGCAAGAAGATATGACTAAAGATGATCTAAATTTCCAAATATAGTTTAATGCAATTTGTTTCATTTTTAGATTAGCTAGAATTGATATATGCGGATTTTGAGGGTTTCAGAGACTGTGTTTAGACATTCTTTAAGAATAACAGATATCTAAGTTTAAAATGGGATAAAGAACTACTTGGAAGATATTTGGGTAAATCTGATATATGAACATGTTAATTGTGAAAGATAATTATGCAAAATGTAAGACCCGTCAAATGTACTCAGCTGACTTTGAATCTCTTCCTTACCGGGTGAAACTTTTCCTCATATTCGGGCAGTCACCAAGCCATTTCATTCGTTTCCGTAGGACATAGTACCCTTAGTGACCAAAAGTAAATGTACAAATTCATATACATATATATATATACATATACATATACATACACGTATACATATAGATATACATGCAAATATAAATATACATATATATATATATATATATATATATACATTATATATATATACATTATATATATATATCATATATATACATTATATATATAATATATATATATATATATATGTATATATAAAATGTGCGTGTGTGT
>NC_134789.1:4647509-4652509 GCF_046742065.1 Oratosquilla oratoria | reverse complement strand
TTATTCTTTATCTTATTTTATCTTATTTTATTTTTTATTTATTTTTTTTTATTTTTTATTTTTCTATTATTTTATTATTATTACTAGTCTTTCTTCACTCATTCTTTCCATGTGTCCAAACCATCCTAATGTTCTTTCATCAACCCTATCTCCCAAATCCTTCTTCACCCCCTGTTCTCCTCCTCACCTCCTCATTTCTCACTCTATCCAGCCTAGTAACCCCCACCATACTTCTCAGACACCTCATCTCAAACACATGTATGCTTGAGTATGAAATGTGAAACTATAAAGACAGCAGCTACTGACTTAAGAAAGGAGTATAATTCGAGTCACTCTTTAATAATAATGATAATGAAGCGGCCTTGCTGTGGATGTGCTGTGTCTTGCGACACTGCCTCTGACCCAAGTGGATAAGATGCAGGGATGAATCATAAGGGAGTGTATTCGAGATGGAATTATTTATGCCTTTTTATTTTTCTATCCCTTATTAGGGGGAAAACCCTTATGATTATCATTATTATTATTATTATTATTATATTTATTGTTATTATTATTATTATTATTATAATTATTATCCTTATTATCCTTATTATCATTATCATTATTATCATTATCATTATTATCATTATTATCATTATTATCGTTATTATCATTAGTATCATTAGTATCATTATTATCATTATTATCATTATTATCATTATTATCATTATTATCATTATTATCATTATTATCATTATTATCATTATTATCATTATTATCATTATTATCATTATTATCATTATTATCATTATTATCATTATTATCATTATTATCATTATTATCATTATTATCATTATTATCATTATTATCATTATTATCATTATTATCATTATTATCATTATTATCATTATTATCATTATTATCATTATTAATTATCATTATTATCATTATTATCATTATTATCATTATTATCATTATTATCATTATTATCATTATTATCATTATTATCATTATTATCATTATTATCATTATTATCATTATTATCATTATTATCATTATTATCATTATTATCATTATTATCATTATTATCATTATTATCATTATTATCATTATTATCATTATTATCATTATTATCATTATTATCATCATTATCATCATTATCATCATTATTATCATTATTATCATTATTATCATTATTATCATTATTATTATTATTATCATTATTATTATTATTATTATTATTATTAATTATCATTATCATTATTATTATTATTATTATTATTATCATTATTATTATTATCATTATTACTATCATTATTCATTCTTTTGAATAATAATGAGTATGCTTGAGTATGAAATGTGAAACTATAAAGACAGCAGCCACTGACTTAAAGAGTATAATTCGAGTCACTCTTTAATAATAATGATAATGAAGCGGCCTTGCTGTGGATGTGCTGTGTCTTGCGACACTGCCTCTGACCCAGGGCAGTGGATAAGAAGCAGGGATGACCTGTCATCCAGGAGGTGTCAAAATAAGAGGGAGGGTGGAGGGTGGAGGGGAGTGGAGTGTATTCGAGATGGAATGGGTGGGAAGGGTTATGCCTTTTTCTTTTTGGCTACCTCCCTTGTAAGGGGGAAAACCCTTTGGTATATGTCTATTATTATTACTATCATTATCTTTATTAACATTATCATCATTATCATCATCATCATCATTATTATCATTACCATTATTATCATTATTATCATTATTATCATTATTATCATCATCATTATTAAACATTCACATTCAATGACTTATATCCTCTCGTCTTCGATTAACTATAACATTAGTCTCAAAATATAATTTTACCTTTTTTATGCGTCTTAAAGACATGAAAATGTATAAATAAAAAATATACCGAACTTTGAGTTATATCTGATCCATTTTGTTTTACGTGTACGAGTATGCAATTGATTCTCAATGAATATAAGAAAGCCAAAGATGAAAATTAAATATTCTTAACCACTTCCATCCTCAAAGTAATTGCGGAGGGTTGTTTATGTGAGATTGTTCTCAAGGATAGAAGCGCTGGATTTTTCTTTCTTTCTTTCTTTTTTTGTTGTTGTTGTAAGGTCACAACATTGCCCATAGATCGGGCTATATATGAGCTCTGAGCTCTCATCTGGGAGGGTGCTAGCTGTCGATCACGAGTTTAAAACGTGAGCCAAGACCTTGGTGAATCACACACACACACACACACACACACACACACACACACACACACACACACACACACACACACACACATACGCACGCACGCGCGCACACACACACACACACACACACACACACACACACACACACACACACACACACACACACACACACACACACACACACACACACACACACGTACGCGCACACACTTTTTTTTTCCAAGTCATGATTATGAAGATATTTGTTCTAACTCCGATGGAAAAACGAGCCAAGAACCAATCTTCTCGTTGTACCAGTGTTCTTTAAAAGATGTCCAGTGAAACTATTGTTTTAGTATGAATTGTGAAACTATAAAGACAGCACCTACTGACTGAAGAAAGAAGTAGGATTCGAGTCACCCTTTTATACATCACTTAGTACCACTCATTATCAAATGAAATGCATTTTTTCTCTGTTCTATGTCATCCGATGCATATGGCTGTAACATGCAATGCCACGGATTTCGATGAATTTTCCTACGTCTAGCCCCATTAATTATCGTAAGAATTCTCTGCTCTCAAGTGTCGTTGACTGCAAATAATTTACTATTACTCGCTCTTAACCCGATAGGTTTAACTTGGTCCTCATCAAACACGTTTCCTGTCAACAAAAACTACAAACCATTTTGCATTAATTCTTCGCTCCTGAAAGTCATTCATCTATCACAGTTTTTATATTTTTCTGTCCTGACAAAAAATATATCATCTGAAACACTAAAAAACAGTTCTTCGTAATTATCATTGTCATTTTCTACGACATGACTATAATCGTGAATGTCAACCCTACCTTTTATAAATACACAATCCTATCTAGTACCACACTAATGATAACCTCTTGTAGTAGGACTCATAGTAATGTATTTAGATTGCACAAATTTAGATTTAAGAAGTAAATAGTCAAGAATTGGCTTACCAATAGAGTAGTTAACGAATGGAATATACTTAGTGACCATATAGTAAACGCTGAAACTAGTGGTTGTTTTAAAAGAAGTTTAGATAACTTTATGGATAGTAATGATAGGTGGTAATGTACATGGAACTGCCCAGTGTAGGCCTTATGGTCTCTTACATTCTCCTCCATCCTTATGTTATTATCTCATTACTATACTGCACACATGTTCTTATCATAAGTAATCTTTGTTACAATATTTGAAACAATACATCAACAATACCACACAATATACTTTTCTTGTTATATGAGCAGAAATAAATCTAGAAAAACAGTCTTTGACAGTTTTCATGAATCATTTAGTTCCTAGTTATCTTCCTCGTTTATTCTTCTTTCTTTAGGAAAAACATTATAAACTAAAAGACCATTGAAGAGAACAACGCACCTAGTTCATTGCACCATCAAAGACTTTGTCATTAGGAAATCACACACCACTAACATATGTTCACCGGCAAACAAGCTATGCATAGATAGAAGCAGAAGGAGCGGAAAGGGCGAACAAACAGACAGACGGCCACGGAGGAGCGATACTGGGGAGTGGTCTTGAAAAAGCATATTGGTCTGATAGTAGTTAATGACTTAGGTAGTCTTCCCATTAATACCAAGTCACTCTTGGGCGTTTTTGTGGTTTTGTGAGTTCTCCCTTTTCGGTCTCCACCGTGCACCGTCAGCGGCCACTCCCCGTGGGTTACTCGCCTCACCTCTCGTTCTACGATCTGTTACGTTCCGATCGTATATTCAAAGATCGTATACCAAAGCGTCATCTAGTGCAAGAGATCGGCTACATTACAGTGTCTCTCAACCAGGCTTCCGCAGAAACCTACCAAAGATGTCCTTAGGACGGAGAATTCAATATGTTAAAGTTAATCCTGTCATGGCTCAGTTATTCATAAGTCATGATTACACAATGTCTTGATCGAGATATCAATGTTTTATCCCTGGCTGGTTGCTTCTCTTAGCAATTATTTCTTAAGATATATAATGTTTGCATCACTAATGTTTAGTAAAGAGTGATCCGTATCAAAGGGTCCCCTGAATATAGTTGTTGTAAGGGGTCCACAAAGCTTGAAAGGTTAAGAAACAACTCTAAACGTATGGAGCACTGGTAAACTACAATTCATAACAACGACAGCTTATAAATACTGTATTTCTACAATAACTTTGAAGACTGAGAAATCGTCGAGACGGTTGAATTCCAACGATATTTGGAATGTTTATGATGTGTAGTGATTGCTATGTACATCCAATCGCAACAATAACGATTGTCACAAGACGTGCACTAAAGGAGAAAATAGTTACAGATGTTGATCGTTCTTACCATAAGTAAACCTGAAACTTGTGGTATGCACCAATGCAAACCCTGCCACTGGCAATAAATATAAAATTATTCATTTCTGATGCTACAATTCTGGCCTCTACAATTAAAGTGTGCTTTATGTTTCTGTCATATCAGGCTTCCTGAGCAATATTTCACAAAGGAAGTAAGGATGTGTATTTCAGCATACTTATCCCTAGCACGAATATATATATATATATACATATATATATATATATATATATATATATATATACATATATATATATATATATATATATATATATATATACGAAACGTTTGGCAGTGTCATTAAATATGAACATAAATTTCAAAATGTTTTTAGAGGTTCATTATTTCTATTTCTATAATTCCGAGAGACACGTATGTAAGCATGTGCCAAAGTTGAAAGCGTACACACATGAACATGTAGACACGTACACACGGCTCGACGGCACAGTGGTACCGTTCTCCATCGCTAATCTAGCAATCCGAGTTCAAGTCCCGCTCAGCTTTGAA
>NC_134789.1:4625009-4642509 GCF_046742065.1 Oratosquilla oratoria | reverse complement strand
ATCCGACCTAGTTATGGGCCAAAAGGTCTCCTGTTGGCATGCTCCTCCTTTGTGAACCATTTGTAAACCTTTGTAATTCCAGCGGTTTTAAAATTAATACTGATGGTTATCAAGCATCTTAACAGCGCAATGATTAGACAAGGTGGTTACGGTTCGTCACGTGACTAATTCTAAAAAGGATAAAGATAGTTTGTATATTGTGGTCGTTGATTAAAATAGAGGAGGGGAACTGTAAGTACGAGAACTATATAGAATATTTCTGCAGGTGCTACTCTCCAGATATAGAGAATCGAATTACAATGCATTTAGGATCGAAACTGCTTACTCATCTTGAGATTTTGCTTTAAAATTAATAATGAGATACATAAAGAGAATCGCAGTAGAGAATTGGCCGATTTGGTCGACATTTCTATGCCCCCCTACATCGCCAGATCTTTTCTGGATTTAAATTAAATTGTCTGGCGTCAACTAAAAAGTTTAGAAATTGCGTGTTCATGGCGAAAGGGTTTCAGGGTACACAGGAATCTAGTTCTAAAGTGTGATAGTAATAACCATCACCTAGATTTCTATATTATAACGAAAAGCGAAATTCTAAGGCTTTGGCACACGAAGACCAAAAGGGCTAATTCCACTTCGAGGAAAGAACTTCTTTAGAACGACATAAAAAAAAGAACACCTCGTTTTCGAAATCCCGTTTGAGCGTGTCAGGGTCTTTAGAAAGAACCCCCAAAAAAATATTTTTCTTCTTCCTTAGGAAATCTTATTCATAAATCCAGGTGCCTTAAATGACTTGATTATCGGCGTTTCAGAAAACTTACAGGAAAGGGTTGTGACTTCAGTTGTAAAGTTTGCGGACTGGGTCCGCAAAAACAACGGTTTCGGAGGTGTCAGTGAAGACGCCATTGACAGGCCGTCAGTGATACCGAAGACTAAAACTCGCATGCGCGCGCGCGCGCGCGTGTGTGTGTGTGTGTGTGTGTGTGTGTGTGTGTGTGTGTGTGTGTGTGTGTGTGTGTGTGTGTGTGTGTGTGTGTGTGTGTCAGAACCCCAATCAAAAGTGTGATAGCCTCGCATTCACTTAGTTTTGGGTTCGAATCCCACGATCTTTTCTGATTCTCAGCAGTGACTACTACCTACACCAACAGTGCAAGTGCATAGGGTAACATTGACGGCTTCGGCCGCAGCTACACGTGTCTTGGCGTAGGTTTCTCACTTTCCCTTCATTTACAAAAAAAAAAAAAGAATTTCATAATATTTTTGTATCGATGTTGAGGACGAATGGCTGGTTGGTCATCCATGACCTTATAATACCCTTACTGTCATCACGCGTTGACTTTCTAGCGGGATTCAAACCACCTAAAATGCCGATACTAGTTTCAAAATATCTTTTGAATTACAATAATTTCCTTATGTATGCAGTGTACTTGTCAGTATATTTTACCAAGACAGTGGAGTTGCTTTTCACGAGAAAGAAGTTTAAACATAAAAATCCTTTGAATAATTCTACCGTATGAGGTAATTACCTATTCAATTCTATACGATCAATACAAAGCCCCTACGGACCAGAGGCGCGCTGAACTTCTACTATCCTTCCATTCTGCTACCCCTTCAATATCTCCTTTACTATCTTCCCGTCGACTTCGCCTCTTCGATAAAGAATAACTGTCTGTAAAAGACGTGAATGACGCAAGAGATGTAGCCCCAGAGGTTCTACAAATAATATCTATATAGCAAGATATATATCATTTTAATTACATCGGATAACTTTTTTTATCAATGTTACTACGACTTACGATCAGAGGTGACGCGTTTGAGATGTGGAACGAATTACAAGTTTATTAACTTATTAATATATAACATGACTACAGTAAGAATAATCGTGTCATCTTATGTACATATGTATATACTATATATATATATATATTTATATATATATATACATGTATATATATATATATACACATATATATACACACATATATATACACACACACACACACATATATATATATATATATATATATATATATATATATATATATATATATATATATATATATATATATATATATTCGTGTGCTTGTGTGTAGGGGTAGGTGGGAGTGTTTGTGTGTTTATGTCTGTGTGTCTAAGTCTGCCTGTCTCTGTGTGTGTCTATGTATCCATACCTATGAGTGTCAGTATCTATATGTGGCTGTATCTATGTGTGTGTATCTATGTCTGTATCTATGTGTGTCTGTGTCTATGTTTGTGTGTCTGTGTCTATATCTTCGTGTGTGTCTATTCATCAGTTCTTTATGTACTAATTTATTTTCTAATCCAATAATTCATTTCACATGTTTATTTGTTCGTTATCTATTAATTCTTGATTTATCTGTTTATTTATTTGAATACGACTTCCTAGTGGACCAAAGGACCTTCCATCGGAATGTTTTGCAATCGCCATTGTCATTCCGCCATTGCAGATAGAGAAGGAAAAGGAGGAGGAGGGAGCTGAGAGAGGAGGAGGAGGGAGCTGAGAGAGGAGGAGGAGGAGGGAGCTGAGAGAGGAGGAGGAGGAGGAGACCAGAAGAAGTTTTCGTAGAGAAAGGAAGGAGTGAGCAGACAAGAGCTGGTTATTCCATCATTACAGATGGAGAAGGAAGAGGAGGAGGAGGGAGAAGAGAAAGGAGGTAAGGGAAGAGAAAGGAGGAAGGGGAAGAGAGAGGAGGAAGGAGAAGAGAGAGACCAGCAGAAGCCTCCGGAGGGGGAGGAAAGAAGTGAGCAGACAGGAGCCAAGCTGACATGACCTCAACCGATTCGATCGGACTTCAAGCTTCCAAACCCTCTCAGGAACGTCTTTTGTATAAGAGATTCCAACACCATTCAACTTTCCTATACATATCACTTTGTGCTTCTCTAGTATGGTTGAATGCCCACGCACCATTTCCTCAACAAATTGATGTTCAGGAAAAAGGGAGACACAGACAAAAAGTAAGGTTATGTTCCTTCACGTCTCTGCTTGACCTTCTATACATCGTGCAGAGCCTGTTCATGTTACATTAGTGTGTGTACCTTATACTACACTGTTTAGAAAACTAATTCATTCAACCTCCCCTAGCCCACACACACACATCACACTTAACCACTGGGGAATACTCTATCCCCTCCCCCCCCCCTCGTGGGTGGAAAGAGGGAAGGAATGTTAGTGTTTTAAGGATCTAATTAAGACCACAGATTCCCAGACTCCAATTATTGGAATTTTGGTCTTTCCATGGACATTGGTATTACACAGAATGCAGGGCATTATTCTTTTCTAAGTATCAAAGATAGTAAACTGGTTAACAAATGGGTTAGATGGATAAAATATGACAACAGCGGAACATTCAGTTCATAAAAAGGTCGAATGAAATAAAGTATATATATATATATGTGTGTGTGTGTGTGTGTGTGTGTGTGTGTGTGTGTGTGTGTGTGTGTGTGTGTGTGTGTGTGTGTGTGTGTGTGTGTGTGTGTGTGTGTGTGTCTGTCTTCGGTTTAACGTCGCGAATTACCCTTATCAGGAGGCTAAGACAGTCCCCCTTTACAGAGGAATTTGTAGCGAGGAATTTCTTGAACCATGCCCTTGGTCCAACTCGTTAGCGGCAAGGTTCGAACTGTCGCCACCTCGACATTCACCGCAAATAGCGACGCTCTAATCCGCTCGGCCAATCAATAATTAAGACAAACAAAAAATATAAATAAATAAGTACTTTTGCTTATGTATTTATCTAGGTGAATCTTAGAACTTCAACTAAATGGTATTCTATCACGTTGATTGGAAGATTTTTCATTCACTGACGACGCGACGGAAAAAGTTGTTTCTGTCTACTTTGAAGCCCTTGTTTCTCGTGTGGTTATCTTTTATTGTAAAAACTTTTTCTATGATATGAATGCCTTTTATAATATCAAAGGCTTGCATTTGTATTAAGTCTCCATTTTTTTCCAGATAAAGAAGAGGTTCAGATGTTTTAAGATGTTTTCGTATGACTTGTTTCTCATATTTGGTACGGATTCTATGGCTCACCGCTGTTCCCAATCTAATCAATCAATGTGAGGAAACCATACAGAAAAAGTACATTTTAAGAATCGGCTGACCATTGATTGGTTAATGATAATTCGACTTTCACGTAAAAACATCGCGTTGTTTTTAATCTTATCCTGTTTGCTTTCTGAAGAAGAATTACAGTCATTATATGTTTTAACGTCGTTCCTAATAATAACACGAATGCCCTTTTTTATGGTCTATTTTGATTAGAAATTTTCCAATTGAATTTTCACAATATATTTTGCAATATCCTCATCCATAGACGTCTCTGAACAACATATTCATTATTAGATTTCACCGTCATTTCTAAAAAAGATATTAAATAATTTATTTTAAATGTACCTTATATAGTGACAAAACAACACCCTTTCTCTTACTGATGTTTTGTGTATATTCTTTGACAAATAAGATACATTATTTCCGAGATTTTGCAAAAATTATTTTGAGCATGTAATACTCGAAATTTGATATAGTGACATTATTTATGCATACCCAGATAATTTCTAAACTAATTTCCACAACATTTTCTTTATACGCGTGGAGTGTGACAAAAATGAAAAATAAAAACTAAGCAATTAAACAAAAGGAATTATTGAATAAGAACAGTATACAAAACGAGGTTGATTAGAACATGTATGAGGAGAAGACAACAACGAGGCCAACAACAAGGTCTAATGTAGGCCCTATGGTCTCTAGCAGTCTCCTCCATTCTTATGATCTTATGTCCAACTGGAGGATTATAAAAGATGGAACATAAACACAGATGAAGAGAAACTGAAAACTATAAGAGCTAAAATAAAATAAAAACAGAAGAATAAATGATAATGTGAAAGACCTTAAGGCCTACACTAGGCAGTTCCATGTCCATTACCACCTATCGTCCCTATCCATAAAGTTACCTAATCTAATCTTAAAACAACCAATTCTTTCAGAGCTCACTACATGGTTACTAAGCCTATTCTATTCGTTAACCAATCTATTGGTAAACCAGTTCTTGCCCATTTCCTTCTTAAATCTAAAATTACTAAAGAACGTCATAACAATATATATATATATATATATATATATATAGTATATATATATAGTATATATATGTATATATATATATATATATATATATATACATACACATATATATACATATATACACATATATATATATATATATATATATATATATATATATACATATATACATATATATACATATATACATATATATACATATATACATATATATACATATATATATATGTTTGAATATATTCGCTAGTGGACAGCGACATATCATACAATCCATGACCGTCGCGCAGAGGATTCGAACCACCGATAGACTCAAGAGACATGGATTGTATTATATATATATATATGTATATATATATATATATATATATATATTATATATATTTATATATATATATTATATACATATATATACATATATATACATATATACATATATACATATATATATATATATACATATATACATATGTATACATATATATATATATATATATATATATAATGAAATGAGGAATCTGTGCACTTGGACTGTTAGAGCAGGTAATGGTACTGTTAATAATCGGAGAGAAGTGCGGGATTCGAACCTACAACTAACAGAATGTGAGGCCAATATGCTTCCCATTACGCCACCAGAGGCCCCAGCTGGGCGTAATACTAAGTAGAGAAAGACAACAAATAAATTAAAATATTAGGAGTAAGACGCGGGAGTAGGAACAATATGAAGATAGCTGAGACACCACAATCATAAAGATGAGGAGCCTACACCAGGAGTCGTTGAGTAGCTAGGGCCGAAGCCGTCACTTTTGCCCTATTATGCGCTTGCATACTTGGGGCAGGAAACAGTCACTGCTGGGAATCGGAGAAGAGTGCGGGATTCGAACCCATAACTGAGTGAATACGATACCATAAAGGAAGGGGAATAGAAGAAAGAAGTTAAAGACTTTTGTAGCGAGAGCCTCAAAATCATTAACAACACAAAAGAATCACTGACATAAGCCTTTTACAAATTTACGAAAAAAAAGGAAGCAATACGGTAAGCAACTCTTAATTAATCAGTCTCTCGCTATACAAGCTTATGACCAAAAGCTAATGAGTACAAGACAAGGAGAAAATAACCATTTCTTTGTGTGGAACTTTTCCACATTTTTCTCATGACGTCTCCCCTTTGTATAAGATGCAATGGACACACAACTTCCCGGTATAGATATAATAGTGTTAAGTGTACCCTTCAAATGACCCTGGCAAATTCAATTACATTCTGCTACGTAAAAATCCAACAATTCTTTCTTCAATATCCTTAGAGTAACCTACACAAAAAAGGTCTTAGTAAATATCTTTTTAATCATAGGTTTTCCTAGGAGACTATTCCTTCTCCCTCCATGTATTAGCACATAGATTCATAAAGAAAATAGGCAAGAAATGGTTTACCAACAGAATGGTTAACGAATGGAATAGATTTAGCAACCACGTAGTGATAGTTGAAACTATTAAGAGAAGATTTAAGAGAAGTTTTAAGAAGTTTTAAGAGAAGATTAGATAAATTTATGGATAGAGATGACAGGTACTGAAAGACATGGAACTGCCTAGTGTAGACCTTATGGTCCCTTGTAGTTTCCTCTATTCTTACGTTATGTTCTTTGAGCCCTCCTTCAGTATCAATTTAAAAAAAGATACCTTGAGGTCACCCTTACAAAATGTTTGGCATCAGAAATGTTTTACTCTCACCCAGATCTCCTTTACTTTGAAGTTCTGGTCTTTAGACATTTCCGTGGCTTGAACTGACATATTTCTACTCGACTATACTTTTGCTCCCTCTTATTTTGTCCACCCTTGTCATCATGTTGGCGGGATGCCCGTCCAAAGGTCTTCAGCAGGAAATTAGATGAAAAAAATATTTACATTCTATATACATTATGTGTGTGTTTCACCATGGTCTTGGATCACGTGTTAGATTCGTGATCGACAGCTATTACCATCGCGAATGAGAGTTCAGAGCTCATATGTGACCGATCTATAGGTAATGCTGTGACCTTACACTCACACACACACCCAACTCCCCGCCCACGAGAGTTGGAATAACGACTCGCAGCGCAGCGATACTAAAATTATTTCAGCTCTGGGCGGGATTCGAACCCATCGAATCTATGTGTGTGTGTGTGTGTGTGTGTGTGTGTGTGTGTGTGTGTGTGTGTGTGTGTGTGTGTGTGTGTGTGTGTGTGTGTGTCTGTGTATGCGTGTGTGCCACTCAGTCTCTATGTGATATTTCCCATAGAGAGAGCTAACAAAACGACAACTGCGTCCCTCTTCCTACCAACTATCAGCCAGCGAAAGAGTCTCACCCTACTGCAACACAGACATCAGTCCAACGTTTCTTCCCAGAGATATCTATGGGAGATTCCAAGGACTGTTGCCAGCCACTATCGGACTACGGGATTCCAGTCACTGCAACACGAAGCAACAATGTTCATGTATGTACATATATATATATATTATATATATATATATATATATATATATATATATGTATATATATACATATATATATGTGTATATATATATACATATATATATGTGTATATATATATACATATATATATATATATGCATATACATATATGTATATACATATATACATATATGTATATATATATATATACATATATATATATATATACATATGCAGAAAAACTACCAAGAAAAATGATAAATTGATGACCGAGCGTTTACGTCGATTTAGATATCATCATGGTACATCAAAGCGCTCTAAAAACAACGTATCATTATTATTATTATTTTTTTTTTTTTTTTTTTTTTTGCATATTTAGAATCATGAGCTCATGTGATTTGTCATGGATACATACATATATATATATATATATATATATATATATACATATATATATATATATATATATATATATATATTGAAAAGGGAGAAGCGTAAACACCAGACTCAAAGTGGGAAGTTTAATGCCCGACGTTTTGGTCCTAGTCCTAGAACAGTCTTCAGGGGTGTGAAAATATACAGTGTTCGAATGAACTATTAGGGTTGATTCACACTATCGGTCCGGTCGCGCTCCACTCTCGCTCCGCTCCGGTTCTGAGGTATTCAGGGTTGATTCACACTATCGGTCCGGTCGCGCTCCGCTCTCGGTTCTGAGGTATTCACACTATCGGTCCGCTCTCGTTCCCATCATCCCCCCTCCCTCGACACCAGTAGAAGTCTTACCATCAGTTACGAAGGATGTGTGACTTTTCTGACGCCGAGTTGGCAATAATCGCTATTGCACTTGATGAAGAAGAAGAAGGAAAAAAAATAGAAAAAGAAAGAGATTGTGGGTTCATCCTATGTTGCAAGATAGGAAGACTGAAGGAGAATTTCATACTCTGTATCCTCGTCTTATTGATGATGAGAGTAAATTCCACAGCTATTTCAGAATGAACAAAGGAACATTTGAAAAAATACTATCCAAAATTGAGGATGACTTGAAATGTACAAGAAGATGCTGCACTTCCTGGCACTGATGTGCTTGCACCATACGTTATAGTGGGAGATGAGGCTTTCCCGCTGAAGAGAAATTTGATGAGGCCCTACCCAGGTTCACAGACTGAACATAAGGTAGAGAAGAGGATTTTTGATTATAGATTATCTAGAGCCAGGAGGATAGTTGAGTGCACATTTGGTATTCTAGTGCAAACCTTCAGAATATATTTAAGGAAACTTAAAGCTATGCCTTCTAACGCTAATGCAATCATTACAACAACATGCATACTTCACAATCTGATACACCCAAATGCTGTTGCATTACCAGATACTGTTGTCATGCCTCCATCAAACACAGTACGTCCAATGAGAGGAAGAGGGGGAAATGCTACAAAGGAGGCTTTTGGCGCGAGAGAAACACTGAAAGATTATTTCAGCTCCCCAGCTGGTTCAATGCCTTGGCAAAATTATAAAATATAAGTAGACAAAGAAACTTGTGTAGGAATATTTGTTGAGTGAGCTAAGGAGATGCATTTCCGCAGTGGATAATAGGTTGTTATTATACATATGGAATTTCTTTCTTCGGTTAATAATGTGTATTTTTTTCTCTCAGTACCTTGGCAATTTGATAAGTATGCAAACAATATCACTGTAGTGCAGCGAAGTCAGGTCATACAGCTCTGGTTTACCTTTTGACTAATTCTATTAGCATTTCATCTAAATCCACAAAATTAAAGTAAGTTTTGTAGGCTATATTTTATTCAGTTGGTGCTTATGAATATCCTCGCTGTACGCATTGTCATGATCCCATTGTGGTGTTTCCTTTGGATTATCCATGGTTTGGTAGGACAGAAGGTAACACTACTTGCTTATATGAAGGCTGAATCTCGACTGGAGTGGAGCAGGAGGAGCAGGACCGTGGCAACTGAGTTCACACTGGCGCTCACGGTCCAGTCACACTCCGGTCTCGCTCCAGTAAAAATATCTTTTGACGGAACCGTGACCGGAGCGAAACCGGAGCGAGACTGGAGCGAGAGCGCCAGTGTGAATGCTTCCATTGAAATTAATGAGACAATATTGGACCGGACCGAGAGCGGAGCGGGAGTGGAGCGCGACCGGACCGATAGTGTGAATCAAGCCTTATACTGTCCGTGGTTGAAATTGGGAGAGGTATTCCAGCACTGCCGAAGCTGTCCGGGTCCCCCTCCTCTACCAGTCGCTAAGAGTACCGGACGAATGGACCACCTTACATACCCATACAAACTTCCCACTTTGAGTCTGGTGTTTACGCTTCTCCCCTTTCAACATGGATCCCAGACTCCAGATCTTCGCACACACACACACACACACACACATATATATATATATATATAATATACATGTATATAATATATATATATATATATATATATATATATATATATATATATATAGATATATATATATATATATATATATATATATAATTTGAATGGTATTTTTTTACCCTTTTATTACTTCCCTCATCACCAGGTACCTAATTCATTAATTTTGCAAAATCCATTTTCTCCTAATTATCTTCATCCATTCTATCTCGGAAGGTTAAGCAAACATAGTCATTTAGATCTAACTACATACTGTATCTTATAACATTATTTCAGTTTTGCCACGTGGATAATGATTGCCTGTTCTTTCCTGTTGTAACCTTTATCGGATTTTCTTCTTGAAATAAAAAAATAATATTGAAAATTGAAAATTGTCTTCTCGGAAATTGAAACTCCACAAAAAAAAAAATAATGAAAATAGAAAAAAAGACAGGAACACAATTCCATGTTCACAATTCCTTTTTTTCAATATCAAGATCTTAAACATGAAATATATAGATATATATTTCACGCCATCAAGCAGCAGCAGTGTTATTCATCGATTAACATTGCTCATATTACAACATTGTGTCAAGGAGAGACGGCCGCTCTCACTTGAGACCAGTAATCATGATTGTCCTCGATTACTGATAAGGTCAAGACTACATAAGAAAATAAGAACATTAGAATGAAGGAGGCTGCAAGAGCCCATCAGGGCTACACTGGGCAGTTCCATGTCCACTACCACCTATCATTCTTACCCATAAAGTTAATTAATCTTCTCTTAAAGCAACCAATAATCTCAACGCTCACTACATGATTACTAGATCTATTCCATTCGTTAACCACTCCGTTGGTAAGCCAGTCCTTGCCTATTTCCTTCTTAAACCTAAATTTATCCAATCTAAATCCATTGCTACAAGTACTGCCCTGCTGTCTTAATATGATGACCCTTGCTAAAAACCCTTGACACCACTTGAATACCTCAATTAGATTACCCCTCATTCTTCGTCTTTCCAGAGTGTAAGTTAGTGTGCTTAATCCAGTCTTCATAAGGTAAAATTCTAAGCCCTACACAGGTAAATCAAATGATAAACTTTTCTCAGTGGTCTACTGCGTGACGTCACTAAAGACATTTAGTCTCATATATCCGAGTTGTAACAGAGGCAAACATGCCTATCTACCTCGCAGAGCAACGTGGAGGTGGTGGTAATGATGATATGAGAGAGGGGGCACAATGGTATGTGGGACCAGCAATGCCGTCGGTAATTATCTGAAGTACAGGTTAATGTCAAAGCAATATTATGCCGATGATAAAAGTACAGGATGTTAATGATACAGCAATATTCTCGGTAATATCGATGTGGTGTTGTTTGTTGTTGGTGTTGGTGGTGGTGGTGTTCTAGTTCTTGTTCTTTTCGTCGTCGTTACTTCTTCTATTACTACTAACTACTAATACAAGCTACTACCACAACTACAAACTACGATGCAGCCACCACCCAGCCCTTCTAAGCTACCAGAAGAGACTGGATGACTGCATTGTGGACAAATGCCCAGGATGTAACACTACACCCCATATTATTGAACACGCCATGGAAGACTGCATTATATACAATCACGCACGCAAACAACACAACATACACTCCATAAAGGAAAAACCCCTTTTCGGCCGTGACATTCCTTGGCGAGACGGGACTGCCCGGACAGTCTAGGGAACAACAACAACAGCTACAAATTAAAACAACTACTACTTCAACTACTACTAATTATCACTAATACTAACTACTGCTAATACTGACTAATACTACTAACCACTACCCCTACTACCTACTACAAATACTACCAACTACTATTACTATTACTACGATCCAACCAATAACCATAGTCTCAGCTGAGATCACTGTAGTGAACAGGAGGAAGATAATACTGCCAGTGCAGGAAAAGAAAACTCCACTGCACAGTCGCCTACAGCTATACGGGCCAGCAGGGGCATATCCGCGCTCGATGACCTTGGTGGCCTTTCTTGCTCGTCCATGCTCGTGCTTCATTAGACGTGTTCCAAAACTAATGAGTGAACTTCACTATCAGCCTAATTACCGACCTGCGCGGCCTAATGACCCAAAGATTAACTACACGACCCGCGCCTCGTAATGGGCCAGTCAAACTGCCAATCGTCTTTCTCGAATGCTTTAGGAGATCGTCCTGCGGTTTATGGTTATGGTATCAAACTCGGACGAAGATTAAACTGATTTCTTCCAGTGCCAGTGTATATATGCGCATACATGAGCACTAGTCAGTCTTAAAAGACAGTAAGTCATTTACATTGTTCATCACAACAATTGATAAATGAGTAACATGTATATATATATATATATATATATATATATATATATACATATATATACATATTATATATATATTATATATATATACATATATATATATGTATATATACATATATACATATATATACATATATACATATATTTACATATATACACATATATACATATATATACATACATATATACGTATACATACATATATATACATACATATATACGTATACATATATATATACATATACACATACATATACATATATATACATATATATATACATTTACATATATATACATATATATACATATTATATACATATATATATACATATATAATATATATACATATATATATACATTTACATATATATACATATATATACATATTATATACATATATATATACATATATAATATATATACATATATATATAATATATATACATTACATATATATATTTATATATATATATACATATATATAATATATATACATAATATACATATATATATACATAATATACATATATATATATATATATATATATATATATATATATATATATATATGAGAGAGAATGTGGGTGGGGAAGGGCAAACGAAGATGTGTTAGGAATAGAGTTTATTGCCCTAACGTTGCGACCAACTTGGTCTTCTTCAGAGGACTACAGCATTACAGACGGATCACAATTCTTATATTCGTAATGAGAGGGAACCCGCCAAGGTATGAGCGTCATGTTTTCCCTTTGGCTAACGATTTAATTATTAGGACACTTGCTGCTTTCGAGAGGCATTTAAATCCGTCTCTGTCGTTGTTGTTCTTGTTGGCGGCGATATGTGCAGCTTCCACAGTTTTTCTCATTTTCTTCTCAAATCCCTCGTGTAGAATTTCTGCGTTGTTCCAATCAGGTAGATGTCCACATTTGTCCAGGTGACGAACCAGGGAGTTAGATGTTCTATGAGCCCTGAGATCGTTTTTGTGCTCATTCAAGCGTTTATTGAACCCTCGACCTGACTCACCGAAATAAGATGATGGACAACCGTTGCATGGAATACGGTAAATGACACTGAGATTATTACGCATATTATTATGCGTGTCAAATTTGGATATTTTATGTTTAACAACATTGAATTTAAACAGATTAGAGGTCTCGCAATGGGAAGTCCTTTATCTGCTGTCATGGCATGTTTATTCATGGAAGTATTAGAAATGGACAAATACATCAACATCATGGGAAGAGGTACTACTTGGTTAAGGTACGTGGATGACATAATCGTGGTGATGCCAAAAAGAACTAATATAGAAAATAAGTTGAGAAGACTCAACGCTGTGAATAAAGACATTCAATTCACAGTTGAACTAGAAAAAGAGTGTAATTTACCATTTTTAGACACGTTGATACACAGAGGTTCTCAACAGATAAGTTTCTCGGTGTACAGGAAACCCACCAATAGGGACGACTTTGTCCATTATTTTTCAGCACACAGCAGACGTGTTAAAACGGGTGTTCTAATAGGTTTCTTTCTCAGAGCTTTTCGTATCTGCAGTGAAGAATTCCTAGAGGATGAACTTACTTACATCAAGAATACCTTTAGGAAGCTGAAATACCCCGGAGGTTTGATCACCAGGACAACGAGGAAAGCCAAGAAGATCTACGATGGCTCAAACGTCCGGACCCCGGGAAAGGATAAGTCTCATTTTATTTCTGTCCCTAATTCTATAAACACCATAGCTATTGATGATTATTTGTTAAAAGGTGGAATAAATATAGCAAAAATATCTTCCAATAAAATAGGAAAAATATTTAAGAAACATAATAATATGCGTAATAATCTCAATGTCATTTACCGTATTCCATGCAACGGTTGTCCATCATCTTATTTCGGTGAGTCAGGTCGAGGGTTCAATAAACGCTTGAATGAGCACAAAAACGATCTCAGGGCTCATAGAACATCTAACTCCCTGGTTCGTCACCTGGACAAATGTGGACATCTACCTGATTGGAACAACGCAGAAATTCTACACGAGGGATTTGAGAAGAAAATGAGAAAAACTGTGGAAGCTGCACATATCGCCGCCAACAAGAACAACAACGACAGAGACGGATTTAAATGCCTCTCGAAAGCAGCAAGTGTCCTAATAATTAAATCGTTAGCCAAAGGGAAAACATGACGCTCATACCTTGGCGGGTTCCCTCTCACTACGAATATAAGAATTGTGATCCGTCTGTAATGCTGTAGTCCTCTGAAGAAGACCAAGTTGGTCGCAACGTTAGGGCAATAAACTCTATTCCTAACCCATCTTCGTTTGCCCTTCCCCACCCACATTCTCTCATTTGTCTGAAATAATCTTAAATATATATATATATATATATATATATATATATATATATATATATATATATATATAATATATATATATATATATACATAATATACATATATATATATATATATATAATATATATACATAATATACATATATATATATATATACATATATATATATTCATATATACACATATATATACATATATATATATACATATACATATATATATTATACATATATATATATACATATATATACATATATATACACATATATATAAATACATATATATACATATACATATATGTATATACATATATATAAATATATATATGTACATATATATGTATATATATATGTATATATATAAATATATACATGTATATATGTATGTATTATATATGTATATACATATATATATATACTGTATATATATATATATATTATATATATATATATATATATATATATATATATATATATATATATATATATATATATATATATATAAAACACTAATCTACATGCAGTACCTCCGCAGATCTCCTGTCCAAGTGTTTTTCAGCTGCATTTCTACAAACACAGAATAAGAAATTATTAACCAGGTCTATAAACAAATTAATCACATTATAGATATTTTTCAACTCATTGCAGATTCTATTCTGTCCCTCTGAGGACTATGATTTTTTTTTTTTTTTCTATCCGTCCAGCAATGGCGATTAAATTCAGTTGAAGAAAAGATTTTAATCTGAATGAGTAACCAATTCCCATTTTGCATATTCTTTCACTTATAATACGGCACAATCACTAACAATTATCAATAAAAATATAGTATCCTTATAAGAGAAAATACTTTTTTACACAGAGAACAAAGATATTATATTTGTTTTTAATCTGTCTCAGTTTATATAGAAACTCATTGATATTGTGTTTCCGTTGAGCATGTTGAGTATGCGACATCAATATGATTCTAATAACTAAACACATAAACGCTTACACACGAGGAGGTAATTGCAATATTCCTCCAGGGAAATGCAAGTTGTATATCTATTTACTAAACTGTAGTATAGAGGAAAATAGCTACATGTGTAGGATCATATCTTATTGTCTCCACTGGTCAAATGTGTATAAATGTGTATATGTATGTGTGTGTGTGTGTGTGTGTGTGTGTGTGTGTGTGTGTGTGTGTGTGTGTGTGTGTGTGTGTGTGTGTGTGTGTGTGTGTGTGTGTGTGTGTGTTGCTATCAATCAACGCGCCTATTTGTTCTCGAGAACAATATCAACACTGTCTTCTACTCACTGCAAACAAGCGTTGCAGCTTTCGTCTTTAGCAAATAGGGCTCGGATATCACTTGAAGATCTCATAAAATTCACTGAAGTAATTCTAACCCCGCAATCAGATGACATACTTAAGATATTTCATTTTATCTAGTGTTTGACTCAAATCTAGCAGTTCTTAATTAGAATAACGTGGATATGATAAAAATTCAAACTACGGAAGGTTAAAGAAAAAGAGTCGAGTGTCGGTATAATCAGTCCCCACTGACAGGAGAGGAAAGGAGAGAGTAACAGTAGGAGAGACACACACACGTACACACACACACACACACACACACACACACACACACACACACACACACACACACACACACACACACACACACACACACACACACACACACACACACACACACACACACACACACACACACACACACACACACACTCACTCACTCACACACACACACGCACGCACGCACACATACAAATCATATGACTAGAAATATAAGTAAATAAACACATCTATGTATGTACATTATACATACAAGTATATACAATGTATACATACTCACATGGGGATTGTGTCCAGACTTCCGGGACGTAATTCCACATCGGGAAGCTGTCCCGGTTACCCTTTCCGTCTCGGTAGGGTAGACAGATTCCCACCTCACGAGTGACCTCTCCCTGCCGTTTTCACTCGGCCTTATATACCCATGTTTGTATCGATGTATTGTATTACCCTGAAGATGACCATTTGTAATGGTTGACACAGTCGGTAAAATGAATCAACATTCTGAAGCCTTTTACTATTTCCTTCAGAGTTTGAAATATGAAGAGAAAAGGTAATACAGAGAGTTAGAGAAATGTTCTCTTAAAATCATTGACGCCACTTGTGCTTTAGCATTTAATAGGAAATATATATATATATATATATAACTTAAGCCCAGTCTCGGATACAGAGTAAACCGTATATATGCATCTCAGCTTATCTTTCTCCGAGAGTGGGTTTAAGTTTTATTTTACTCTTGTGTTACATCTACGTTACTTGATTATATATATATATATATATATATATATATATATATATATATATACATATATATATAGGTGAGGTGGCAAAATGAAATATTAAGGCTAGAGTATGGAGTTTTATTCAAAACCAGACGTTTCGACATCTTGGACCTTCTTCAGTGGACTGAAAACAGAAGAATCAAAGTCCGTCAGCAGCTTACATTTTGATCTGACGATTCTGCGTGTCCCACACTCGCCAACTGCCAGCTGTGCGGACGTTTGGGTCCAGGACATAAACCCCCCACGAGAATTTGTTGTTTTCTCAGTGGCAATGTATGCCGCCTCCAAAGCTCTCCTTTTCTTTTTTCCCAGTTTCCTATGTAAAACGTGGGCTTCTCTCCAGTTTGGCAAATGATCTTCTTCGTCGATATGAACTACTAGGGCGTTTGATGTTCTGTGATGTTTCACATCCCTCTTGTGTTCTTCAAGTCTTTTGTCCATGCCGCGTCCTGTCTCACCGATGTAAGCTATCTCAAAACCTGTACAAGGAATTCTATAAACACTTATTTTCTTGTAAATTCTCTGTGTTTCTGGTAAACTCGCCAATTCCCTTTC
>NC_134789.1:4617509-4620009 GCF_046742065.1 Oratosquilla oratoria | reverse complement strand
CACCATAACCTATTGCCTTATACTTTGCTGTTCTATTCACGTGATGCCCCGTTCTACTTCTATGTCACTTCTTGTCCATTCTCGATTATGCCCTCACGTTCTCTGCGTTATTTTTTATTCGTTGTTTTCGTTTACGAAACTCTCAGTCTAACCGACCTTCTGAAACCTTTAACTTTCTATTGAAACCTTTTTCTTTTGCCCATATTTCTTCGTGATAATTGCCTTTTTTCCAAGGTCTTACCTTTTTGCCGTATCATTTTACAAAATCCTCTTTTTCTGACTCACATTCCCTTTGCCGCCCTCCTGACCATATTCCCTACTTCTGCCTACCCCGACATCTAGACACATTCTAGTACAAACATGACCTTATGTCCTAAATCTCGTTTTGACAGATTCCTCCCTAATCTTATCCCTAAGTCCTACCCTACTCTTTTTCTAGATACTCACTATCTTTCCAGCTAATACGTTATCGCTGCAATACCAACAACTCCGCCTCTTTCACATAGTTGTTCCCTTCCAGTTCCAGCACAACGATGACCCATATCCCCGTCCACACTTCCATTCCATTTTCCCCCGTCCCCCCGTCCCACCGCCCCCTCGTCTCCCCCGGCCCCCCATGGCTTCTCGGCCCGCTGTCTGTCCAATCTGTCACGTGTTCACTGTAACGGGTCGGTGGTCCTCTTGAGACAATTCTGTCAGAAAGAGGAACGTCAGGGCACCAGTGATTACCCCTCACTGTCATGTTTTTATATTATATATATTATATTTTGTATCATGCTATATGATATGCTATTATAATGTATCATATATTACATTATATGTTACAGTATATTACAGTGCTGATTATATTGTATATTACATATACACTTGTGTATGAATATATATATATATATATATATATATATATGTGTGTGTGTGTGTGTGTGTGTGTGTGTGTGTGTGTGTGTGTGTGTGTGTGTGTGTGTGTGTGTGTGTACGCCCGTGTGCATGTGTAAATTTAAGAAATAATTACATCTAAAAAATTGGTCCTGTAAGTTTGCAGACACAAACAAATATCCTGAGAAAAATGACAATGCAATTATTTTTAGAGAACAATTAATCAGTTCACTCTATAAAAGCACTAAGTCTCACAGGCGTTTTATCCAACACATCATTTAACAAATCCTTGTTAAATTCAGTTAATTCAGCATTCATGATGACTCTTGAAAATATCACCATAGAATCAAGTTTTATCAAAACACTACAGTTTTGATCAAAAGTTTCACGAAAAAAATAAGTACGTGATAATTACAGTTTATGTTTGACCTGTTTATTTAGTGAAAGGATTCAATTACAAATTCCCATATTAAAAAGATACCGAGGAGAAATTTAATAACAGCTAGACTGTAGTTATACGTTTAATGCTATCTAAACGGAAATAGAAATCAGTGAAGCTATAAAAAACAATCACAAATAATAGTCTGAAATGTTTCGGACCAAAGCTCAAAATAAAAGAAAAGTAACGAAACATTATAAAAGATTTACCACATAAACTACCATCTCACGCAAACAATACCACATCTAAAAATATTAGAGTAAATAGATAAATCGATAAATAAATAAATCCCTCTACAAGACACGAATTTAAACTTTGCGCATCATGATTTGAAGAGAATGAAATATAAAAAGAAAAAATATTTAATAGGGTAATGATCTAAATGTAAAACTTTTAAGATAAATTAATTTGGCGAACTCCCACAGGAATCTAAGGGTATGCACAAATAACGTCTGTCCAAAATGTAGACGATTGTATTCATCAAAAAAGTCATCCATATCAAAATTCACAAACAACATATATGTAGTCGGTTTCAATTCTACATTTGTTTATGTTTGCGAGGGCGTCACATTTACGATACTCGTAAGTTTACAAGATCGTAAGATACTCAGGTCGTAAATCTACGTTACAAAGGTCCCTTTCACAGGTCAATAGAAAACATCTACCAGTGTAGTACTTATAAGTGGAAGCAGTACTATAATTCCCTCAATTTCTATACAAAATTTAAAGAACTTGAGTGCTTCACCTCAATACGAGATTCTGAATGGAATAGTTTACCGTCTAGTCAAAACAAAATATATAAAGTGTATCATCGCAGTGAAGTAGTTCATTGAAATGTGATCATTTTTATGGCAGTAGCATGTAGGATTCGAACCCACTGCTTTCGGCCACCCGTAAGATTACCTTCACAGGGCCTTTACCCACTCCAATCTTATGGGCCGAAAGCAGTGGGTTCGAATCCTACATGCGACTGTCATAAAAATTATCAGATTAATGTTGCTGTCACTAGCGAATTTCTCTCATTATTGAAATACCTTTAAGCACCCTTTAGTATGAAAATCTGCCTTCAACTGATTTAAATCATCTGTTGCTAGCAAGAACAAAAGCTGACAAATGTGTCACGATAACAAAGAACGCAGTGAAGTTCTTAAATTGTTGTGTGCGGTGGTCGACAATCGCGCGTTC
>NC_134789.1:4591102-4617009 GCF_046742065.1 Oratosquilla oratoria | reverse complement strand
CATTTCTCTCTGCATCTTAGGGCCCAGGAACGCCAAGATTACAACCTGTTTCCTGTTTCCGACCATCGGCGACCAGGTGGTCGCCAGCCAGTTGCAGGTAGTCTTTGGAAGTCACTGGTAGTCGGTAATATGATAGATAAATAGATACATCGACAGATAGATTGATATATTACAACACACACTGAATAGTCCCCAGTACATAGATTTTTATCTTATCAACCACATTAACTTTTTCCATTTCAATTCCTTGCATAGGTTTTGTCGCCGACCGATCGCTTGATTTTCGGTCGAAGGTGGTCGGAAACAGGTCGTAAGCTTAGTGTGACTGGGGGCTTTACCTCCATCCAATCGATCTATTTTGACTTCCAGGCCTCATCCATTTGACCTCTCACTAATGCACCTCTCCCATCAACTTCTCCCTCCCTTTCCTTTGTCTATCTCCACTCAGTCTCAACGCAATCCAAAAGGTGTTGTCTTTCTATCCGTATACAGACGCTCCTCTACTTACGAACATTCGACTTACGAACTTTGAGACAAATTTAAGTTTCAAAGGTAAGAAATTCAACAATGAAATATTAGTATTATAATTTATTTTTGTTTAATGTATCGTTAGTAATGTCTTTTAAAATAAGAAAACAGGTATTGACTTTACTTACTGCATGTAGCTTTGAGTACCTTGTTGAATAACTACTTACGAACACTTCGAGTTACGAACGGCCGTCCGGAACGAAAGTCGTTCGTAAGTCGAGGCGCGTCTGTATACAGAAGCCTCCCCTTCTCTTCTCATGTGCAACGCCCTACGACACAGACGCGGTTCCCTTCCCAATCCCCCCACCCCCACCCCACACAGCGCCCCCCTGCACCAGCAATTTGCCACGGCCCCCCGCCCGCCCCCCTTCAAACGCGCGAAGGAAAAGCAAACAATTTAAGCTTCAAGCAGTATGATCTAAAACCTTAATTGGCCAAGTGTAAGAAAGCCTCGGCCCCCACGTGATTATTAGCCCTGAGCCACAAACAACCGGCCGTTGGTGGGCAATTGCTACAGCCTTGCAGGCCCGCCGAGTAATTATGCATGTCAGGAGGGGAGGGGGGGAGGGGGGGAAGAGGGAGGGGGTGATTCGGTTCTCTTAAGCCCAGCTCACTAAACCCCAGCTCTGGCTCAACCCAACGACCAAACTCCTATCAAATACAGAATTTGAGAAAAGTTTTCATGTCATGCCTTTAAATCCAGGCCTGGACAAGAGAAAATATCCTTTCTCCATGACGTCCCTTTTCCACTTTCTAGGAAATCCTCGCACTTCCCCTTTTTATGTATATAAATAATGTACAACAGTTTGGTAATTAATCAGCATGCATAGATACTGTATATATACATGCATATATATATATATATATATATATATATATATATATATATATACATATATATATATATATATACGTATATATATATATTATATATATATATACATATATATATATGAATTAAATATATATATAATTATATATATACATAATTATATATATATACATATATATATATATATATATATATATATATATACACACACACACATTTATATATATATTGAAAGGGGAGAAGCGTAAACACCAGACTCAAAGTGGGAAGTTTCTCCCCTTTCAACATGGATCCCAGACACCAGATCTTCGCACATACATACATACATACATACATATATATTATATATATTTATATTTATATATAAATATATATATATATGCATAAATGCATATACATATATATATTAAACATATATATATATATATATATATATATATATATATATATATATATATATATTGGCCAAAAATATAATAAAACATACAAGAACCGTAGCAAATTAATAGGGCAGTAATCATTAACATCTTCATTACCAACTATGATCCTTTACACTGTACTTCAAATAAAATATTCACATTCACTTCATTTGCAAGTCAATTATGATTATGCGTCAAATTCACTTAAGTGAGTTCTTATAATTAAAAAACAACTTGATTAAATATATGAAATTTAATCTGCCTAGTTAACAAAGGCCGAGCCCATCGAACAACAGTAGCACATAACATAGTTTCTTCTCACTGTATGAAAATACCCTCCTGTTCAATGGGAAACAGCGGGATTTGAACGAAGCCGAACTCTTTTACAAACAAGTACCAGCGAAACATTGAACAGTGCTGCATAAACTACGAGTGGAAACAAAGAACACAACTGACCAACCTATGGCAGATGCCACAATTTAGTTTAAAATGTATATATATATATATATGTATATATGTATATATATATATATATATATATATATATACATATATATACATATATATATATATATATATATATACATATTTATATATATACATATATATATATATATATATATATATATATATATATATATATATATATCCTATAGTCATTCCGAATGTATTTCAGTCCTCCGTACCAAATCTGGTATTTTTAAGCATATATACAATTTTTTTTTCGTGGCTATACCACGTAACTATCCCTAACGTAACTTAAGTTCACAGTACCAAATATGGTATTTTTAATATCTTTCCTAACTATACCAAATGTGCTATTGCCCACTGTTTCAAATCCTGTATTCTTTTTTCGTAGCTATACCAAATGTACTAAAGTCCACAGTACCAAATTTGGTACTTCTAATATATTTCTTCGTAGCTATACCAAATGTACTTAAGTTCACAGAACAATTTTTTTTTTGTATTTTCGTAGCTATACTAAATTTTCTTCTTCCCACAGTCCCAATCTGCTATTTTTAATATATTTTCCCTAGCTATACCAAATGTACATGAGTGCACAGTGTCACATCTGGTATTTCTAATATATTTTTTCGTAGCTATACCAAATATACTTAAGTTCACAATACCAAATATGTTTGTTTTATCGTAGCTATACCAAATTTACTTCAGCCCACAGTACCAAACCTGCTATTCTTAATACATTTTCCTCGCTATACCAGACGTACTTAAGTGCACAGTATCAAATCTGGTATATTTTTTCGTAACTTAACCATATGTCACAGTGTCAAATATGGCATTTTTTTCCGTAGCTTTACAAAATGTATTTAAGTCCCACAGTACCAAATATGGTATTTTGGTCATGAAACACGTGATCGGAAGCCCTCGGACCATTCATCACTTTGCTCCTCAGGAGAACCCAGACGCTTCGAACTGCGTGCTCGTACCTCATCAGAACCAAAACAAACGATTTCTGGTATTGGGGCCAATTTCTGGCACTTAGCGCCCTCGAACGGAGTGGCAATTAACCCACAGAAGAATTGAAGCAATAACTATGATGTGGATAACGACCCACGTGACGATAACAATGAGGGCACGGGATAATGATAACGAGAAAGACACAAGCAACGATAATGATGACGATAAAGCCACAGAAAACGATAACAATAACGACAATGTTAAAGTAACAGAGACTACGCCACTGGTAACAAAGACAATGCCACTGAGGAAGAGTAACAGTTTGGGGGAAGGTAGGGGAGGGGAGGGGAGGGGAGGGGAGGGGGAGGGGAGGGGGAGGAAAGTGAGGGGAAATGAGGGGAGGGGAGAATGGGAGGAAGAGAAAATAAGGTGAGAGTAGGGGATGAGGGTGATTGTGAACAGGAAGGAATAGAGGGGAAAGGAGAGGAGGGGGAAGGAAGGGTGTGGTAAGGAGGGGAGGGGAGGGGAGGGGAGAGTGGAGGAGAAGGGAAAATAAAGGAAGAAGGGAGGGTGAAGCGAATGGAGGACAGGAGGAGGGAAAGGAGGGGAGGGCGAAGGGAGAGGGAAAGGCGGGAAAGAAGAGTGGAGAGGAAAGGAAAGTGAGGAGAGAGGGGAGAATGAAGGAGATGGTGGAGAGGTGGTGTAGGATGGGGGTGATGGGGCAGCAGGAGGTAGAGGGGGTGACCTTTTGGCCACGGCAGACGAAACTTGCTAACAATTCGATCACTCAAGACTGTTCTGGTCTCGAACTCGGACTCTACATAAATAAATTTTGACCTATTTTACATAGTTTTCTTGTCATTTTTTAAACATTGTTTCATGAACATTCTACTGAACACTTATTTTACGTAGTGCACATGTACAGTACGTGAAGCTGTATTGTACGGCCTGTTGCAACGTTATTTCTATGCCATTGTGCCAAAAAAAATAATGCAATCCATTTCGCAACTCCGAACGTAACGATATGACTGCAACTTCACGGATTATTATCCAGCTTGCACAACACGATAATGAAAAAATAAAATAAAACAAAAAATAAAAACGCAGAAGAAAGAAGTACAAGGCACGGTGCAGTTTCTGAAAGCCGCGAACACCATTCCTATTTTAAACAAATTTCTTCACACTGCTTCGACTGATTTTACAGGTTAACAAAAACATAAAATATATATATATTTTTAACATAAGGTGTTAACTCAGATACAAAATCAGACATTGAATTCTAAGGACTTGAAGTTGGTGTGGACTTCATTGTAACAATCAACCAAGTCATTATGAGCAATATGTGTGTCTCACTATATACACGTTACAAGGACTAAAAAGCAACTGGAAATTGAATGTCGGTACACTGTTCACATAAGAGAAGAGTATCATAGTTTCTTATGTACCCTTGTATTCTCCATTTTATCTACATCAGTGAGGCTCTTTCGACATCCCAATGTCGAAAGAGCCTCACTGCCTAAGCATTATCTGATCAAGTGCTTACTAAGCATAGCCTGATGCAATAGTGAATGTCGAGGATCAACAGAGGTGGACATTGCTATCTATTTAATGTAATCATCAAGACCCTTGAAAGGAAATTCAACCAAATACGTTTACCACGCCGAGACTTCACGGTCGTGGTATTACAATTGTACAAAATATTGTATATTGGATTTTCATTAACTCTCCTCCACCCCCGCCTAACACGTTGTCCAATACGGATACACCTATAACTAAAGACACTTCAGCCTCTCGGAACATTAAACATAGGCCAATTGTCCTACAACCATTTGTTATGATTGATGAACAAGATGAACAACACATACAGTAATTCCTCATATTCTAAGTACAAGACTAACAACGACTAAATTAGAATTTTATGCTTGACGTGTCCAACATTAGTACATCGAAGTTGGCCCACGTCCAACATTATTTGTGGACACAACTATGTCATTCTATGTAACTTTGGAGATATTAAGAAGATACAAAGCAAAACCCTTGCTACCCAAGAGTCAGAAACGTCCTAATTCTTCATTTCACAACAACAACATCCTCGTCCCTCATGTCACATTTACATACCTGTCCCTCATTTCACCTCTAAGACATCCTATCTTCGTCTCTCATGTCACATCTACGACATCCTCGTCCCTCATTTCACATCTAAAACATCCTACCCACTATCCCTCATCTCCCCCCTCATTTCACATCTAAGGTCATCCTATCTTCGTCTCTCATGTCACATCTACGGCATCCTCGTCCGTCATTTCACATCTAAAACATCCTACCCACTATCCTTCATTTCCCCCCTCATTTCACATGTAAGACATCCTATCTTCGTCTCTCATTTCACCTCTACGACATCCTCGTCCCTCATTTCACATCTAAAACATCCTACCCACTATCCCTCATCTCCCCCCTCATTTCACATCTAAGGTCATCCTATCTTCGTCTCTCATGTCACATCTACGGCATCCTCGTCCGTCATTTCACATCTAAAACATCCTACCCACTATCCTTCATTTCCCCCCTCATTTCACATGTAAGACATCCTATCTTCGTCTCTTATGTCTTATCTACGACATCCTCGTCCGTCATTTCACATCTACAACATCCTACCCACTATCCTTCATTTCCCCCCTCATTTCACATGTAAGACATCCTATCTTCGTCTCTTATGTCTTATCTACGACATCCTCGTCCGTCATTTCACATCTACAACATCCTACCCACTATCCTTCATTTCCCCCCTCATTTCCCAGCTAATGGGGGCGGCGGGTGGGTCCACGTGGCCGTGGAGGGAGACCTTGCGCATTGCATGACCTGGGGCTGTTAAGCAGCAACCGCGCAAGTGGGGGCAGGGGGAGGGGGAGGGGGCGGGGGCGGGGGAGGAAGAAACCTGTGAGCGATTTCCCGAACACGATAAATGGGAAGGTGCCACCCTTCCCCCCTCTCCCCCCAGGGGCCACCAGTGTCGTGCGGGATGACAAGTGGCACTGGGAACAACACTTGGGGATATCAGAGGAAGAAGAAGAAGAGGAAGAGGAGGAAGGTGGTCATTGTGGGATGTGACAGATTGGGATTAGCCCGTGTGTGTCGGAGATATGATGGGAGTGATACGCATCAAAGGAAGAGGAGGAAGAAAAAGAGGAGGAAGTGCATACTGAGGAGGAAGAAATGGAGGAGGAGGATGCCGAGGAGAAGAAAATGTGGAGGAGGAAGATACAGAGGAGGAAAAAAGGGCGTGGGAAGAGTTGGAAGAGAAAGACGAGGAAAAGAAAGAGGAAAATGATGAAGATGAGGTGACGGAGATGATGAGGAGGAGAAGAATGAGGAGGAAAAGGACAAATAAGAACAATAGGAAGAGCAGCAGGAGGAACTCGAGGGAGTATAAGAGGAGGAAAAGGAACAGAATCTGAAGGAGACGTACTGATGATGGTCTTGACATATGGGGAGCGGGAACTTGTGGGAAGAGGTATACCAAAGACAATATATATATAAGAGAAAGGAAACAAAGTTCAACGAGTAGATGAGGTAAGGGAGGTGTCATCTATGTGCGCGCGCGTGTGTGTGTGTGTGTGTGTGTGTGTGTGTGTGTGTGTGTGTGTGTGTGTGTGTGTGTGTGTGTGTGTGTGTGTGTGTGTGTAATATATATAATATATATATACATCTCACAGTGCCAACACAAGGGGATTCCAAAACCATGAGAAGCCAGCCCATCACTCACATTAAATGATTAGTTTGCAAGAAAAATATTAATACTGAAGATCTCCAATAGCTTTGCTTGGACAGAACTCCGCGATCACACGAGATACCAGGAGCGAGTCATGGAGGACGTGGGTATGAAGGTGAAAAAAGTGAGTGAGAGTGAGAGTGAGAGTGAGAGAGAGAGAGGGGGGGGGAGAGCCCCCAGGGTCCAGGTGGAGGATGGGATGATTGTGTGCGATGAAGAAACCGTTTAAGTAGACACTAATGATCCACAGCACTATGGGCCAAGGTGAATCCACCATGTCAAGGAGAAGTAGAGGGAAGATCTTATCACAAAGTCATGGAGGAAAGTGAGGAGAGAACGGTCACCAAGAAGGAAGGAGAGGGCGTTGGAGGATGCTTAGGCAGCATAGGAAAAAACTATTGTGTAAAGTGGTGTGTGTGTGTGTGTGTGTGTTAGTGTGTGTGTGTGTGTGTGTGTGTGTGTGTGTGTGTGTGTGTGTGTGTGTGTGCGTGCGTGCGTGCGTGCGTGCGTGCGTGCGTGCGTGCGTGCGTGCGTGCGTGCGTGCGTGCGTGCGTACGTGCTTGCGTGCGTGCGTGCGTGCGTGCGTGCGTGCGTGGAGGGGGTGGGGAGAGGGTTGAAGTAAGACAACGAAGAACTAAAGCAAGGTTAACGAAATCTACGGACCACTAAGACGAACGCTCCGGTAGGCAATGGGACAGAGGAAGGAAAGGCGATGGCGCCAATATGAGAGAGATGAGAAGAGGAGGTAAGGGGGAGGGAGGAGGGGGGAAGGGGGAGGGGAGGAGAAGGGGGAGGGGAGAGAAGATGACAAACGATTCTCTCCCCTCTTTATTGCAGCAACACATTTTTCCGACCCGCCACCCGCACGGCCCCACGAGCGCGCGCACTGAACAAGCCTGTGGTTCCCCAACAAAACGACAAAACGCATACCAGCCGTGGGGTTATCGTAAATCAAACACAGCAGCACTTAACCGGAGGAGAAAAAAAAAAAAGGGGGGGGGGGGGCGAGGGGCGTCAAAGCAAATAGAAAAAGGGGAGCGTCAAAGCAAATAATAATGATAATAATAAAAAGAGGATTCAAAAGCGAATGAAGAATGGCATGGAAATAATATAAGAATCGAGTAACCATACAATCCAAAATCAATGAGTGTGTATTACTGCATTGGTGGAAAGATGATGGGACGTTTGTGTAGTAAGGTCACCGCCCTGACATGAGAAGGATTCAGGAAACTTCAGAAACTCATCCAAGGATGTTAACGGTGCGTCTTATGTATGGAATAGCGCGCAAACTTTGAAAGAGAGAGAGAGAGAGAGAGAGAGAGAGAGAGAGAGAGAGAGAGAGAGAGAGAGAGAGAGAGAGAGAGAGAGAGAGAGAGAGAGAGAGAGAGAGAGAGAGAGAGAGAGAGAGAGAGAGAGAGAGAGAGAGAGAGAGAGAGAGAGAGAGAGTGAGAGAGAGAGAGAGAGAGTGAAAGAGGAGAGAGAGATATAGATAGATAGATAGAGAGAGAGAGAGAGAGAGAGAGAGAGTAAAGAGAGTAAAGAGAGTAAAGAAAATAAAGAGAGTAAAGAGAGTGAATAGAGTAAAGAGAGTAGAGTAAAGAGAGTCAAATGGATAAAGAGAGTAAAGAGAATAAAGAGAGTAAAGGAGAGTACAGAGAGTAAGTAGAGCAAAGAGAGTAAAGAAAATAAAGAGAATAACGAGAGTAAAGAGAATAAAGAGAATGAAGGGAGTGAAAAGAGTAATGAGAGTAATGAGAGTAAAGAGAGTAAAGAGAATAAAGAGTAAAGAGAGTAAAGAGAGAGGAGAGAGAGAGATGAGAGAGAGAGAGAGAGAGAGAGAGAGAGAGAGAGAGAGAGAGAGAGAGAGAGAGAGAGAGAGAGAGAGAGAGAGAGAGAGAGAGAGTTCCCACTCATCAAGTTAACGATTTCGATATTCCCCTTCTGGTTCGACTGAACAACGAAATTGGGCGAATTTCCGTGAAACTTTTCAATGTGGCCCAAACGCGCTCCAGAGTTTCTCAACCTTTCGTGGTTTGTGGACCATTTACATTGATTTTTTATTCACTGTATTAATTTTATTCTATTAATTTTTTATATATTCATATACATTTATATTTTCATATATTTGTATATAACTACATAATCATTAATTTACTTATTTTAATCATTTTATTCCTTGTATGATGAGGACCCCTCGATGCGGGATGTGATAGGATATTGTCATTCTAAGATATATATGGAAGAGTTATTAATAAAAGCTTTCCATTTCACAGGAATTGCTGTTTATTATCAAATTGGTTAAAAAAAACATGACACAAAAATAAAAGAAAAACGTGTATATTTACGCAATGGAAAATGAAGTCAACCTCACTTGTTGAATTCCGCTTCCTGGTTGACGGACACTACGTTGGAGAACTTTCAATCAATTGACAGGAAAGAAAAATAAAACCTCCCAAACTCCCAAAGTGGATTTAAAACAACTTAATCAACCCATTCCTAGGTATCGCCATTTTTTGCTGACTATTTTCCTCTTTGGAGATTTTGTCTTTGGCTAAAGGGCCATTTACACAGTCAAACTGTTTGTCAAACCCGGCTTGTCAAACAAATGTTTGAAGTGATGTTTGGCCGTGTGAATAAGGTATTTGGTTGTAAAACATGTTTGTCAATCAAGTGTTTGAAGTGATGTTTGACCGTGTAAATGGGGTATTTGGTCGTAAAACGCGTTTGACAAACGTGTTTGACAACCAAATTCCCCATTCACACGGTCAAACATCATTTCAAATACTTGCTTGACAAATCGGGTTTGACCGTGTAAATGGCCATTAACGCCACACCATCTTATTCAGCTTGTTGGAACACTTTCACGCTTCAAGAACACTTTCGGAAGCGTGCTGGTTTCGCATTCGCTTAGCAGTGGGTTCGTATCCCGCACTCCTCTCTGATTCCCAGCAGTGACTGTTATCTGCTTCAACAGTCCTTAAAGCAAATGAGGCAAAGGTAACTGCTTCGGCTGCAGTAATGCGCCTCATGGCGTACGCTCCTCACTTTCTGTCCATGAGCAGTGACGTCATGTCGTCGTTCTTTCTCTTTGGTTCCAAATAAATATGACGCGATCACAACACATCACCAGAAACTATTTTCAAAGTTTCGTGTATCTTATTCGACCTGTAAATTAATTCTTTCACATCATAAGCTCTTATTCCCCTCTAGGGAAACCCTTTAAGTTCTCTGAACGGTCATTAAGGGATCCCATGGATGTGAAATTTGAGTGTTATGTCTCTTACTGTAGGTCGTTGGTAGGAGAGAGTGTAAAGGGTGGGGGAGATGGAAGGTGCATTTGCTAATAATAGAATTTGAACCTTTTCTCAGTCCACTGCCCAGATTCCTTTGCTAGACAGGACCACAATATATATATATATATATATATATATATATATATATATATATATATATATATATATATATATGTATATATATACACATTATGGAGTAAATCACTAATTCAGAGATGTCTTTCAAATGATCAGGAAGCTTCGATCCCGGGACCATCTTGCCACGTAGAGCATCTAAAACAATCTAATCCACACACGAACTTGTATCCTTGTGTATCTAATATATATATATATATATATATGCTAATAAGAACACTGGTACGTGTGTTCACATATGCAAAGTAAAACAAGTGAAAAAAAACTAAGCAGAGCGCTTTCGTATATTACATATTCAGTGCAAAAAGTACTGTTTGCACTGGACTTATGCAAAGTAGACCCCTTGGAAAGAAACTAAGAAGAGCGCTTTCGTATATTACATCCAGTGCAAAAATATAATTAGGTGTTTTCCACACATGTGACCCGGCAACTGCTTCCTTTATTTTGCCGTGACTTCTGCCCCACCCACCCCACCCCCTCGCACCGTCGTTCCATCCACTTGGAACGAGGAGCGAGGTCCATCCATTTCCAAAACTCCTTTTGTTCCTTCCAGAGCTGCCTCTTACAAATGCCCGGCCGCTATGGCACCACCGCCACCCTTCAGCTAAAGAATGAATGTCTTTTCAAGCCAGAGATGAAACGGGTTCATTTACACCCACGAATTGCGGGCAACCATTCAAGAGGCACAATTTTTCATGGTCATTTTCATATTCACACACAGTATATATATATATATATATATATATATATATATATATATATATATATATATATATACATGAGTATATACATATGTATACACACACACACACACACACACACACACACACATATATATATATATACATACATATATATATATATATATATATATATATACACACATATCAAATTTATTCTATTGCATTCGCAGCCTTCAGATATAATTATCATCTTAACTCCTTCAATCCTTCAGTGCGGGCCCTTCCTCTGCTCAGTGCAATGACCAGCCATTAAAATTATAGAAGTTGAAATGTAAATAACAGTCTTAAAGTTAGGTGTCATTTTGCTGAGCCATCAACTTTGCCCTGTTAGCTCAGAGAGTCTTCCTTGATAGAGAATTCAGAATGCAGAACAACTCAGAACAATCATATACTGGGGACCAAATGACTGCAACGAGGTCCTTCGAGAAGCCGTACGCTATTAAACCTGTTCACACACGACCTCCTCACATCAAACCGCTTCATCACCAGAGTGGTTTACGAATGGAACAGCCTTGGCAACCACGTAGTGAGTGCTGAAACTATTGTTTGTTTTAAAAGAAGATCCGATAACTTTATGGATAGGGATGATAGGTGGCAATGGACACGAAACTCTCTTATGGTCTCTTGCAGTCTTCTACATTCTTATGTTTGTCTGTTCAAACCCAGAACCCAACACCAAAACTCTCACTTATGTAGATCACCTAACACTAAACCAACACCACAACTATAACAGCCAAAACATTCAAACTTACCCTTGGAAGCTAGACCTACGGTTGACATAAAGGAGAATAAGTGCATCCCTTTATAAGTCCTCAATGATGTTACCTATCCATGACTTCCAAGAGTCTAAAAAACATCCAATGATCAGATCAAATGGCCAACCCATCCCAGTGGACAAAGACACATTCGCCCCAAACACCTTCTGAACCACATATAACCTTCACCAACCCTCGTAATAAGAATAAATAAAAAATAAATAAAGATAAAAACTCTCGGTTAAAGCAAATCAAAACGAACACGGAACAGTTGTAGGCACAAAAGTTGGAAACCATAAACACTCATCACGGTATTCAAACAATTCATAAGAACTACACTTTACTGTCTACAACCAACATGGTATCCAACAATTAAGAAAACAAACAACCTGTTCTACACAAGAACCGTCAAATCCAAACCCTTCACATCGCAATCACAAACATAAAACCCACTAAATACAACGTAAAACCAAGCTCAGCATTGTTTTACTCAAAACATATACAACAACCTAACTCAAATCCCCCACAATAGGTCCACACAAAATACATACACAATCAAAAAACAAGCCCTCTATAATGGACAGATAAATTATTGTATAAAAGTAGCAGTTCCCGACAAGTCTATCGAAATAAACACCTGAATGTGAAGACGGTACTTTTATTAGTACATTTCGCTTGTTATTACAGCTTTTTCAAGTACATAGTCGTAATACACATGACTGATATTTAACCTCAGTCATGTGTATTACGACTATGTACTTGAAAAAACTGTATATAACAAGCGAAACGTCGTACTAATAAAAGCTCCGTCTTCACTTTTGGTGTTTATTTCGATAGAGAAATTACTCCCATGACAAGCAAGAAACGCGCTGCAACTATTCCATTCATAAGAATGAAGGAGACTGCAAGAGACTATAAGGCCTACACTATGCAGTTCCATGTCCCTTACCACTTGTCATCCCTATCCATAAAGTTATTTAATCTTCTCTTAAACCACTCCATTGTCCTCCATTCACTCTTTCCCAACAGCAACACATAATACCTTCACTGAATGACTGGAAGATCCTGTGGTTCCTGCATGAGAGAACAGGGACAACGAAGTGGTTGTTTGCACAGGGCATGTGGCAATCACTAGTAATCTTCAGAGATTAAAAACACATTTAATTTTGAGGTGCATAAAAAAATGATGGACTTAATTTGCCTGTGCTTCTGTCCTCGTGAACACAAGACAATGAATACATGACACTTCGTCATAATCTTCTCAATCATAATCAACTCAATTCCGTGCCGGGGTAATGAATATGATACTATGATTCAACATCTGTTATCTTTATCGTCTGTAAGACTCACGGAAATCATCTTGATAACAAACGATGCTGTCACATGCATTTGCATGTAGAAAAGTTGTCAAAATAACCCTGAACAATTAGCGTAGCCAATAATCATTAACAATTCGTTAACTGACGAGCATCAATTCAATACTGAACGAGAAAACGGTACAAGAGGGGCAGATGGTTGTGAAAAACTGTTTTGATATTTCCATTTACGACCACAAATATCATTCCCTTTTTTATCATTGTTACAAAAATGTACCAGCTGTCACTTGTCCTTTTAACTCCAGCTACCGTCAGGGCCATGCTACTCATACACGTTTCACCCAACCTCCACGGTAGTGAAGGCGTTAACACAGCCCCGAACCCATTTTACCGAGCCCCCGAGTCCTTCATCGTCAGTTACATTATCCTTATCCTTATTCTCAAGCCTTCAAGACGACGACATAACCCCGCAAAGGAAAACCGACCTTATATCCTCTAGCAATAACGCCCTTTTTCTAACGCCAGTGCCTTCTCGAGGATGCTAAACCGCCTCTGTGTACAGCCAGAATAACATCTCCCAGCCACAGCCACTGCGGGGATTGGGGTGAAGGACACACCCCCACGCTCACGTGGGGTTGCGTTCCACCCCATGCCCCGGGCCGAGGTCCCGAAACCCCGCTTATGGCGCTCCGTGGGCTGCTTGGCCCGTCGTCCGCCGTCCGCTGTTTCTTGCGAGCGAGTTTGGTGGTTTTTGTTCGCCTTCCACTTGTGCCCAACTTTGAGTGCTTCATCCAGACGCAAGGGGTGCAACCTCACTCTCCCTTTTCTCCTTTCTTTCTTTCTTCTTTTTTTCCTTCACTTTCCTTCTCCCTTTCTTTCTCTCTTTTACCAGGGTGAGGTTTGTAAGGATATGGGGGAAGTTTGGTGAGAATGAGAAAAGGAGGAGAAAAAGAGGTAACAGGGGAGGTAACAGAGGAAACGCTTTCCGTGTGGATAAGATGTATAATGCGAGTTGTCGTTAAGGAATAGTCAGAACATTCCTTTTAACGGCCAGCGTAGTACAACAGTACCGTCACTGCCTTAAGGTAACTAGTTGCACAGCCAATGGTTCGAGTCCCAAGGGCTGAGCTTGTAAATCCAATCCATATATATATATATATATATATATATATATATATATATATATATATATATATATATATATATATATATATATATATATATATATATATATATTTATAAGTGAAATCTGGGTGAGGATCCAATACTTCGTAATGATCAAGATCTCCTGTGTCTAGATCTTGAAATCCCTCGTTTTTTTCTATCATGGTCAGCAACACATATTCGAAGAAGATTCATCAGCCAATCAGGCAGCATAGTTTCCAGCTACGGTGCTGAAAGAAGACCGAGAGCCTTCGGATCGGGTATCTAAACTGATTCATGACATGAGCTCGTGGCTGCTAGAGAGGTACGTCACCACGTCGTACAGGACAGACACAGACAGACAGACACACACACACACACACACACACACTACACTACACACACTGATCATAGTCTGTGGTTTTCCTACGCTTCTAGCCTTGCGTGACAACCTTGCGGCGATTGGTGACTTTTCAAGTGGTTCGAAGCCCGCTCGAACTCAACCTTGCAGGTGGACCGGAACTGTTCGTACATGAACGCAGGAGAGGCGGTGTCCACGCTATAGCCACATCAGTGACGACACCCGGAGGAAGCTGATGTCACACAAGTCACCTCAGGTCCGAGGTGAGCAGCGGTCAGTGGCCCTTCCTAACCTCTGCCACGCGGCCAGGATTCGAGAAAATGCCGAATTCCCCGCGCAGTCACCAGACGCGCGCTTTACCAACCGAGCCACAGCGGGCGGGCCTCCTGATAATGTTAATGAAGGGCAATGCCAAACGAGGTCAGCTGCACTAAGCATCAGGCTATGCCGGCGCCCCGAGAGGGTTAGTGTTGTTGTTACAGTGGTTGTTGTTGCTGTTATTGTATTTGTTGTTATTATTATTGTGGTTGTTGCTATTATTACTGAGGTTGTTGTTGCTGCTACTATTGTGGTTGTTGTTGTTGCTGTTATTATTGTGGTTGTTGTTGTTGAATGACATCGGCACATTAGGGCGAGAAAACATTATGACGCTATCGGTCTTAAAAGTGTGCCACACGCAATGGGCGTCCACCGTCGTTGGGGGGGTAAAGGGGGAGGTAAAGGGGGAGGAAAGAGGGGGGTAAAGGGGGGAGAGGGCCGTCAGGGAGCTCTCGGCCCCTTGAGCGTTTCCGCTCACTACCGAGGTCCTCTTTCTTTCGGATAAAGCGGGTGGGGGGTGGATGGGTTGATTTTGAGTCTTTCAAATAGGAGAGATATTAAGTCACTCCTCCTAAACTGGCACTTGACTTTGAATTGGCGTCTTCTTCGCTCTCTTCTTTCCAGGAAGCAACTTTTTTTTTTTTTTTTTTTTTTTAGCAGTTCTTTGAAATATAATTTTTTTTAATAATAATCAAGAAAATCAATAAATACATTGGTTCAGCTCATGCAAGGCTCTTGTCTTCGATATTTCTTTCAAGATCCGATTAGATTCTGTTTATAAAAGAAAACTATAAGAGCTTTGATAACCCAATCTTCCATATATGATTTGATTCGCTTACGAGATCGAAGGATGGGATCCCTTGTAGGAGGACTTTTTGAAGTATGATGCTCTGCCTCGCTTGCACGACTGAGACACGCATAGCACGACTAAGACCATAAGGCCTACACGTGGAAGTTCCATGTCCGTTACCACTTGTCACCCCTTTCCATAAAGTCATTTTATATTCTCTTAAAACAACCAATCGTTTTAGCGTTTACTGCATGGTTACGAAGTCTATTCCACCCGTTATCCACTCTGGTGGTAAACCAGTTCTTGTCTATTTCATTCATATGAGGCGTCCATAAACAGAGGGGCATCCCCGTCGCTTTTACTGGTTTCTAGATAAACACGGATCTTGAAAGACATAAGCCTCTCTCTCTCTCTCTCTCTCTCTCTCTCTCTCTCTCTCTATATATATATATATATATATATATATATATATATATATATATATATTTATATATATCCGAGCTTACCTCGAAATCAGTTAAAGTGGCGGGAATGCCCCTCTGTTTCTGGACACCTCATAAGTACTCTTTGGCAAACCACCAAAATCACTAATTATATTAGAAAAACGGGGGGAGGGGTCATTTCGGATGTACATGTATATACAAAGGGCTTAGGAATGTGCAGTACACGTACATATATCAGAGGGAAACCGGCGGAGAGTCATCAAGGGAATGGTTCACGTGGTGAGGGCCCGCAACAGTGTGTGTGTATGTGTGTGTGTATACACACACACACACACACACACACATATATATGTATATATATATATATATATATATATATATATATATATATATATATATACAGTATATATATGAACACAAACAAAGACGTATCCATCACTGGGTAGTGAAGTCTAACGAAAATTTTATTATTCCAATAAACTTTAACTCTTTTTCTATGCACGATGTAATCACAACGCGTCATCACAGTATTCCCTTTACCCAATGTCTAGTTATGTGGCATAATCACTACCATCCACATCTGCACGACGAGATGTATTACACATTCAGCTTTGATTGACGGAAATTCTCAAAGTCGAGAGAAACCCTGATAAATATATATATATATATATATATATATATATATATATATATATATGTGTGTGTGTGTGTGTGTGTGTGTGTATTATATATATATATATATATATATATATATATATATATATATATACTGTACACACACATATATATAATTATATATATATAAAACTGAACAAAATGAACAACTAAGGAGTTCTTCAATTTTTTTAGACTCCGCTTCCTCGTATGAACTGAAGCACTGTCGCACTGAAATAGAACAGTGCCACAAATCTTGCCACTGATTGGATGGAGGTGCCAAGTCTAGTCTTCCCCCTGAGGATGACCTTATCCTCAAGTGACATCCCCAATCCACCATCCCCCCTACTCACCCCCAACCATCCTTAAACCTAGCCACAACCCCCCCCCCAACATCCTCATTACCCCTAAACCACTCCCAACCCCAACATACATAATTATCATAAGAATGGAGAAGACTGCAAGGGACCATAAGACCTACCCTAGGCAGTCCCATGTCCCTTAACACCAATCATCATTATCCATAAAGATATCTAATCTTCCTTTAAAACAGCCAATTGTTTCAGCACCCACTACATGGTTATTAAGTCTATCCCATTCGTTAACGACTCTGCTGGTAAACCAGTTCTTGCCTAATTCCTTCTTAAACCTAAAATTGTCCAGTTTATATCCAATACTACGACTTCTGCCCAGCTGTCTTAATATGATGACCTTTCCTGTATCATTCACAACCTATCCTCCCCAGTCACCCTAAAACACTATCTAATCTCCACTTACTATCCTCACTACCTCACAACCCAACACTTCACCATTCCTGCAACACTATCCACCGCTCCCTGAAATAACTATCCACCACATCACCATACTCGTACATACTAACATACTACCTACTCCCGTTATTTTCACAATACCATCCGTTACTCACCATCGTACCGTCCGTAAAATACAACGTAACCTCCGAATTTACCCTCCCTCCCTCCCTCCTCTCCTCTTTTCCTTCCCTCCATCCTCTCCTCCCCTCCTTCCTCCCTCCGGAGGGGCCCTCTTCATGGCAGAGGGCCATCCATCGCGGAGCTCCTTGGCGGCCTATCGGGGGGTCAATCTCCAAGTATATAAATCGCTTGGAAATGCCATCAAAGGGCAAACGGAAATCGGAGGGAACTCAAAAGGAATGGGAAATTCGTTTGCCCTGCGAGGAGCAGCAGCAGAAGAAGAAGCACCAATTCTACGTTAAAAAAAAAAAAAAAAAAAAAAGGGGGGGGGGCGAGAGGGAGGTAATATATCTCTTTCGTAATCAATGCTAACAATGGCCGCCCATTCAGCAATGATTTCTCTAATGATATCAGAAAGATCCATCACGTGCGCGTCAGGTGAGGAGCCTACGCCAGGAGGCGCTGAATAGTTGTTGCCGAAGTCGTCATCTTTGCCCTATGCGAAGAGTCGGAAAGTGTGGGATTCGAACCTGCTTCTGATTACGTCACCAGCTTAGTAAGAAAAAGTTATTAAATGGATCAACTTATACATTATATAAACGTTATAAAAGCATAACACCACCTATATATGGCACGGGCAGCTCAGATTAAAAAAAAAAAAAAAGAGGGAGAGAGAGAGAGAGAGAGAGAGAGAGAGAGAGAGAGAGAGAGAGAGAGAGAGAGAGAGAGAGAGAGAAAGAGAGACCAAAAGACGATAAATAATCCACACATTGACTTACTAAACAATTCAAATGAGAATTAAACGAAATAAAAAAAATAGCATGGAAAAGAGAATCGATCAGGGTCGAAGATAATGGCAATCAGTTGGTCAGGCTATGGTCACTTTGCGCCTGACAACCAAAGAAAGGACAATGTGATCCTCACTTCATATAAACCTCGTTTGAATCGTGTGAGATCCACTAACACGATTAGATAACTACAACCAATCACAGGCCATTTAGCAGACTGTAAGCTTTCAAATTATTACTTTCTTTCGTATGAATGGTATTGAATAAAAATCCATGTGAACAAGTTGTATAGACACGGTAAAGGAAACATGGACTGGAGGTGAAGCTTTTATTCCTGACGTTTCGTCTAACGACTTTCTCAAAGTCTTTGAGAAAGTCGTTAGACGAAACGTCAGGAATAAAAGCTTCACCTCCAGTCCATGTTTCCATTACCGTGTCTATAGGTATTGAATAAATAAGGGATATAAGTATAGTAGTCATGTAACATATTTCACAATTTTTTCAGTATCTATGACCAAACCTGATAATAATAATAATAATAATAATGATAATAATAATAATAATAAACAATAATAATAATAATATTCTAATGGAAACATAATAACAGCGTAGCTCCGTGCTTTTTTTCTGCAAAGACTCTTCTGTATGTTTTGCCACACCACCCTATGGGCACTCCCGCCTGCCTCCTCATCATTTGGGCGTCAACTTCATCAACAGGATTCTTCCTCTTTATGGACTTTGTACCCTGTGGGACTGGTCCAAGCCTAATGGAACAATATTTCCTCATTCGGACTTACATGGAGTTAACATGGACAAACGAACAGCAACTGATCTATTGGTCCCCACGAGGCTGCTTCGTTACTTAATCTAAATCTACCTAGGTGTAAAATAATAGTAGACAGGGATTTGTAGTTAAGTAAATGTTCCTACAATATATTTACAAGTATAATAATTCTAATAGGGGATTTGTAGTTAGGTAAAAGTCGAGACGTTTTTTGAATACCTCTACAGTGGAACAAGCAATGAATAAGACAGACACAGAGAGAGAGAGAGAGAGAGAGAGAGAGAGAGAGAGAGAGAGAGAGAGAGAGAGAGAGAGAGAGAGAGAGAGAGAGAGAGAGAGAAAGAGAGAGAGATTCCTCTGCAATCTGCACACGTTCCTTACAGTACCAAGTTAGGGACACAATATTGTTGTTAGGCTGAGCTTAGTATTTCAGGACTCAAACACTCGCCAGATCTGAGAACCGCAAAAGATGTCAATTGGGAAAGCGAAACTAAGATGCTTTCATTGTATTACAAAAACATAAATGAGCTACAGATGAAGATCAGTCTGCTATAAACGCCAAACACATTATATGATTATATCTTGTTTCAGGAGCTGTCCGAGCATCTGCAATCGTGTATGGTAATGGGAGACTTCAACTGTACATACACATACCAAAGGCTTTTTCCTCCTTACAAGGCAGGTAGCCAAAAAAATAAAGGCATAAAATCCACTCCCACCCATTCCATCCTTATCACACTCCACTCCCATTCGCCCCCTCCCTCACTCTTATCTTGGTTCCTCCTGGATGACGGGTCATCCCTGCATCTCGCCAAATGCCCTGGATCAGAGGCAGTACAGCAAGACACAGCACATCCACAGCAACGCCGCTTCATTTATTCGGCGACACCCCCCTCTCCATCCCTTCATGCAGAAAAAGAGAAGACAGGGAGAAATATCTTTGGGCTGCGTCAATTTATTATTCACATATAATCACTCAACCATGCATCACATCACCTATACACAACAATTCTCCATTCACCCCTATCTTCTATATTCTCCCGTCCTTCCTTAATAGACACCTCCCTCTTTCTCCATGCCCCTTTTACTCCATCCATCCATCTCATCCTTGGTCGCCCCCTTATCTTCACTCCTTCCACACCTCTTTTACTAATCTTTCTTCACTCGTTCTTCCCATGTATCCAAACCATCCCAATACTTTCATCAACCCTATCTCCCAACTCCCTTTCCACCCCCGTCCTCCTCCTCACCTCCTCGTTTCTCACTCTATCCAGCCTAGTAACCGCTATCATGCTTCTCAGGCACCTCATCTCAAACACATTCAAACTCATCCTCTCTTATGTTCCACGTTTCTGCCCCATACAGTGCTGTCGGCACAATCACTCCTTCATACAATCTCCTCTTAGCATCCATTACTAAATGTCTATTTCTCATTACACTTTTTAATCCACCAAGGTATTTACTTTCTTCTCTCAATCTACATTCTACCTCCACCTCCACTTCTCCCTTTCCCCCCATATTCGCACCCAAGTATCTAAAAATATCCACTTCCTCCAGTCTCTCTCCCTTAATACTAACTTCCAGCTTGCTGCCACATTCTCCCCTGGTACATCTCATCACCTTACTCTTACCCACATTTATCTTCAACTTCCTTCTTTCGCACACTTTCCCTAACTCTGTCACTAACTTGATCCCTCTGATCCTGGCTTATCTCCCGCTTTTCTCCATTTTCTTAAATAATCTCCAATCCCTGACCCATTACCCTTGCATTTACCTCTCGCACCACCCCATCCATGTATAAATTGAACAGCCAATGCGACATAACACATTCTTGGCGAAGTCCCACCTTTACATCAAACCACTCACTCTCTCCATTTCTGATTCCAACACAGGCTCTACTGTACTACTCTCTCTACATTGACTTTTCTACTTTAACCCTCCATGCACTCATTTATATCTATCCAAAGAGCCTCCCTTTCCTCTACGCTCTTCTCAGTACCAGGCCCAAATGCACTTATCAAAACTCACATCTCCCTTCCCAATTTCACCTTCATCCCCGTTAACCTTGAAGAAACCTCCTTCCACTTCACCACACGTTTACCTATCTCTTCACTTACTAGTATAGCCACCCCTTCTCTCCCTCGTCCTCTCTTCACTCCTGACGCCCAACTACACTCCCAAATTCAAACTCGGCCATCCCTTTCGACTTAGTTCAACTTTCTTCTCATCTGTACCACATCCACGCACATTAAAACTCCTCCCAGACCCTCTTATGTTTTTTTTTTTTCTTTTTTTTTTAAGGGATGTCCCCCTTTGGGGCTATAGGGAGAAGGATGCCTAGTCCTACTCCAGTCCCGTTTTTGTCGCCTTTTATGACTCAAGTGTTAACACTTGGTGGCAGTATTCTTTTCCCCCACCACAGGGTTCGGCGAAACATAAAAATTAATATTCAGAGAAGTGGCGCAGCCCAGTGCAAAGAATGGAAAGGGGGGGGGGGCAGCATAACGGAGGGAGAGACGCAGTATAATAAAGTATCATAATTTCTCTTTGAATAGATTTCTTCTACCACAAACAAAATGATGTGTGGCTCTGGTCCGAAGGAGCGCCCCATATAGACCCTAAAGTATCAGCTGCATGCTACTGAGCAGCTTTTAACCCCACAATAACATAAGGCCAATACTGGCTCCATATTAATTGGAAGAGACTGGACTGTGACACATAGACTTTACCGATGGCAGTCATTTGGTGCAGGGTCCTTCACGTACTGACCAATGGAGAGGTTTGAGAAAACGTTGGATTTTGTGATAAAAAAAATTATTGGAATAACGCTGAGGGACCGAAAGAGAGCAAGTTGGGTTAGAGAGCAGACTAGAGTGAAAAATATTGTGGAGGCGGTGAAAGAGAGGAAGTGGAATTGGGCAGGTAAGTTAACGCGAACGACTGCTGAGCGATGGAGCAAGTGTGTTACTGAGTGGACGCCGCGAGATAGGAAGCGTGGAAGAGGGAGACAAGGTGGAGAGACGAGATTGAGAAGTTTGCAGGAGTGACGTGGCAGAGGTTGGCGCGGTCGTGTGAATAATGGAATGCTATGAAGGAGGCCTTTGTTCAGCAGTGGACTCGAGACGGCTGATTTAATTTAATTATATATACATATATATATATATACACACACACACATACATGCACACAATCAAACATCATTCTCCCTACGGAAAGAACATACCTCATCACCTTGACTCTTGTTCCTTTCGCCATCAACGAAGTACCACAGGGTTCAATGAAGAATCTCCTCTCGCCACCCTTACCCAGAAGGATAGGAGCAGTGCCTGACTGGGTTGGCGTTAATCGTGAGCCCTGTGGGACTCCCCAACAAATGTTAACAAAACAGTGTGGCGGCATCGACAAAAGCTAAGTAAGGACTACGTAAGTAAGCGAGAACCAAATAAGGGCTAGGTAAGAACTAAGTAAGGGCTACGTAAGTAAACGGGGACCAAATACGGGCTAGGTAAGGACTTAGTATCAAAGTGAGGACAAAAGAAGGACTAGGTAAGGACTAAGTAGGGGCTAAATAAGTAAGCGGGGACCAAGTAGGGGATAAAGTAAGCGGGGACCAAATAAGGGCTAAGTAAGGACTAAGTAGGAGCTAAGTAACTAAGCGGGGACCAAATAAGGGCTAGGTAAGGACTAAGTAGGGACTAAGTAAGTAAACGGGGATCAAATAAGGGTTAGGTAAAGACTAAGTAAGTGAAGACCAAATAAGGGCTAAGTAAGGACAAAGTAGGGGCTCAGTAAGTAAGCGGGGTCCAATTAAGGGCTAGGTAAGGATTAAGTGAGGACCAAATGAGGAAGAAGTAAGGACTAATTCAGGGCTAAATAAGTAAGCGGGGACCAATTAAGGACTAAGTAAACAGGAACCAAATAAGGGCTAAGTAAGGACTAAGTGAGGACCAAATACGGGCAAGTAGGACTAAGTAAGGGTTAAATAAGTAAGCGGGGACCAATAAAGTCTAAGTAAGCGGGGACCAAATAAGGGCTAGGTAAGGACTACGTAAGTGAGGCCCAAATAAGGACTAAGTAAGGACTAAGTAAGGATTGTGTACCCCCACAGCTGAGGAAGCTCTGCCGGCGACCGACGTGCCCAACCAATGGAGGAACTTGCGAGTCTTTATCCACGCACCACTTCACCACTCGCAAGAAGAAACGCGAAGGAAGAAGGGGAAAGAAACGAAAGAAGGAAACATTCATCACAGCGTAACAACTCCTAATTAACATAATTCCTTAACCAAGAAACGTGCACATCCATAGTTATCAAACCCAACATTACTTCACTTCCCACGTCTAACAGCCAAGCAATTTTGTCCCGTCGTTCCGTTTGCCACTACTATGCAACCTGTTCTAAATAAGACTATCAAGACGTTCCACTGTGACTATCCGCCTCGAAGACTATCATTACGTCCTGTCAGCGGGTTAACCTCTTCATCGTAACCGTAACTCGTTTAAAGTCGGTTAAGTTGACTTCCGGTTAGGATACAACGTTGTGGAATAGCTGCAACATCGACAGGTCTTGCATAGTGTCTATGCATAACTATCATCACACAACACGCACGCACACACGCACACACACACACACACAAGTAAAACCCATCCATATACGATTTCAAAACAAAGACGACTGATGGGAACAGACAGACAGTACCCAATGAGCGTATCTTTATTTCCTGTATATTACATTTAAGTAAAGCACACACACACACGCAAACACGCACACACACACTCAAACACACACACACACACACACACACACACACACACACACACACAAGCAAACAAGCACATACACACTCTAACACACATACACACACAAACGCACGCACACACAAACACACGCACGCAAACGCACAAACACACACACAAACCATCCACTCCAGTATCTACAATACGTTTTTGTCCATTAACCAATCCACAAAAATACATTGAAATATTTAAGTAAAATCAAAGAGCTGAAGGAAAACAAGCGAATGAACACTGACTCCCCTTCTCGAGAAAAAAATACACAATCGATCACTTCAGTTATATATCATTTAGCCGTCTATTTCTTTACATAAACCCAAAGTCCTCACACACAATGGCACACATAAGTAACACACTATCTTTTGACGTACGACACATGATGACTTTATATTGCTTTCTCTCTTCACTTAACAGAAATCCAAGACGACATCGTAGACGCCATGCAAACATACTCTTCTGACAGACAGTGAAGAAAATAAATAAACAAATAAATATGACAGAAGTCAATAAATACATGGGCTAACAAACAATATATATAAATAAAACATCGATATACAAATAAATGAATAAATAAATTAATATGAAATACAATATTCCTGTAAACGAATACAGACTTTCTAACGTTACCATCACCATATCACAAGTAGCCGTCGCCAATATCACCAAGGCTTTCACACGTATCGACTTTTCGCCGTGCGCCGCCCACGACATGATGTCGTGCTCTTAAATGACCATGGATGTCTATGGACGCCTTCACACGTGGTCGTGATCGTGACGTGTGAAAGCGTCCATAACATGGTTATTTGAGAGCACGACGTCGTGTCGTGGACGGCGCGCGGCGAAAAGTCGATCCGTGCGAAAGGAGCCTAACACACCCGGTGTCCCTTCACTCCAAGATGAATAAAGTCCTTTGACGAGACGTTAGCCAGAATAAAACCACAAATGAGTTCTACAGTCGGTGTTGATCGCATAAGGTCTGGCCTCTACAGTTTTAATAAAAATTTCCTGACGACATTTATAATGAGGATGGGACTAGGGTGACGGCGTGTGAAGGCGACGAACGCGATGGGTGTGCGTTCGAATCCCGCTAGAAGATCAACCCGTAACGGCAGTACGGGAATATATTTTTAAATCACCAACCTCTGACAATAATGGCTATCTTACCTACCCACGGCGCAGAGCAGGTGATGACCGAAATATTGAGGAACATAAAAGATAAATAAAATCAATCAAGTAAAAAGCATGGAAAAAATATATAAACTAATAACGATAAAATAACATAACATAAAGCCTTCGGAAGGGGAGACGATATCATGGGCAAAGTATTTTGAGAAACAAGCTGTAACGACCTCCGCCCACCCCCACCCCCGCCCACCACCATTAGCCACAACTAAATCACCACCACCACAATCTCTCGTCCCTCCCATAACCACAATAACCGCTACGACCACCTTCACAACCGCCCGAAGCCACCAAAAGCCTCCTCCCATACCACATCATCTTCTTCAACGCCGCCTCCGCCACCACAAGCCACCATACACATCGATCAAGTCCAAACATTTCTAACATTGCAATGAGAAGAATCACTGGTCAACATTAATACCACTATCACAGCCACCGCCGCAGCACCTATCACCATATGCATAAACAGGGCTATCTTCACCAACAACAACACCAACACCACTACCATAGAA
>NC_134789.1:4546102-4586102 GCF_046742065.1 Oratosquilla oratoria | reverse complement strand
CAACACAATGCACAACCAGGTCTTCACCCAATGGATTAAAACTGGGCAAATTTAGGTCTAACAATGAACTAGGCAAGAACTGGTTTATCAGCATAGTGGTTACCGAATGGAATAGACTTTGTAACCATGTAGTGAGCGCTGAAACAATTGGTTGTTTTGAAAGAAGATTAAATAACTTTATGTATAGAGATGACAAGTGGTAATGGGCATGGAACTGCCTAGTTCTTATGGTCTCTTCCAGTCTCCTTCATTTTCAGGCTCTTAGAACTACCTACTAGCGAAGTCGGTGACCCACTGAACCCGACACTCGAAGTTCTTGGGCGAGAGCTTCTCCAGAAGGGTCTTGAAGGCTCCAGTCCGGAAGGTCCACCTCGACGTGACCCGGCCGCTCTCGACGAAGGAACGACCGATTTCGGAGGGCGTTCTTTGCCTTAGTTGGCTTGAGTGAGGATGACGTGGGGAAGGGGGGCACAGCGCCCCTCACGCCCCCTGGAGGCTGAGACGCCCACCTCCCCGGCCCCCCGAAAGCCACTTCGGCCGACGAAAAACTCCGCAAAATCTTTCGAAAGAGGCTGGCCCTCTCTCCTTACAGGTTCCACTTTACCGAAGAATGATGTGTGACTCTGGTCCGTAGAGAAGTCACTAACGTAAGAGAAAGAAGAGAAAGAAGAGAAAGAAGAGGAGGAGGAGGAGGAGGAGGAGGAGGAGGAGGAGGAGCAAGAGAAGTAAGTGAAGGAGGAGGAAAAGAAGGAAGGTAAGGAAGAGGGAAGGAGGTGATGGAAGGAAGGAGGAAGAGGAGGAGGAGGAGGAGGAGGAGGAGGAGGTGGAAAAGAGGGAAAGTAAGGAAGAGGGAAGGTGGTGGAAGGAAGGAAGGGGAGGAGGAGTAAGAGAAGGAGGAGAAGGAGGAGGAATAAGAGCAGGAAGGAGAAGAATGAAGAAGGCAAGTATGGCGGGGGTTAGGTGTCCAAGCCCATGTACAGCCACGAGCAAATGTTTTGACCCAAACTACGGTTCTCACGTCAAAAAAATAATGTTATTAAGATAAATAAAAATACAAAATAAAAAATAATAAGTGTCGAGTACGTGATATATTTTCCTATGTAGCATTTAACTTACAATTATGTAACTTTCTTGAATGGATGCAAAAAAATTATCAAAAAATCTTAATTTTGTATTATGACAAACTCGTGCCTGGGTCAAAACTTCCGTTCGTGACTGTACCAAACAAACAGAGCCAAGACGGCTTCCGTCGAAAAGACAGAGAAAACAGGTACAGAAGGGTAACAGGAGTTGGGGGGGGGGGAAGTTGTGACACGAGACAATTAACAGGAGGATCCGGGGGGGGGGGAGTGAGGGAGGGAGGGAAAGGGGGGGGATAGGAAAGTTGAGGGGGTGGGGGATAATGAATGCCCGAAGGCAGAGGCAGGAAACTTAAGGATCAGGAGGAAATAAATGGAGAATAATGTGATGTCCGGGTGAAAAAACGAAAAATAATTATTCTATCTATATACATAACAAGGGCTTCTTTCTCTTGCATATGGGAGGTAGCGAAGTCAAAGACAGGCACTCACTCCCACACATTACACTCCCATCCACCACCCTTTCCTCCCTCTCCTCTTAGCTCCTCGTGGATGAAGGGTCCGCCCACTCCCCAGGTAAGAAGCAATGAAAGACACAGCATATTCACAGCAAGGCCGTTTCTTCACTTACACAGAGACCCTCACCCTCTCCGTCCCCTCAGGCGGAAATTAGAGAATACAGATAGAAATCCCTTCGGGCTGAGTCCAAATATCGTCCACACACAACCACTCACCACAAAAATAATTACACTTAGATCTCTTAATCCAACACTCGCCAATCGCCACTTGTGCTGACGTTTGAGCCGAAGACATAAACCTACTTCGGGAATTGGAGGTGTTTTATGCCCTGGGCCAATTCCCGAGGGCCCTGTGCCCAAACGCCCGCATATGTGGCGGTTGGCGAGTGTTCGATAAAGACCTAATAGGTGTATATTGATAAAAAAGTAATAATAAATGTAATGTGATGTTGGGCGGATGGGAAAACCATGAATAACATTGGAAATAACAATTACAGTGACAAAAGACAACATCTAATGTAATGTGGCAGTGGTGGGGTGGAAGAGGCGAAGGAAAATAATTAAATAATAAAAACAATTACAACAATAAAAAATAATAGTAATAATAGTTGGGGGATAGGGAACAACATATGGGAGGAGAGTGGAATGAATGGGGGATGGGTGAGTGAGGGGAGGGGGGTGAGGGAGATGGGTGAGTGGGGAAGGGGAGTAGGGGAATGGGGGAGGGGGGAGGGGGTTAACAGTGGACAAATGACCCCACGCGGTGAAGACGACACAGACTAATAAAAATAGTAAAGTGTTCTGATGCAATATCAGCGTCAAAGGAAGAGAGAAGAAGAGACGAGAGCGATGGAGGAGTACGAAAACGGGGAAGAAGAGGAGGAGGAGTAGGAGAAGGAAAAGGAGAAAGAGAAGGGGATAGATGAGGAGGAGGAGGAAGAGGAAGAAGGCAGAGAGGGAAGAAGAGGAAGAAGAAAAGAGAGAGGATAGAGAGAAGGAAGAGGAGGAGGGAGAGAAGGAAGAGAAGTAGGGAGAGAAGGAAGAGGAGAAGAAGAAGGAAGCAAAGGAGGGAGGGCAGGAAGTGTAGGTGGGAGAGAAGGAAGAGGAGGAGGGAGAGAAGGAAGAGAAGGAGGGAGAGAAGGAAGAGGAGAAGAAGAAGGAAGCAAAGGAGGGAGGGCAGGGAGTGTAGGTGCGAGAGAAGGAATAGGAGGAGAAGGAGGAGAGGGAAGAAGAAAAGAAAGAGAAAGATGGAGGGGAGGAAGAGGAGGGGGGAGAGAAGGAAAAGAAAGAGGAAGAGAAGAAAGAGGAGAAGGGAGAGAAGGGAGAGGAGGTGGGAGAGAAGGAAGAGGTAGAGGAGGAGGAGGAGGAGGAGGAGGAGGAAGCGGAGGAGGAAGAAGAGAAGGAAAAAGAGGAGGACGAGGAGGAAGCTGAGGAGAAGGAAGAAGAGAAGGAAAAAGAGGAGGACGAGGAGGAGGCGAAGGGAGAGGAAGAGGAGGAGGAGGAAGCTGAGAAGGAAGAAGAGAAGGAAAAAGAGGAGGAGGAGGCGAAGGAGATGGAGAAGAAGAAGAATGAGGTCAGGAGGGAGTTTCATGACTTGGAGGCCAGGAAGATCGGGAAGGAGCGACCCGAGGAGGACTCGCAGACAAAGAGACATCCAGAGACCCCAGGACGACGAAGGGCGCTGATGGCGTCCAAAGAAGGAAGGAAGGAAGGAAGGAAGGAAGGAAGAGAGAGGAGAGAGAGAGAGAGAGATAGATAGAGAGAGAGAGAGAGAGAGAGAGAGAGAGAGAGAGAGAGAGAGAGAGAGAGAGAGAGGGGGGGAGGGAGGGAGGGATGGGGGAATAGCAGAAGGAAGGAGGGGCGAGGAAGAGGAGGAGGAAGACAAGGGGTAGAAGGAAGGAGGAACGATGAAGAGGAAGAGGAGTTGGATAAGGAGGAGTAGAAGGAAGGAGGAAAGAAGAAGACGAGGAAGAGGAGGAGGAGGACCAGAAGGAGGAGAAGGGCAAGGACAAGGAGTAGAGGGAAGGAGCGACGAGGAGGACGAGGAGGAGGAGGAGGAGGGAGGAAGTAAGTGAGTTTGGGGCCTCTAGTATGACGCGGTTTTGACTAGAAGCAACTAAGAAACCCTCCAGGTTTGCAAGAAATGACCCGCGGGCAGTCACGGTAGATTAAAGGGCTGATGACGAGAATCACATGATCACGAGGATTGGAATAGAGAGACAGAGGGGGAGAGGGGGAGAGGGAGAGAGAGAGAGAGAGAGAGAGAGAGAGAGAGAGAGAGAGAGAGAGAGAGAGAGAGAGAGAGAGAGAGAGAGAGAGAGAGAGAGAGAGGCAGAAGTAAGGGATGAAAGGAAGGAGGGAGGGAAACGGAGAAAATGGAGAGGGGAGATAAGAGGAAGGTGAGGGGAAGTAAGGGGAGGAGAGGGAATGAGAGAAGGAATGGGAGGAGAGAGGAAAGAAGAGCCGTGGAGAGCAGACGAGGGGAGGAGGGTGAAAGGGAGACGAGAGGAGAGGAGAGGAGAGGAGAGGAGGAAAGGGGAGGGACATGGTGGGGAGACGGGGGAGGGGAGGGGAGGGGAGAGAAAAGAAATCACAAAAGAAAAACAATCTGGGGGCAAATGTCTCTAGGTCAGAGTTGGTTACGAATAGTCAGAAGAGAAAGAAGGCGAAGATGAATGGACGGATGGAAGTACAAGGGACTTTGAGGCGAATGAGTTAGCCAACAAATACACAAAAAGTAAACAATATAAATAAATGAATAAACCCCGGGACGGCCGAAGGAGGCTCGGCACACAGGTGCACAACAAAATGGCGGCCACCGAAGAAGGTCTTCCCAAAAACCGTCGCCGAGGCAGACGTGGAGGGACAGAGGCCACAGTGGCCCCATCCCGGCAGGGGAAAGATCTGAAGATAAAGGTGGAGGAGGTGGAAGAGGAGAAGGTGGAAGAGGAAGAGGAGGAGGAGGAGGAGGAGAAGGAGGAGCAGGAGGAGGAGCAGGAGGAGGAGCAGGAGGAGGAGGTGGAGGAGGAGTTACATGGAGTAATATGGATAAACAAAGCAAGAGACCTATTGGTCCTTACATGCCTCTTCGGTACCTAACTTAATCTAATACTACAATAGATTTTTTAGATATACTTGAGGAAGATGTTGAGGAGTAAGATGAGAAGGAAGAGAAGGAAGAGGAGGAAGAGGAAGAGGAGGAAGAGGAGGAAGAAAAGGAAAATGGAGAGTACGAGAAAGAGGAAGAGGAGGAAGATGCGAGGGAAAAGGAGGAATAGGAGGAAAATGTGGAGGAAGAGGTGGAGGAAGATGAGGGAGAAAAGGAGGACGATGAGGGGGAAGAGGAGGAGGAAGATATGAAAGACTTGGAGGAAGAGAAGGAGGAGGAAGGTATGAAAGAGTTGGAAGAAGAGAAGGAGGAGGAAGGTATGAAAGAGTTGGAGGAAGGGGAGGAGGAAGACGAGGAGGAGGAGGAGAAGAAGGAGGAGAAGGAAAAAAAGGAAGACGAGATAGAGAAGGGGAGGAGGAGGCAGAGGAAGAGGACGAGGAGGAAGATGCGAGGGAAGAAGAGGAGGGAGATGAGGGGGAGAAGAGGAGAAAAAGGAAGAGGAGGAGGAGGAGGAGGAGGAGGAGGAGGGTAAGAGGAAGCGGAGGAGGAGGGTAAGAGGAGGCGAAGAGGACGAGAAGGAAGATGAGGAAGAGCAAATGAGGAGGACGGATAGGAGGAGGAGAAGAAGGACCACAGGCGGCAGATTCCTGTAGTAGGGAAGGAGTCACAATGAAAAGTGACACAGAGAGAGGGAGAGAGAGAAAAAAAGAGAGACAGAGAAGGGGAAAGAGTGAGAAAGAGAGAAAGAGACAGAGAAAGAGGGAGGGAGGGAGGGAGGGAGGGAGGGAGGGAGAGAGAGAGAGAGAGAGAGAGAGAGAGAGAGAGAGAGAGAGAGAGAGAGAGAGAGAGAGAGAGAGAGAGAGAGAGAGAGAGAGAGAGAGAGAGGGCGACTTTCGGCAGTCACTCGCTCGAAATGGTGTGATGGATGGATGGATGGATGGATGGATGGATGGATGGATGGGTGGGTGGGTGGATGGACGGATGGCAGGAAACCCGGATAGATCGATGGAAGGACAGCCGGGTGTATGCATGGATGAGTGGATGAATGGATGGATGGATGAATGGATGGCCGAAAGGACTAAGCTAAGACTCTGAAAATGAGGGGGAAATATCATGAATAAAATGAGGAGGAGGAGGAGGAAGAGGAGGAGAACGAGGAGAGATAGAAGGACGAGGAGGTGGACAATGAGAATGAAGAGGAGAAGGACGAGGACAAAAAGGAGCAGTAGAAGAAAGGTTGAGCGAGAATAATAATGATGATGACGATGATGATGACGATGATGATGACAATGATGATGGATGATGACGGCGACAAGGTCAAGACGAAGGAGCAGAAGGAAGGAAGGAAGGAAGGAAGGAAGGTAGGATGAGGAGGAGAACGAGGTGGTGGTGGTGGTGGAGGAAGAGGAAGACAAGGACAAAAAGGAGGAGTAGGAGGAAGGAGGGACGAGGTGGAAGAGGAGGTGGAGGGCAAGGGCAGGGATTACTACGGGGAGAAACGCGGGGGAGGAGGAGGAGGACAAGGAGGAGGAGGAAAAGAAGGACTAAGACAAGAAGGCGTGGAAGGAGAGCGGAACGAGGAAGAGGAGACTGAGGACATGGGCAAAGAGGAGTAGAAAGGAGGGACGTGGAGGAGACCGACGACGAGGACAAGGAGTAGGAGGAAAGCGGGACGAAGAGGAAGAGGAAGAGGAAGAGAAAGAGGAAGAGGAGGAGGAGGAGGAGGAGGAGGAGGAGGAGGAGGAGGAGGAGGAGGAGGAGTGAAATCAACGGGAAGAGAGAAGGGGCCGTCGGGGGAAAAAAACCGACTGCCGAGAAGCAGACGGATGGAACGGGGGCGGGGGGGAGTAGGGGGGGACTGGGGAGGGGGTAGAGAGAGGAGAAGGGAAGATAGAAAGAGGGAGGGGGGAGAGATGGGGAGGGGGGGTAAGGAGAGTGGGGTGTATCCTTTCTACGTACGGGACGGACAAGTGACTCGGATGGAGCCTTTATACAAGGTGGAATCGAGAAAACTGTCTTGGGGGAAACACTATACACATGATGGAAAGAGAGGAGGGAGGAGGGGATGGGGGAGAGGAGGAGGAGGAGGGGGGTAATGATGACTTCACCGATGGGGAGAGTCTGACCAACGCCGGAGTGAAGTTGGCTCAGTGGTGGCTTCGTTCCTCTCCCTGACATCATTTTCTTCTGTGACAACATTATGGTTCTGTGACAACAGTGTTGTGATAATGATCGGTTGTGACAACTACGGCTCGGCAAAAGAGAGAGAGAGAGAGAGAGAGAGAGAGAGAGAGAGAGAGAGAGAGAGAGAGAGAGAGAGAGAGAGAGAGAGAGAGAGAGAGAGAGAGAGAGAGAGACCTTTTCCAAAATTTCATGTTCTCCGGACAAGAACCTTATTCTTGAAGAATTTTTCATTTTCGGAGACGCTTTTCTTGGTTCAAATTTCGCGTCATAAAGAAGACTTGGAATCTGTATTTTATCATCCCGGGACCTTGGATGACCTCGTACATGGATGCAGGAGAAAAAATAATAATAATAATAATAATAAAATAAATAAATAAAGACAAAAATGCCTCCGAGGAAGTAATTTAATAATGGATGACGGCAGTAGCATAAAAATTGACTACAAATAATACAAAATAATTAAAGGAAAAGGTTTGAACGGAAAACAAAACCAAAAAGGGGAGATGGGGGAAGGGGAGGGGGAGGAAGAAAAACCAGGAGGCAGACCGGTCGATGGTCGGCCAGTAAAAAAAAAAAAAAAAAAAAAAAAAAAAAAAAAAACGCTCGGGTTAAAGAGCTTGCAACCAACTGAAGATAGTTTTTTCCTCCTCCTCCTCCTCCTCCTCCTCTTCCAATTCCTTCTTCCTTTCCTCCTCTTTCTCCTCTCGCACCTACTCCCATTCCTCTACTTCTCTTCCAATTTCCTCCTTCCCTTCCTCCTCCTCCTCGTCCTTTTTTCTCCTTGTCTTCCTTATCCTCCTCCTCCCGATCCTTCTTGTCCTCCCGTTCCACCACCTTCCAATCCTCCTCGTCCTCCCCTTCTTCCTCCTCCTCCTCCTCCTCCTCCTCTTCCTTATTTCATCAGTCATCCTGAATCCAGGTGGTGTAATCGGAAGCGTGCTGATCTCGCATTCGCTTAGTCATGGGTTCGAATCCCACATTCCTCTCCAATTCCCAGCAGTGACTGTTCTTTGCCCCCAACAGTCCGAGTGCATAATAGGGCAAAGGTGGCGGCTTCGGCCGCAGCTACTCAGCACCTCCTGAATCCAGGACTCTAAACCAACTAGTCTATTCTTCGTAACGAGGACCCCCAAATTCACCTTCCCTGGCCAACGCCACACTGTCCACGAGGACAGAAGCGCTGGTGAAATAAGGCCCGACCCTGCACTTCCCGAGACCCCTAAAGGTGAGGAGCCTACGCCAGGAGGCGCTGAGTAGCTGCGGCCGAAGCCTTCACCTTTGCCCTGTGTGCTTTAAGGAACTTTTGGGGAGCAGGTAACAGTAGAGCCCGATCTTCATTACCCAAAGACAATTCCACTCTCGAAAAAAAGGGACCCGCCTGATGCGTCTCTGTCGATCTGAACAAGAACGCTTTCCTCAACTCAGATGAGGAAGAAGAGGAAGAAAAGGAAGACAAGAAAGAAAAGAAGACAAAATGAAGAAGAAAAAAAAAGAGAAAAAAGAAGATGAAGCAGAAACAGAAGATGGGGAAGACGAGAGAGAAAAAGAAGAAAAGGAAGAAGAGGTGAAAGAAGAAAAAGAAAAAGAAAAAAGAAGAGGAAGAAGAGGAGGAAGAGCAGGAAGAAAAAGAAGAGGAAAAAGAAGAGGAAGATGAAAGAGAAGAGGAAGAAAAAGAAAGAAAAAGGTAGAAGAGTACGAAGAGGAAGAATAAACATATGAGTAAGAAGAGCAAGAAGAAGAAGAAGAAGAAGAAGAAGAAGAAGAAGAAAGGAAGAAAAAGGAAGAAGAGTACGAAGATGAAGACGAAGAAGAAGTAAGAGAAGAAGATTAAGAAAACAAAAGAAGAGGAAGAAAAAGAAGATAAAGAGGAGGAAGAAGAAAAAGAAGAGAAAGAAGAAACATACGAGTAAGATGAGCAAGAAGAAGAAGAAGAAGAAAGAGAAGAGGAAGAAAAAAGGAAGAAAAATGAAGAGGCGTACGAAGACGAAGAAGAAGCAAGAGAAGATTAAGAAAACAAAAGGAGGAAAAAGAAGAGGAAGAGGAGGAAAAAGAAGAAAAAGAATAGAAAGAAAAGGAAGAAGAAACATATGAGTAAGAGGAAGAGGAAGAAGAAGAAAGAGAAGAGGAAGAAAAAAGGAAGAAAAAGGAAGAAAAAGGAAGAGGAGTACGAAGATGAAGAAGAAGCAAGAGAAGAAGATTAAGAAAACAAAAGAGGAAGAGAACGAAGAGGAAGAGGAGGAAGTAGACGAAGAAAAAGAAGAAAAAGAAGAGGAAGAAAGAGAATATGATAAGAAGAAAAAGAAAACGTAAAAAAGAAGAAAGAAGAAGAAAATGAAGAACAAGAAAAAGAAGATAAGAAAAAAGAAGAAAAAAGACGATGAAGACAAAAAATAGAAAAAGAAGACGAGGAAAAGGAAAAAGAAAAAGAAGAAGAAAAAGAAGAGGAGGAAGTAGAAGAAAAAGAAGAAAAAGAAAGGAAGAGAGAGAAAAAAGAAAAAGAAGATGAGAAAGAAGATGAGGAAGAGGAGAAAGGAGAAGAAAAAGAAGAGGAAGAAGAGCAAGAAGATAAAGACGAAGAAAAAAGAAGAAAAAGAAGAGGAAGAAGAACAAGAAGATAAAGATGAAGAAAAAAGAGGGAGGAAAAAAGAAGAGGAAGAAGAAGAAGAGGGAAACAGATAAAACGGGGGTAGCTTTGCGGCCAGCATGGTCATTTCATCAGGAACCAGCCCCCCCCCCACATCAATCAAATATATGTGTTCACCAGAATATAACACATCAAGAAGCCCAATATATATGCATGGAGAGTTTAATGGTCCAAGCACTCTATCATACAAGAATCTATTGACCATAATACAATAACATAAAAACAGGAAATCCCAATATATATATATATATATATATATATATATATATATATATAAATATATATATATATATATATATATATATATATGCAGAGTCCCCTAGGAAAAGGAAAAAACACACGGACTCCGTGTGTTTTTCCTCTTCCTAGTGAACTCTGCACATTTGTGATTCACGTGTGACTTTTGAAATTTGTGCATATGTATATATATATATATATATATATATATATATATATATATATATATATATATATATATATTACAATTTCGCTGGTTGGTTGCTATGGAATGGAGTTTACCAGCTCTTCTAACCTTTTGGCCAATCACGTACCGGTCATAATGACGTAATTCGGTTTCCTTTTATTCCCAGGAAAATGAAAAAAAATATCGTCGTGTCCCCACCAACTCCTTTGGGTTTTTGGTCCACATTTAGGAAACCTCTTGGACGCTCCATGCCCGAGCCCAATGGTCCACAAGGCGAGACCCGCTTCCGGTTCAATTTCCTGGACAATTTTAGGTTGAAGAAGGAACTAACCAAGGACTGGCTTACCAAACGGATTGGTTAACGAATGGAACAGACTCTGCAACCATGTAGTGAGCGCTGAAGCAATTGGTCATTTTAAGAGAAGGTTAGATAACTTTATGGATGGAGATGACACGTGGTAAGGGACATGGAACTCCTTAGTGGAGACCTTATGGTCACTTGCAGTCTCCTCCATTCTTATGTAAACGAAGAAATGACCTCTACACCACAATAACACCATCTGGCGGATGACGCCAGAAGCTCACTCAGGTGCGCAAGCATGCGACACTTGCAAACTCCACAAAACTCGAACACTCGAACTCAAACACTCGAACTTACTGTGAGAGGTAGTGGAGCTCCATGGAGGCGGTGTGGTAGAGGAGCTTGTTGTGTTTACAGAAGAGAGACTGGTTCTCTATTTCGCTGATGACGGGCACTTGCAAATCCAGTCGATCACAAGCTCTGCAAAAACAAAGAAAGAATTGCGTTCGTTAATTACCTAAAATTAACAACAAAACATCCTTTATGACAGCCAACATTTTACAAATATATATATATATATATATATATATATATATATATGTATATACATATATATATACATATATATATATATATATATATATATATTTACTTATACATGTATATATATATATATATATATAATAATAATAATAATAATAATAATAATAATAATAAGATAAAATAAATTCACGCTCGTATCATCTTATTTGAATACCTAAGCCTGTACAATAAGTATATACTAATCCTACAGAGCAGTCTTCATGTCTTTCACCCTCTGGTGGGGGCAAGAATACCGCCAACGTGTTCCCAGTATGTCGAGTTGTAAACGTCGACTACATGGAGTGAGGGACCCATGCATATATATATATATATATATATATATATATATATATATATATATATATATATATATACACATACCATATATATAACAAAGGCTTTTCCCCCTTACAAGGGAGGTAGCCAAAAAGCAAAGGCATAAATTCCACTCTCACACATTCCATCCCCACACACTCCACTCCCATCCACCCCCTCCCTCCCTCTTATCTTGGCTCCTCCTGGATGACGGGTCATTCCTCCATCTCGCCCATTGCCCTGGGTCAGAAGCAGTGTCGCACGACACAGAACATCCACAGCAGGACCGCTTCATTAGATCGGCGACCCTCCCTCTCCGTCCCCTCATGCACAAAAAGAGAAGACGGGGAGAAATCCCTTCGGACTACGTCAATTGTTTTTCACACATACTCCCTCACCGCCCTTCCCCATTCACTGCCAGCTCTCTTTTCTGAAAGACAAAAAGAAAAAAAAAGAAAAAAAAAAAAAACGGGAGGGGGGGGTGATAATCAAAGTAGATGTAAACCTTCAGCGCCATCCGAAAGACCGAGTATCAGCCCCTCGGGGCTATGAATCACGTTACACTGACTGTACATCCGCTGCCCCAAAGCGGCTGGTGACGGTCCTCGGACCCTCCAATAGGCCTCTTTGGGGAGAGAAACTTTGGACTATCGCCGGCTTATAGTAGTTTGGGGGCGGGATCAGTCGCCGGTTGTCATCTCTACGAGCGGGTTGGAGCATGGCTACTTGCGGCGGAGGTGGAGGGGACGAAAGTTCGAACCTTGCCACCAGCGAGTTGGACCAAGGGTATGGTTCATTAAATTCCACGCTTCAAAGTCCTCTGTAAGGGGCACCGTCCTAGCCTCCTGATAGGGGGAGTTTCGCGACGTCAAACCTTCAATCACCCTCAAATACAAACGAATTTGACCGAAATCCTAAAGCCGGTCCGGTGATCCGGGGGGAGGAGGGAGGAGGGAGGAGGAGGAGGGAGGAAGGAGGAGGAGGATATGGTACTAAAAGGGAGAAAATGGGAAGCGAGTGGGAAGAGCAAAGAGTAAAAAATCTATAAAGAAATCATTAGAGAAAGAAAAAAATAATAATACATAGGAGATCCCTTTTCTTGGCCATGGTCACAGGGGCGTGTCCCTCTACATTAATTGGTCTCGTACAAAGTTTCCAAATCATCAGCTTAATGCCACCATAACCTTTCGGAACGTGCGAGATCGCGCGAGAAAGAACGAGAATGCGCGAGAACGAGCCAATCACCTTTCCAACAAAATCTTTCCAATTTAGTCAGATGGATGTTGTGTGTTGATACATTTTACTTTGTAAACAAGTACACAAACACACGCGCGTGGCTTGCTGGTGTAGTGGTACCGTGCTCGACCGGTCACCACCCAAGGCTCATAATGCATCACAGAAGTGCAAGCCAGCACTCCAGCACTGGTGGGCAAGAAGCTGCGCGCGCGCGGGTGTGGTAACACTTGTCGATCACGACCTCATCACGTGATCCAAGACCACGATGAAACCCACACGAGAGAGCGTGCATCAACATCTCACTCGTATCCGGCCGAAGCCCAAGATAGCTCACAAAAAATAATATATACATATATATATATATATATATATATATATATATATACATATACAAGCCGCGGGCTTCGCCGGGAGCTTGGCTGCGCAAACAGCGGCCTACGGCCGCAGCTTTCCGCGCTCTAATCCCTCGTTTTCCCCTTCGGCCTCGGCCTCGGGGCGGAACCCCAACACGGGATCCCCAGCACGAAGAAGAACGCGAAGAACACGAAGTAGAATGCGAAGAAGAACGCGAAGAAGAACGCGAGGAAGAAGAACGCGAAGAAGAACGTGAAGAAGAATGCGAAGAAGAACGCGAAGAAGAACGCGAGGAAGAAGAACGCGAAGAACAAGAAGAATGCGAAGAAGAACAAGAAGAAGAAGAAGAAGAAGAGGAACGCGAAGAAGAGGAACGCGAAGAAGAAGAACGCGAAGAAGAAGAATACCAACTTGACCCCGATTTACCCAAGCGCTTTTTCAAGAATATTTTTAGGACAAAGTATCACTGTAATACCACCTGTCCCCGACTTCCACAGCGTTTTTTAGAAGAATATTTTTATTTAGACTTAGATATATATATATATATATATATATATATATATATATATATATATATTAACAACCACAAAGCACTTTGATTCTAAGCCATCAAAGGCCAGCATGCTGAAATTGAAATGTGGTACTGCTCAGGACTCGAACCCGGCATCCTCATGACAAGTGCGACAGTAACTTTCCAACTAGGCTAGTTAGAAAGTCACTGTCGCACTTGTCATGAGGATGACGGGTTCGAGTCCTGGGCAGTACCACATTTCAATTTCAGCATGCTGGCCTTTGATGGCTTAGAATTAAAGTGCATTGTTGTTGTTAAGGTTAAAATGTATCTCTAATCACTGGGACCCATTCAGTGTTGCACACTCACACACACACACAAATATATATATATATATATATATAGATATATATATATATATATGAATATATATATATATATATGCGTAGAGGAGGAGAACCAGTCTTTCAAAAAAAAAAAAAGGACTGGAGAGAAACATACGAAAGACCATTGAGGCCGCCTACATCAACAGCTCCAAAAACACCAACGACAGGGAATGAAAAACAAATAAAAACACCATTGCTGAGGGCAAATTTGATCAAGCACAAAGGTTGATCAGAAGGACTTGACTCATCACTTTGGTGTAAACTTGTCTTTGTATTTATTGTGACTACAACATATACTGTACAGACATATTTATAGGAGGCCTTATCTAACGTCGTTCCGACGTCGTTTCGCTAGAAAGTCGTCCATAAAATGAGAACAACTGTTAACTACATTGCCGTCGTTTGAATTTGGCAAACATCACTCCCCTTCCTTCCCTACCGTGGCTTGGTGTATCCCCACCAACGTTTAATTTTGGTCCCCATTAACTTGCATCATGAGCCGAAAATGCCCTGTAAGCGTTGAAATTACTCCGAGCAGCAAGAAGAGCAGAAAAAAAAAAGTATTTTGCTTGACACAAAGCTTGAAGCTGGTCCAGGTAAGTCACGGGGAGGGAGAGGTGGAGGAGGGGGTAGAGGAGTTGGCAGCGAGATCGTTGTGATGGGATAGCACGCAGGCGGCTTCAACCTCACCTGGAAGACTAACGAGGTTATCAAATTTGGGCTATTTTTCCTCCCACATCCTCCTACCTCCAATCTCCATTTAAATAACTATAATATGAATTCGCTTACAGAAATCTAGACTTCTCTAAGAACATTTCGACAGTGCGTCTAATATCCGTATAGGTTTACAATCTTAGATCATTTTGCTTATGACGGAAGAATACTTTGATATTTGGAGATTTGAAAATATAAATAGTGTAACCAAAGTCGTTTTCACTCAAACGAACTCTCAATGGTCGGCGCTGGAGAACCCCGTGGAAGACCATTTACAATGTTATCGCTTCACCGGTTATGACGTCGTATCAGAGCAATTACAATAAAAAATGTATCGAATCATTATTAAACGACATCAGTATTCATCACTGCCGAATTATAAGAAACGTTATTAACATATACAAAGTAATTTATGGAGATTACAAATTTCCTACTATCGTAAAACCGGGTGACTTTACCTGGGAGCATTCAATTCAAATCGAAACCAATCAAATAAATTTTCTTAACGAATATAAGCCAGCGACTACAGGAGACTATGCTTAAGAAAAAAAAATCTATCTATCTGTCTGTATACCAAGGGTGTTCCACCTCACAAGGGAAATAGTGAAGTCAAAAGGCAAGTACCCACTCCCACCCCTTCCACTCACCCACACAATTCATAATAATAAAAATATATATAAAGTACGAAAATTACAAACAAAAAGGAACCATACTTCCTTCCCAACAGTAGACCACTATAATCATAATATCCATTGTTCCATTGAAGGCTCGGAAAGATTTCAACAAAGATTAGGAAATTGAAATAATAATAATAAAATAAATAATAATAATAATAATAATAAAATAAATAAACAATAATAATAATCTATATACATACCAAGGACTCTTTCGCCCTGACAAGTGAGGTAGCCAAGTCAAAAGGCTACTCACTCCCACCCAACCCAACCCCTCCCCTCCCTTCCACCACCCTTTCCCCCCTCTCGTCTTTGCTCCACATGGATGATGGATCATCCCTGTATCCCGCCTACTGCACGTCCACAGCAAGGCCGCTTCAGTTAATCGGCGACCCCCCCACCACTCTCTGTCCCGTCACACAGAGAAAAGATATGAGGAGAAATCCCTTCAGGCTGTGTCAAATTATCATTCACACATAACCACTCCCTATCCCCCATCCTCCACCCTTCCTTGCATAACAGTATCATCTATACACAGCCATTTTCCACTCACTCATCTCCTGCCTTCTCCCTTCTTTCCTCAACAGATATTCCCTTCTTGCTCAAAGCCCCTTTCACCTTGTCCATTCATATCATCCTTGGTCGTCCCCTCAAGTTCACTCCACCCACCTCTGCCAACCACACTTCTTTTAATAATTTTTCTTCGCTCATTCTTTCCATGTGTCCAAACCATCCCAATGATCTTTCATCAGCCCTATCTGCCTTCTTCTTTTCTACCCCAGCTCTCCTCCTCACCTTGTTTCTTACTCTATCCAACCTTCTAACCCCTACCATATTTCTCAGAAATTTCATCTGGCTCTCTTAAATTCCAGGTCTCTGCTCCATATAGAGCTGTCAGAAAAATCACTCCTTTGTATAATCTCCTCTATACATCCATTCTCAAATGCTTATTTCTCATGACACTCTTTTAATCCCCCAAGGCACATGCTTGCTTCCCTCAGTCTACAATTTACTTCCATCTCCACTTCTCCCTTTCCTGCCACATGTGACCCCAAGTACCTAAAGCTATCCATTTCCTCCAGCCTCTCTCCTCTAAGCTTACTTTCAACTCACTGCCATTCTCTCCCCTTGTACATTTCATCACCTTACTTTTACCTTCAGCATTCTCCTAACGCATACCTTCCCAAACTCAGTCACTAACTCCCTTGATCACTCTTCTGACCCCTGCCACAAGTGCAGTGTCGTCAGCAAATAACAACTGTCTCACCTCCCACTTTTCTCCATTTTCTTTAACCATCTCCAGTCCCCTACCCATTATCCTCACATTTACCTCCTACACCACTCCATCCATGTACACATTGAACAGCCATAGCGACATGACACATCCCTGTTACAGTCCCAACTTTACCTCAAATCATTTGCTCTCCCCATTTCTAATTCTACCACAGGCTCTACTACTCTTGTGAAAACCCTTAACTGCCCTTAATTGGTTTCCCCCATCCCATATATGTGCAATACCCAGTGCCTTCCTGTTTACCTTGTCATAAGCCTTTTCCAAATCCATAAAGATGAAAAAAAATCCTTGCCTTCTTACACATCTGCCTTACCACAAAAAAATTATTCATGCAACCCCTACCTTTCTTAAACCCACTGTTCTTCATCAATTACTCTGATCCTCTCCTAATCCTCTCAATTAAAACCCTTCCCAACTATACTCAATAAACTGACCTCTCTGAAACATCTACACTCACCTTTGTCCCCTTTTCCCTTGCAAAGCAGAAATATACAGGCACTCCTTCAGTCCTCTGGCACTCTACCCTCCCTTAAACACACATTAAATAACCTCACTATCCAATCCACTATTACTGTACCTCCCTTCTTCAGACACTGCATGATATCCACCTAACCCAGGTGCCTTACGTGCTCTCATTTTTTAATAACTACTTGCATCTCATCTTTTCTTATTTTTCCTCCATTTTCCTCTCCCATCACCATTCTTTGCTTGTACCTCCCACTGCTACCATCAATCCCTCCCTATCCTCCTTCACATTCGACAGCTCTCTAAAATACTCTCATCTTCCTTTTACTGCCTCTTCTGTTAACATCTGTCCATCTGCACCTTTTACCTTTCCTCTACTTGACTCGCCTCCCCTTCCTCTCTTAACTTCTTTCCAAAACATCTTCATTACTTTCAAAAATTTCTGTCATACTCCTCCCCATTTTACATCTGCTCTCCTTTTGGCCTCCTTTATATTTTGCTTACCTTTTTTTCTTATTTCTTTGTACCTCTTTATGTTTTTTTTATCTCTTTCCAAACTCCCCGTCTGGGTTATTGGCTGCATGTTGTTATGGCAAAGTAGCATGCAGGTGATACTTTAGGGCCTATATGGGGTGCCCCTACGGACCAGAGCCACACATCATGTGATAGAGGAGGACTCTCCTCACAGATAAATGATGAAATTTTTATTATACTGCTACTATCCCTCCATTATACTGTCCCCCAACCCTTTGTTGCTATCCTGTACCATTTCTCTGAATTTCATTTCCTTGTTTTGCCTATCCTGTGGTGGAGGAAAAAGAATGCTGCCACTAAGTATTCCCATTTGGATCGTAAGAGGTGAGAAAAAGGGACAGGGATTGGGACCAGGCATCCTTCTCCCTGTAGCCCCACAGGGGACATTCCTAAGAAAATAGTAAAGGCATAAGAGGGTCTAGGAGTTTTCCAACCAGCACCCTAAGGTTTGGGTCTTTTAATGTGCGTGGATGTGGTACAGATGAGAGTAAAAGGGAAGAGATAGGTAGTATGTTTGTGAGAAGAAAGATGAATGTGTTGGCTTTGAGTGAAACTAAGTTAAAAGGAAAGGGCGAGTGTGAGTTTGGGAGTGTAGTTGGGAGGTTCTCAGGAGTGAAGAGAGGGCAAGGGAGAGAAGGGGTGGCTATACTAGTAAGTGAGGAGATAGGTAAATGTGTAGTGGAGTGGATAGAGGTTTCTTCAAGGCTAATGTGGATGAAGGTGAAACTGGGAAAGGAGATGTGGGTTTTTGTAAGTGCATATGGGCCTGGTAGTGAGAAGAGTGTAGAAGAAAGGGAGGCTTTTTGGATAGATTGAAATGAGTGCATAGAGGGATTAGGGAGGAACATCAATGTAGTAGTATTGGGAGACCTTAATGCTAGGGTAGGAAATGAACCAAATAACGGAGTGGTTGGGAAATGTGGAGTTCCAGGAAAGAATTGTAGTGGAGAATTGATGGTGGAGGTGTGTCTAGAGAGTTGATGATAGCAAATACAGTGTTTTGGAGGAAAGTCAAGCATGAGCACACATGGGAGAGGGCAGTGGATGGAAGGGTGGTAGACAGAGCATTAATGGACTATGTAGTGGTAGATAGGAGTATAATAGGAAGGGTTAAGGATGTACATGTGCTAAGGGGAGAGGGTGGGGGAATATCAGATCATTTCTTGGTGGAAGGTAAGTTGAGAGTGGAGGATAGGTGGAGAAAGAGGAAAAGGACAAAAGGTAGGGAGGTGCTTAGAGTGAACTCTTTAAATGAAAAGGAAAAGGAGAAGGAGAACAAGAAGCTGAGAGAGGAGTGGGAGGGAGTGAAGAATAGAGTAGAACTAGGAGTGGAGGAGGAATGGGGATGGTTCAAGGAGGGAGTCACAAAGTGTGCAAAGATGGTGTGTAGAACAAGAAGGATGGGAGGAAATAGAAGGAAGGGTAGTGAATGGTGGGATGAGGAAACAAAGAAGGTTGTAGAAGAGAAGAAGCGAGCTTTCACAGATTGGTTACAAAATAGGATGAGGGAGTCATATGAGAGGTACAAAGAAAAGAGAAGAGAAGTAAAGCACAAGGTAAAGGAGGCAAAGAGGAGAGCAGATGTGAAATGGGGTAAGAGTATGACAGAAAATTTTGAAAGTAATAAAAAGATGTTTTGGAAAGAAATTAAGAGAGGAAGAGGAGGCGAATCAAGTAGAGAAGAAAAGGTAAAAGGTGCAGATGGAGAGATGATAATGGAAGAGAAGGCAGTAAGGGGAAGATGGGCAGAGTATTTTAGGGAGTTGCTAAATGTGAAGGAGGAGGGAGGGAAACATAGTTACAGTGGGAAGTGCTAAGAAAATGACCGTGATGAGTGAGGGAAATGAAGGAGAAATAAGGAAGGATGAAGTGAAGGCAGTTGTTAAGATGATGAGGCAGGTAAGGCACCTGGTCTGGATGGATGCTATGCAGAATGTCTAAAAAAGGAGGTACAGTTATGATGGACTGGCTGGTGAGGTTATTTAATGTTTGCTGGAGAGAGGGTAGAGTGCTGGAGGACTGGAGCAGTGCCTGTATAGTTCCACTTTACAAGGGAAAAGGGGACAAGTGTGAATGTAGTAGTTTCAGAGGGATTAGCTTGTTAAGTGTAGTTGGGAAGGCTTATGGGAGGATCTTGATTGAGAGGATTAGGAGAGGAACAGAGGGAGTAATTGGTGAGGAACAGTGTGGATTTAGGACAGATAGAGGTTACGTAGATCAGATATGTAAGAAAGCTATAGGAAAAGGTAAGGATGTTTTTGGGGCTTTTATGGAACTGGAAAAGGTTTAGGACAGGGTAGACAGGAAGGCACTGTGGGAGGTTTTGCAGATATATGGGATAGGAGGAAAGCTTCTCGGAGCTGTCAAGAGTTTTTACAAGAGTAGTAGAGCTTGTGTCAGGATTAGAAATGGAGAGAGTGAGTGGTTCAAGGTAAAGGTGGGACTTCACCAGGGATGTGTTATATCGCCCTGGCTGTTCATACATGGATGGGGTGGTGCAAGAGGTAAATGCAAGGGTGGTGGGTCAGGGATTGGAGATGTTTAAAGAAAACGGAGAAAAATGGGAGGTGAGCCAGCTGTTGTTTGTGGACAACACTGTGCTTGTAGCAGGATCAGAGGAGGCAATGAGGAAGTTGGTGAAAGAGTTTGGGAGAGTGTGTGAAAGAAGAAAGTTAAGATAAATGTGGGTAAAAGTAAGGTGATGAGATGTACAAGGGGTGAAAGTGGCAGCAGACTGGAAGTGAGCATTAAGGGAGAGCGACTGGAGGAAGGGGATAGTTTTAGATACTTGGGTGCAAATGTGGCAGGAAAGGGTGGAGTGGTGGAGGTAGAATGCAGATTGAGAGAAGCGAGTAAATGCCTTGGTGGATTAAAAAGTAATGAGGAATAGATATTTGGGAATGGATGCTAAAAGGAGATTGTATGAAGGAGTGATTGTGCCAACAGCACTGTATGGGGCAGAAACATGGAACATACGAGAGGAAGAGAGAAGGAGTTTGAATGTGTTTGGGATGAGGTGTCTGAGAAGTATGATGGGGGTTACTAGGCCGGACAGAGTGAGAAATGAGGAGGTGAGGAGTAGAACAGGGGTAGTAAGGGAGTTACAAGATAGGGTTGATGAAAGAGTATTGGGATGGTTTGGACATATGGAAAGAATGAGTGAAGAAAGACTAGTAAGAGAGGTATGGAAGGTGGATGCAGAGGGAGTGACCATGAGGGGGCGACCTAGGATGAGATGGATGGATGGGATGAAAGGGACTTTGGGGAAAAGGGAAATGTCTGCTGAGGAAGGACAGGAGAGGACAGAAGACAGGGGTGAATGGAGAATGGTTGTATATGGAGGATGTGATGCATGAGGTGGAATGGGTGGGGGATGGGGGGTGAGGTATGTGTGAGAAAAATTTGACGTAGCCCAAAGGGATTTCTCCCCATCTTCTCCTTTTCTGCATGAGGGGATGGAGAGGGGGGCTTGCCGATTTAATGAAGCGGCCTTGCTGTGGATGTGCTGTGTCTTGCGACACTGCTTCTGACCCAGGGCAGTGGACAAGATGCAGGGATGACCCATTATCCAGGAGGTGTCAAGATAAGAGGGAGGGTAGAGGGTGGAGGGGAGTGGAGTGTATTAAGGATGGAATGGGTGAGTATGGTTTTTATGCCTTTGTTTTTTGGCTGCCTCCCTTGTAAGGGGGAAAAAGCCTTTGGTATATGTATGTACTTTCCAACCAGTCCCTATATGCTAACTTCTCTTTTATCTTCTTCACTTCATCCCACAACTCACTACCCTTCCTTCTATTCCCATCAATCCTTGTTCCACATACCATCTTTGCACACCTTGTCACTCCCTCCTCAAAACACCCCCATTCCTCCTCCACTTCTACCTCTACTCTATCCTTCACCAACTCCCACACTTCTCTCAGATTTTCCTTGTATTCCTGTTCCTTTTCTTTCTCATTTAAACAGTGTACTCTAAGCACCTCTCTATCCTCTGCTCTTTTACTCTTTCTCCACCTATCATCCACTCTCAACTTATTTCACCACTCTCTACCCTTAGAACATGGACATCCAGAACTCTTCCTATTCTTTTCCTAGATACCCCTACAGTCCATTAATAATTATCAACCACCCTTCCATCCACCATCCTTTCCCATATGTACTTATACTAGACTTTTTTTTCCTAAACAGTGTTAGCTATCATCGACTCTCTAAACACATCTTCACTATTAATTCTCCACTATGATTTTTACCTGGCACTCCACAGTTCCCAACCACTTCATCTATTGGTTCATCCCCTACCCAAATATTAAGATATCCCAATACCACTATATTGACATTCCTCCCAAAACTCTCTATGCACTCATTTAAATCTATCCAAAACACCTCCCTTTCCTCTACATTCTTCTCACTACCAGGACCATATGCACTTATAAAGTCCCACATCTGCCTTCCCAGTTTCACCTTCATCCACATTAACCTTAAAGAATACTCCTTCCACTCCACCATATGCTTACCTATCTCCTCACTTACTAGTAGAACTACCCCATTCCCCCCTTGTCCTCTCCTCACTCCCAACACCTTCCCCACTACATTCCCAAACTCAAACTCACCCCTCCTTTTTAACTTAGTTTCACTTAATGATAACACATCCATCTTCCTTCTCACGAACATAATGCCTACCTCTTCACTTTTATTCTCATTTGTAATACAAACACACACACATTCAAAGACCCTACCACAGGGGACAGAGGTGAAGATGGAAATATATACTCAAAGAAGTGGTACAGGACAGTATTATGAGGGGGGATATAGCATAATGAAGGGACAATTGAAGTACAATAATATAGCATAATTTCTCTATGAACAGAGATTTCCTATAACATATACAAAATGATGTGTGGCTCTGGTGTGTAGGGGTGCCCCATATAGTCGCTAAAGTATCAGCTAGAATAATAAAAATAATAATAATAATAATAATAATAATAATAATAATAATAAAAATAATAATAAATTATTGTTCAAATACTCATATACAACTTAACAACTTCTTGAGAAAGAATATCGTGTTTTCCTTCTCATTAACAACAATCTGAAAATAAATCATCAAACTATGCCTCACTTAATATATGCATCCCACACAGAGGAAAACATTTGGTGTCATGTAGCTCATTGGCTAATTTACAAAGGATTACAAAGGCGGAGCATGCCGACAGGAGACCTTTTGGTCCATATCTAGGTCAGATGCAAAAAAAAAAATCATAATAATATAATAAAAAATAAAAACTATAATAATGTAAATAACAAATAAAATACATAAATAAATGCATAGGTATATTCAAATAATAAACAAACAGGTAAATAGTAAATAATAATAAATTGACATATAACTAATAATAAATGAAAATCAAACAGACAAATGATAACAAAACAAAAACAAATAATATAAAATAAATTAAAATCATTACAGCATCTTGCTTAGGTGTTTATCTAAATGATTCTTAAAGCTTCAAACTGAACTACATTGCACTACCTGTGCAGCAAGTTTATTCCATTCATTAACTACACGGTTGGCAAAGTTGTTTCTACCTACTTCCAAATTGAATCTATTTCCGGACAGTTTGAGACCATTGTTTCTTGTCTGATTCTCATTCAATGTGAAATTTTTTTATCACTTTTGATGTTGTCAATTCCCTTTAGAATTTTAAAGACCTGTATCAAGTCACCTCTGAGTCTACACTTTTTTAGGGAAAACAGATTCATATGTTTTAGTCGATTTTCGTATGATTTATTTTTGATATTTGGAATCAGTTTTGTAGCTCGCCGTTGTACTTTTTCCAGTCTGTCAATGTCTTTAATGAGATTCGGTGACCATACGGAAACAGCATATTCCAAATGTGGACGAACTAACGATTTATATAGCTTGTTAATGCGTGATGGACTTTTGAAATCAAAAGATCGCGCAATCAGCCCTCCAAACAATTGTTGGTTGTAGATGGACCAAAAACAAACACTAGCAAGTGATGGGCTTAATGGACATCAGAGAAAACCATCTTCCCAATGTCCTTCTTCAAAATACATCAATACCCTGACCTCCATCTGGAGGTGCAGCCCTGAAGGGTTCCCATTTGGTCTCCAAAGCATGCCCAAAATCTATAAACTTTGTCTATTTCCTCCACTTTTTTACATAAACAGTGACTGCTCCCTTCCTAATACTAAAAGGATGCAAGGCTGTATCAGGATTACATGATGTCACCAAGGTTGTTAAATGTGTATGTACAGGATGATAGTGGCAGAGATGCATGAGTGCTAGGTAGAGGTTTAGGAATGGTATGTGAGGATGGAAGGAAATGGGAAATGAACCAGTTGTTATTTGCAGAAGACACTGCATTTCTGGATGACTATGAGAAAAGATTGAAACAGTCAAGTTTGGCAGTGTAAGTGAAAGAAGAAAGTTATGATTGAATATGGGCAAAAGTGAAGTGATGAGATGTACATGGAGTTGAATGTGAGTGTGAAGGAAGGGAGGCTTGAGGAATTGAAGAATTTTAAGTATTTGGAGTCACATGTGGTGGTGAATAGATGTATGGATGTGGAAGTGTATAGAAGTATATACTTGTATACTTGGGAGGTTTGCAGAAATGGAGAATTTTAAATACTAGGGTCACATGTAGTGGTGAAATGATGAATGGACGTGGAAGTGTATACAAGTATATACCTATATTCAGTGTATAAAAGTAGGTATACAGGAGGCAAGTACATGTCTGAGTACTGTTATATGAGAAGTAGGTATCTGGGGATGAATGCAAAGAGAATATTGAATGGAGGAGTGGCTGTACCCGTGCCTCTGTATGGAGCACACTTGAAATGTAAGAGAGTGAAATAGAGAAAGAAACAATGTTTTTAAGATAAAATATTTGAGAAAAACATGTTACAAAAATGGACAGAACAAGAGATGTGAAGGTGAAGCAAAGTGGAGGTGGAATAGATCAGAGAATACTGAGGTGAATAAAAAGGAGACTGTGAATGGATAAGAAGGATGACATATCTTCACTGCATTTTACAATTTTATTAATTTACTCAAGCTGGTCCCATGTGATTTCATTCTGCTGTGAAAGAGTTAACTTATGACCTCTATGGGAAAAAAAGAATGTAATAAAGCAATACAATGAACTACAAAAATACTGAATTACCTGAGAAAACTTTTGAAGTCATAGAAAAATTCTCTTGAGATGACATAGATAGTAGAGCCAACATCACGGGTGGGATGAGGTCGCTTCTTCTCTTGAATTAGGAGTGCTAATTCTTTTTTTAGCCGTATGCCTGCTTGGCAAACACCCATTGATTTATCCAACTTTGCCTTTGTGATGAAGGAAAAAGAAAAATATATCCATAATGTTAGTCAAGATATGATCATGCATGCACACACATATATATAAATCTATATATGTATATATTTATCTATATGTATGTTTGTTTATATATATACCAAGAGCTTTTTCCCCCATATAAGGGAGGTAGCCAAAGTCATAGGCATGTACCTATGCCCATTCATTCCCCTCCCATCCACTATATATGTATATGTATATAGATATACATATATATGTATATATATACATATATATATATTATATATATATATATATATATATATCACTGATGAAAAATGTAGTAACACATTTATAAATCACAATTAATATCACAGTCAGACCTTATAATCTGGTTGTGGGGTTCAGGAGGAAGATGGTTGAATCCATGCTAACAGAATATTATCCTAACATGAGTATATCAAAGGGGTAGTGGTCTCTGAATATCATATCCCGACTTATGATCATAAACATCGTCAACAGGCATCTTCTCCCTGACCCCACATCACATGTTTACCAAGTCACTGGTGAGTAAGGGTAGTTGTCTGTGTTCCTTCCCCAGTTCTTTTTTTGTAAGTTTACTATTTTCCTCCTACTCTTAACTACTGAAGAGGACTGCAGTTAGCAGTCAAAATATGTAGACTCTGTTTCCAGTTTTTTCTTCTGGTCTGACTGTAGTATTACTTGTGGTATGTGTATACATATATATATATATATATACAGGTAGTGGTCACTGTACCTAGCCTACCTGTATATTAACCACCAGAGATACTGAATATAGCCTATTAAACATGTACAGTAGTTTATTTAATTATTTTTATCCTTTTTACCATATTCAAACACTATAATATGTAATACGACGTGACGTAATAATACTCGCATCATAAAATATACGACTACAATAAATATCGTAAGTCGCGGCCATCGTAAGTCGACGTTTACCTGTATATATGTGTATACATATATATATATATATATATATATATATATGTACACACATACACATACCTAGGTCTCTTAATCCAACACTTGCCAACCAACACTTATGCAGCCCAGGACATAAACCTAATCTAGGAATTGGTGGTGTTTAATGTCCTGGGCCATATATGTATATGTGTGTGTGGGTGAAAGAATAAGCGAAGATGGGCTGGAACTCCTTTATTGCTTATACGTTTCGACCAACTCGGTCTTCTTCAGTAAGCTGTCTACAAACTGCTTGAACCTTACAATTATACACTCGAAGACGGGGACACGGACAGATCATCCCGCTGGCTGTCTGGGGATTCCCTTTCCCGTACCATGTATATGTTTACCAATCTCGTTTGTGCATAGCCGAGCACAAATGAGACTTGAGGTCACACAGGACATCTAACTCACTCATTCAGCACGCTGACCAATCTGGACATTTGTCCCACTGGGATGGGGTCGAGGTCCTACACATGAGATTAAAAATGAGACATGAGGAAGACTGTTGAAGCTGCCTATATTAATTCTTATGAAAATAACAATGACAGGGAAGGTTTCGTTTGTTTATTGAAGGCAGCAAGTAAATTGATAATAAATACGATTGGTAAACAAGGTACGGAAAAGGGAATCCCCAGACAACCAGCAGCAAGTGTATAACTGTAAGGTTCAAGCCGTTTGTAGACAGTTTACTGAAGAAGACCGAGTCGGTTGAAACATATAAGCAATAAAGGAGTTCCAGCCCATCTTTGCTTATTCTTCCTCCACCCACACTCTCATCTGTCTAAACCATTCATCCATATATATATATATATATATACACACAATGGAGAATGGTTGTATATGGATGTTGTGATGCATGAGGTGGAATGGGTGGGGGATGGGGGGGTTAGGTAGTATGTGTGAGAAAAAATTTATGCAGCCCGAAGGGATTTCTCCCCGTCTTCTCCTTTTCTGTATGGGGGGATGGAGAGGGGGGTCGCCGATTTAATGAAGCAGCCTTGCTGTGTCTTGCGACACTGCTTCTGACCCAGGGCAGTGGACAAGATGCAGAGATGACCTGTCATTCAGGAGGTGCCAAGATAAGAGGGAGGGTAGAGGGTGGAGGGGAATGGAGTGTATTAGGGATGGAATGGGTGGGAATGGTTTTTATGCCTTTGTTTTTTGGCTACCTCCCTTGTAAGGGGGAAAAAGCCTTTGGTATATGTATGTATTTTCCATATGTCTTACTATAGACTTGTTTTCCTTTGAAAGGAGGTCTATGACTTCACAATAGGTAGTCATTATAGTTAGATGGCAATTTCAGGTACAAGACTTTCTTCAGTAGCTTTGGATATTCTTTGTGGTTAGAGAGAAATGTTCAGAAGAATGGAACAGTCTTCCCTAACCAAAAGGTAATAATATCCCAAGCTACTGAAGAAGGGTCTTGTACCCAAAATAGCAATCTAAACATAATGATTACCTATTGTGAAGTCATAAACCTCCTTTCATAGGAAAACAAGTCCACAGTAAGACATATGGAAAATACTCTTAAGAACATAATAGGTGCATAACTAGCCATCACTTTCAATGAGGTCTGCATAAGAGAAAATCTCCTTCTCATATATACTATTAATAAATATATATATATATATATATATATATATATATATACACATACAGTCAGAGCTCGCTTAACACGAGTGTTAGGTTCCTTAGCAGGACGAAATTCATATTGGGCAAATAACAGGTGTTATAGGAAAAAATAGGTTAGGTTCCCAGATTCACTCCAGACATTGGTGCACAATATGAACCAGCAGGCTATTGAAATCATGCTATCATGAATCATGGTCATGTTTGGCAAATGCTGGGATATACAGTACCTATTGGTGTAAACATGAAATTTCGTGCATGGTGAAATCATGTTGGGCGAGATCTGATGGGATATATATATATGTATACATATGTATACATATATATGTAATATATATATATATATATATATATATATATACATATATGTAAATATACATATGCAAAGAAATCACAAACAACCCGTAATTCATAAAATATGCAAGTAATCATTAGGATAATGAGATCTTGGTAACTAAGTTACCAAATTCTTATTTTCATAGTGGTTACTTGTATATATATAAACGGTATATACATATATATATATATATATATATATATATATATATATATATATATATATATATATATATATATATATATATACCAAAAGGCCCATTCCCCTTATAAGGGGGATGGCTTAATACATTATATATTCAGTATCAATATTGATGCAGTACTCTGATACATCTATCAGTCTTTGTATATACCAATAAGGTTCTTCCCCCTTATAAGAGAGATAGCCAGCCAAGGCATGCCCCCACCCCACTCCCATCTGTCAATCATTTCCCTTTTTCTTAGCCCACTGCCCAAGTCAGAAGCAATGCAGTAAGACACAGCACATCCCCAGCAAGGCCAGCAGTTTCATTTACATGGCAACCCTCCCTCATCCCTCTCATGTAAAAACTGAGATTAGGAAAAATCCCTTCAGGCCATGTGAATTTATATTCCATTCACAACCATTCTCAAATCAATCCTATCTCTTTTCTTCTTCCTTCCCTGCTCAACAGACATTTCTCTTTTAATCAAAGCCCCCTTCACCTTGTCAATCAATCTCATTCTTGGTCTACCCAATACAATATTGATACAATATAGGCATTATATATGACAAAACAGGTCAAACTCAACTAACAAAATGGAATTTGATCTATTACTTACTTCACATGTCGTGCAGTTGTCAAAATCTTTTGCTAACATAGCAGGATGCAACGAATTCTTGCAAAGCTCCATTATCTGATTAGCAATATCTTCCGGCACAAAACAGGATGAAACCTTTGGTGATCTTAAACCATGTTCACACACAAGTTCTTGATTAAATAAAACTTCAACTTCTTCACTATTTGTGTCTTTCTTCTTTTCTTCACTACAAGATTTAACATCTTCATTCTTTGATATGGATTTAGTACTTAAAGAAGGTGTAACTTTGGCATTATTACTGTCTTTTTCCAACTCATTTGAACTTATAACCATACCTTCACTACTATCTCTATTTTTATAAAATCCATTGCTATTTTTTGTTTCAGGTACATTATCACTTGGTCCACTGTCCATACCATTTCTTTCACTATCACCAGCAGTGGAGGCAATAACATTAGTTTTACACAAATATGCATCACTACTAGCTATGTGTTCTCCACTAGTTACTAAGTCATAAGCTTGGTCACTTTTGGCATCAGTGGGTGCACTTCCAACATCACCTGTATCTCCTTCTCTAGTTCCATCAATGTCACTTTCTACATCATAAGAATCAAGTCCATTTTCCTTCACATAAGCCTTTAAGGCAAACCTGGGCCAATTTTCTAATGTGTCACTTCCAATCAATACTGATGGCCTGTGCAAGAAAAACAAAAAAAGGTAAGTCAATTCAAAAGAAAATATTGATTATTCAATGCAACTACTGCACTCAATCTAGGCTAAAGGTTAAAAATAAATAAATAAACAAATAAATTAATAATATATATATATATATATATATATATATATATATATATATATATATATATATATATATATATATAAATCACCCACTACTTTACCTCTAAATTCACAAAATCATATTTGTCCATAATGAAATATTGTGTGTATTTACATAGTTATATTTTACTGGAAGGGGAGCTATGCTTGTGGTGTCCCATCTTCATATCTCATTTTATCTAGACTGTTTTTAAATTTTTGTATTGTTTTTGTACACACCACTTTCTCATCTAACTTGTTCCAAATGACTATTACTCTGTGGGGAAAGCTGTTCTTTTTCAGATCTCTTCTATAACTGTCTTTCTTGATTCTCTTTCCGTGTCCTCTTGTATTTCTACTATCCCATTTTATTAGATCCTATCAATACTTTCTATGCCTTTCAGGATTCTATAAATAGTTATCAAATCTCCTCTCTCTTCTTTGCTCTAATGTCTGTAGCTCAAGTTTTCCTAGTCTCTCTTCATATGATAGTTCTGAGTGTGTTGGTGCCAATTTTGTAATTGCTCTTTGTATTCTTTCAAGTTTTGTTATATATTTTTTTGTACCTGGTGACCACATTGTCGCTGCATATTCCAATCTTGGTCTTATCAAAGTGACTAGTATTTTCTTCACCATTTCTTCATTCAGGTATGTAAATGCCACTTTGATTGTTCTTATTAAATTGTAAGTTTCTCCAAAAATCTTGTTTATATGTTTCTCAGGGGACATATTATTCATAATAATGACTCCTAGGTCTTTCTCATTTTCTACTTTTTTTATTTCTTCTTCTCCCAATTTATGATCCCATTATTCTTTTTTTGTTTTTTCCAAATTCCATTATACTACACTTCTTAATATTGAATTCCATCTCCCACTTCCTACTCCATCCCCATACTTTATTGAGATCACTCTGTAGTGACTCACAATCTTCTTCAGTGTTCACTTTTTTCAACAATTTTGCATCCTCCACAAGGAAGCTCATATAACTTTCAATTCCTTTATCCATATCATTCATATATATAGCAAACATAATTGGGGTCAGAACTGTTCCTTGTGGAACACCATTTATCACTTCATCCCAATTAGAGTGTTTGTCTCTTATTGCCACTCTCATTGTTCTTTCATGCAAGAAGTCTTCCATCCACTTCAGCAGTTTGTCCTGTATTCCTCTTGCAGTTTCTAATTTCTTAAGCAACTTCTTATGTGGCACTTTATCAAAAGCTTTTTTCAGGTCTAGAAATGCACAATGAGCCCATCCATCTCTCTTGTATTACATCTATTAGCCTTGAATAGAAATACATTAAGTTTGTGACGCATGATTGTCCTTGTCTGAATCCAAATTGCCTTGGATTTAGTGCATTGTTTTTTCCAAATGCCTTACCCATCTAATTTTGATCATTCTTTCACAAATTTTTGCTATCGTACTTGTTAGAGAGACCGGTCTATAGTTAGTGGGAGTCTTCTTCATTTCCCCCTTTATATATTGGTACTATATTTGCTCTTTTCAAATCTTTTAGAACTTTTCCTTCTTTCAATGAACTGTTTATTAGGCTATGTATTTTGTCTGTTAGTTCATTCCTGCATTCTCTCAAAATCTAGTTTGCTATTTCATCTGGTCCATGCGATTTTCTGACATCGAGATTACTCAAGTGTTTCATTATTTCATTTCTTGATACTTCTATCTCTTTCATAGGGAGGACTTTCTCCTCCCATTCTATATCTCTAGGTTGCATGTTCTCCCTTGTAAACACTGATTTAAAATGCTTGTTCATAATTTCTGCCATTTCTATTTCCTCTGTGTATTCAACTCCTTGCCGTAGTTTCTCTAATTCTTGTTTGTTTTTCAGTTTGTTATTTACATATCTGTAAAATAGTTTTGGTTGATCTTTACATTTTTCTATGACATCTTTTTCATATTTTCTCTTTTCTTCTCTGCACACTTGTACATATTCATTTCTATAACTAGAATATATTTTCCATTTTCAGGTCTTTTGTCTTTTTTCCATTTCATCCAAGCTTTATCTCTTTTGTCTTTTAACTCCCAACATCTTTTGTTGTACCAGCACTTTACATATTCTTTTTCTTGCTTTTGTCTTGGGACATACTTTTCCACTCTTTCTTTATAAATTCTTGTCAAAATATTCCATTTCTCTTCTACTGTTGTTTCCTCCTTGTGTATTCTTTCCCAGTCTGCTTTTTGAAAGAATTCTCTTAACTTATCAAAATTTGTTTTTTCATACATCAATCTTCCCTTTCTATATTGTTCATTTTTTTTTTCATGTATTTTTCCTCATTTAGTTTAATCTTGTCCACTATTTCAGGTTCTGATGTGATTATTAGGTCCAGTCTCCATGGTTCTTCCTCATTTCTATACCTAGTATTCTCTTGTATCCATTGCATCATTTTATATTCTATAATCATATCAAGTAGTACATTTCCCCATAGGTCATCTCCACCCTTCACTGTCATCTCTTCCCAGCAGACTTCTTTACAATTATTATTAGGTCCAGTCTCCATGGTTCTTCCTTATTTCTATACCTAGTATTCTCTTGTATCCATTGCATCATTGTATGTTCTATAATCATATCAAGTAGTACATTTCCCCATAGGTCATCTCCACCCTTCACTGTCATCTCTTCCCAGCAGATTTCTTTACAATTAAAGTCACCCATTATAACTATTCCTCCATCTTCCATTATCTTATTTAGTGTTATCCTTGTGTCTTCTAACATACTTTTGTGTTCTCTCTCTTCCCACGAGGCCGTTTTAGGAGGCACCTAATTTACTACAAACTTCCTGCTCTTCCCGTCCCTGTCCTCCACTCCCATCATAATCATCTCTACTCTATTCTTTCCATATGACATTCCTAAAATTTATATCCTTCTTAGTCAGGAACATAACTTGTTTTACCTCTCTGTTTCTAATCCAGTAATTATAATCACCATGTCCTACACTGTTGGGTGGTAGTGGACCTTTCAATTTTGTTTCCACAATTCCCATTATGTCTGGTTCTTTTTCCTTCAGATAATCATTCTGTTCGTTCAAGCCTGTTATTAATTCATCTATATTTGTGTGAGACACTTTTAATTTTCTGCTACTTCCATTGTGTTTTCTGTTTCCCTTCTGTTTTCCTCTGCTATGAACCATTTCTTCACTTTGATATTCACTACTCTCCAATAAAATTTCTCTTTTTCTGTCTCTGTTTTCTTGGTTTTTTTTTTAGCTTCTAGTCTTTTTGTCTTCTCATCCTCTTTTCTCTTTATTCATTTCTCTTTTTATATTGCTCACTGTCTGCTAGTTTCCCTGTTTTTGCTAAGATATTCTCTGCTGTCGTTTGTGACCTGAATTTAACCTTAATTGGTCTGGTCTTATCTGTATTGTATTTCCCAAGCCTATACATTTCTTCTATTTGTTTCCCTATTTCTGGTTCATCTTCTTGAACTACTTCTAATATATTATTTACTTTTTCCTTTTCCTCCTTTATTCTTGTAGTCCTATTTAGATTATACTTCTCTTCCATCCCTAATATAATTATACATTTCTTTTTATCTGCTAAGTCTCTTTTATATTCTTCTCCCTCATCACTTTAATAACTGTGTTTTCAGTTTGTTCTTTCATCTGCTGTTTCATTATACCTCTAAATTCAATTTTATTGTTCTCTTGTACTTTCTTCCAACCACTTACCTCTTTTGCTATGGACTCTTTATTCTCTTTATTACTCCTCTTTAATTCCTCATTCTCTTCCTTTACTTCTCTTAACTGTCTTTTTAATTCTACTATTTCTTTAGTTAGGTTTTGGTTCTCCTTCTTTAATTCTTCCAGCTTATTAACTCTTTGAGTAATTAACTTTATTTGGTTAAACTTAGCTTCCCAATTTTCATTAATTTCTTTTAGTTTCTCCTCAAAATTTACTAGTTGGGGGAGGTTGTCATTTACTCCCTCATTAAATCCATGGAAATAGTTATCTTCACCTTCAATTGCACTGCACTTATCTATATTTCTAATCTTTACATTTTTGCTAATCCCTTCGTCTTCATTATCATCCGGTCGCCATTTGTTGACATGGCGCCTGGTTTCCTGGACCCAGTCTTCCCCTTCCTCATTTCCTTCCATTTTCCTCAGTAATCCCTCCCCTTATCCTTTTTCATCACCTACACCACGAGCTTTCCCCTTCCTTATGAATACAACACAGGTAATTCCTTGTCGTTGTGATCCTCGAAATTCTTGGATAACTCCGGAGTACAAACTTCGCTGCCACTTTTATAACAGCTATTACCCTCCCAGATTTTGTACGTCTCATATGACTCCCTCGTCCTATTTTGTAACCAATCTGTGTAAGCTCGCTTCTTCTCTTCTACAACCTTCTTCATTTCCTCATCCCACCATTAACTACCCTTCCTTCTATTTCCTCTTGTCCTTCTTGTTCCACACACCATCTTTGCACACTTTGTGACTCCCTCCTTGAACCATCCCCATTCCTCCTCCACACCTACCTCCACTCTATCCTTCACTCCCTCCCACTCCTCCTTCAGCTTCTTCTTGTACTCCTTCTCCTTTTCCTCTTCATTTAAAGAGTTCACTGTAAGCACCTCCCTACGTACAAAGAAAAGAAAAGAGAAGTAAAGAAAAAGGTAAAGGAGGCACAGAGGAGAGCAGATGTAAAATGGGGTAAGAGTATGACAGAAATTTTGAAAGTAATAAAAAGATGTTTTGGAAAGAAATGAAGAGAGGAAGAGGAGGCGAATCAAGTAGAGAAGAAAGGGTAAAAGGTGCAGATGGAGAGATGATAATGGAGAAGGCAGTAAGGGGAAGATGGGCAGAATATTTTAGGGAGTTGCTAAATGTGAAGGAGGATAGGGAGGGAAAGATAGCTGCAGTGGGAAATGCTAAGAAAATGACCGTGATGAATGAGGAAAATGGAGGAGAAATAAGGAAGGATGAAGTGAAGGCAGCAGTTAAGATGATGAAAGCAGGTAAGGCATCTGGTCTGGATGGATGCCATGCAGAATGTCTTAAAAAAGGAGGTACAGTGATGGTGGACTGGTTGGTGAGGTTATTCAATCATTGCTAGAGAGAAGGTAGAGTACCGGAGGACTGGAGGAGTGCTTGTATAGTTCCACTTTACAAGGGAAAGGGGGACAAGTGTGAATGTAGTAGTTTCAGAGGGATTAGCTTGTTAAGTGTAGTTGGGAAGGCTTATGGGAGGATCTTGATTGAGAGGATTAGGAGAGGAACAGAGGGAGTAATTGGTGAGGAACAGTGTGGATTTAGGACAGGTAGAGGTTGTGTAGATCAGATCTTTGTGGTAAGACAGATATGTGAGAAAGGGGAAGGATGTTTTTTGGGCCTTTATGGATCTGGAAAAGGCTTACAACAGGGTAGACAGAAAGGCACTGTGGGAGGTTATGCGGATATACGGGATAGGAGGAAAGCTTCTAGGAGCTGTCAAGAGTTTTTATGAGAGTTGTAGAGCTTGTGTCAGGATTAGAAATGGAGAGAGTGAGTGGTTCGAGGTAAAGGTGGGACTTCGTCAAGGATGCGTTATGTCACCCTGGCTGTTCAACTTATACATGGATGGGGTGGTGCGAGAGGTAAATGCAAGGGTAGTGGGTCAGGGATTGGAGATGGTTAAAGAAAATGGAGAAAAGTGGGAGGTGAGCCAGCTGTTGTTTGCGGACGACACTGCGCTTGTGGCAGGATCGGGGAAGGGATTGAGGAAGTTGGTGACAGAGTTTGGGAGAGTGTGTGATAGAAGAAAGCTAAAGATAAATGTGGGTAAAAGTAAGGTGATGAGATGTACAAGGGGTGAAAGTGGCAGTAATCTGGAAGTGAGCATTAAGGGAGAGCAACTGGAGGAAGTGGATAGTTTTAGATATTTGGGTGCAAATGTGGCAGGAAAAGGTGGAGTAAAGGTGGAGGTAGAATGTAGATTGAGAGAAGCGAGTAAATGCCTTGGTGGATTAAAAAGTGTAATGAGGAATAGACATTTGGGAATGGATGCTAAGAGGAGACTGTATGAAGGAGTGATTGTGCCAACAGCACTGTATGGAGCAGAAACATGGAACATAAGAGAGGAAGAGAGAAGGAGTTTGAATGTGTTTGAGATGAAGTGTCTGAGAAGTATGATGGGGGTTACTAGGTTTGATAGAGTGAGAAATGAGGAGGTGAGGAGGAGAACAGGGGTGGAAAGGGAGTTGGGAGATAGGGTTGATGAAAGAGTATTAGGATGGTTTGGACACATGGAAAGAATGAGTGAAGAAAGACTAGTAAAAGAGGTATGGAAGGCAGATGTGGAGGGAGTGAACATGAGGGGACGTCCTAGGATGAGATGGATGGATGGGGTGAAGGGGGCTTTGGGGAAGAGGGGAATGTCTGTTGAGGAAGGACGGGAGAGGACAGAAGATAGGGGTGAATGGAGAATGGTTGTATATGGAAGATGTTGTGATGTATGAGGTGGAATGGACGGGGGGATGGGGGGTGTGGTAGTGTGTGTGAGCAAAATTTTGACGCAGCCCGAAGGGATTTCTCCCCGTCCTCTCCTTTATATGGGGGGACGGAGAGGGGGGGTCGCCGATTTAATGAAGCGGCCTTGCTTTGGATGTGCTGTGTCTTGCGACACTGCTTCTGACCCAGGGCAGTGGACAGGGTGCAGGGATGACCCGTCATCTAGGAGGTGCTAAGATAGGAGGGAGGGTGGAGGGGTGTGGAGTGTTATCAGGGATGGAATGGGTGGGAATGATTTTATGCCTTTTCCTCTTTTGGCTACCTCCCTAGTAAGGGGGAAAAAGCCTTGGTATATGTATGTATGTATACCCTGCTAGATGAGAGCTCAGAGCTCATATATGACCAATCTATGGGTAATACTGTGACCTTACACACATACCCCTGATTCCCTGCCCACAAAAATTGGAGTGTTGGCTCACAGTACAGCGACCACTGAAATAGCAATTCCAAATGCTACCACTGTCCCATCAAACCATGTATGTGTGTATTTACCTAGTTGTATCTTATGGGAAGGAGAGCTATGTTCATGGTGTCCCATCTTTGTATCTCTCAGTGTCTAATTTGCTCTTAAATTCGTGTATAGTTTTTGCACACACTATTGTTTTATCCAGTTTGTTTCAGTTTGTTCCACTCTGTATGTAAAACTTTATTTCAGGTCTCTTTTAAAACTATCCTTTTTGAGTTTCTTATCATGTCCCCCTGTATTTCTCTTATTCAAAATTAGTAAGTCCTCTCTATCAAGGACTTCTGTACCTTTCATGATTCTGTAAATGGTCAGCAGGTCGCCTCTTTCTCTTCTTTGTTCCAAAGTTGGTGATATGGTTTAACGTCACACACTCCCCCCTATCGGGAGGTTAGGACGGTGCCCTTCACAGAGGGCTTTGCAGCGTGGGATTTAATGAACCATGCCCTTGGTTCAAAGTTGGTAATTTCAATTTAGCCAGTCTCCTCATATGACAGATTTGAGAGTGTTGTGGCCCATTTCATGGCTGCTCTCTGGATTCATTCAATTTTTTTTATATTCTTTTTGGTAATGTGTGTGTGTGTGTGTATTTACCTAGTTGTATTTTATGGGAAGGGGAGCTATGCTCGTGGTGTCCCGTCTTCATATCTCATTTTATCTAGACTGTTTTTAATTTCGTGTATCGTTTTTGCACACACCACGTTCTCATCCAACTTGTTCCAAATGTCTATTACTCTGTGGGGAAAGCTGTTCTTTTTCAGGTTTCTTCTATAACTGCCTTTCTTGATTTTCTTTCCATGTCCTCTTGTATCTCTAGTATCCCATTTTATTAGATCCTCTCTATCAATAATTTCTATGCCTTTCATGATTCTATAAATAGTTATCAAGTCTCCTCTCTCTCTTCTTTGCTCTAATGTCTGTAGCTCAAGTTTTCCTAGTCTCTCTTTATATGATAAATGAACGCAGCATCATTTGCAAGTATCGTTGAACTACGGAGAGCGCGCTAAACTAAAAAATTCACTCAATTTTTTTTTGTTTACAATTTTTTTTTTTTACAGTTAGTTCAAATGTAAAATCGAAAAAATGTAAAACGAATGAACGTAAGTAGAGGAGCGTCTGTACTACACTTCTTCATATTGAATTCCATCTCCCATTTCCTACTCCATTTCCATACTTTATTGAGATCACTCTGCAGTGACTCACAATCTTCTAGTGTTCACTTTTTTCAACAATTTTGCATCGTCCACAAATAAGCTCATACAACTTTCAATTCCTTTATCCTTTAGCAAACATTATTGGGACCAGAACTGTTCCCTCTGGAACTCCACTAATCACTTCATCCCAATTAGTGTTTGTCTCTTATCACCACTCTCATTTTTCCTTCATGCAAGAAGTCTTCCATCCACTTCTGCAGTTTGCCCTATATTCCTCCTGCAGTTTCTAATTTCTTTAGCAATTTCTTGTGTGGCACCTTATCAAAAGCTTTTTTCAGGTCTAGAAATGCACAATGAGCCCATCCATCTCTTTCTTGTATTACATCTATTAGTCTTGAATAGAAACACATTAAGTTTGTGACGCATGATCGTCTTTGTCTAAATCCAAATTGCCTTAGATTTAGTGGGTTGTTTTTTTCCAAATGCCTTAACCATCTAATTTTGATCATTCTTTCACAAATTTTAGCTATATGTTGTAATGCATGAGATGGGGGGTGAGGTAGTATGTATAAGCAAATTTTGACGCAGCCCGAAGGGATTTCTCCCCGTCTTCTTTTATGCATGGGGAGACGGAGAGGGGGGGGTCGCCGATTTAATGAAGCGGCCTTGCTTTGGATGTGCTGTGTCTTGCAACACTGCTTCTGACCCAAGGCAGTGGACATGGTGCAGGGATGGCCCGTCATCCAGGAGGTGCTAAGATAAGAGGGAGGGTGGAGGGGTGTGGAGTGTATTTAGGGATGGAATGGGTGGGAGTGATTTTATGCCTTTTCCTTTTTGGCTACCTCCCTTGTAAGGGGGAAAAAAGCCTTGGTATAAATATGTTTGTACTTGTAAGAGAGACTGGTCTATAGTTGGTAGGGTCTTCCTTATTTCCCCCTTTATATATTACTACTATATTTGCTCTTTTCCAATCTTCTGGAACTTTTCTTTCTTTCAAATGAACTGATTATAAGACTATGTATTTTGTCTGTTAGTTCATTCCTGCATTCTCTCAAAATCCAGTTTGCCATTTCATCAGGTCCATGCAATTTTCTGACATCGAGGTTACTCAAGTGATTCATTATTTCATTCCTTGTTACTTCTATCTCTTTCATAGGGGGGACTTTCTCCTCCCATTCTATTTCATCTGGTCCATGCGATTTTCTGACATCGAGATTACTCAAGTGTTTCATTATTTCATTTCTTGATACTTCTATCTCTTTCATAGGGGGGACTTTCTCCTCCCACTCAATATCTCTAGGTTGTATGTTCTCCCTCGTAAACACCGATTTAAAATGCTTGTTCATAATTTCTGCCATTTCTATTTCCTCTGTGTATTCAACTCCTCCTTGTCTTAATTTCTCTAATTCTTGTTTGTTTTTCAGTTTGTTGTTTATAAATCTGTAAAATAGTTTTGGTTGATCTTTACATTTTTCTATGACATTTTTTCATACTTTCTCTTTTCTGCTCTGCACACTTGTACATATTCATTTCTATAACTAGTATATATTTTCCATTTTTCAGGTCTTTTATCTTTTTTCCATTATATCCAAGCTTTATCCCTTTTGTCTAATAACTCCCTACATCTTTTGTTGAACCAACACTTTACATATCCTTTTTCTTGTTTTTGTCTTGGAACATACTTTTTCCACTCCTTTATCAATTTTTGTCATAATAGTCCATTTCTCTTCTTCTGTTGTTTCCTCCTTGTGTATCCTTTCCCAGTCTTTTTGAAAGAATTCTCTTATTTCATATATATATATATATAAAAAAAAAATAAAAAAATAAAATAAATAAAAAAATCCATACATTAATCTTCCCCCGTCTGGGGTATTGGCTGCTTGTTATTGTGGCAAAGTAGCATGCAGTTGATACCTTAGGGTCTATATGGGGCACCCCTACGGACCAGAGCCACACATCATTTTGTCTATGATAGAGGAAAACTCTGTTCATAGAGAAATGATGACACTTTTATACTACGACTGTCCCTCCGTTATGCTGTCCTCCAACCCCTTGTTGCTGTCCTGTACCATTTCTCTGAGTATTCCTTTTCTGTGATGGGGGAATTCCCTGTGGTGGGGGAAAAGAATACTGCCACCAAGTATTCCCACTTGGATCGTAAGAGGCGAGAAGAAAGGGATGGGGATTGGGACTAGGCATCCTTCTCCTTGTAGCCCCACAGGGGACGGAGAGGGGGGGTCGCCGATTTAATGAAGCGGCCTTGCTGTGGATGTGCTATGTCTTGCGACACTGCTTCTGACCCAGGGCAGTGGACAAGGTGCAGGGATGACCCGTCATCCAGGAGGTGCTAAGATAAGAGGGAGGGTGGAGGGGTGTGGAGTGCATTCAGGGATGGAATGGGTGGGAATGATTTTATGCCTTTTTCTTTTTGGCTACCCCCCTTGTAAGGGGGAAAAAGCCTTGGTATATGTATGTACATTAATCTTCCCTTTCTATATATTTATATTTTTTTTCATGTATTTTTCCTCATTTAGTTCCAGTTCAACCAATATATGGTCACTTTTACTTATTGGTGTCTTATATTCAATCTTGTCCACTATTTCGGGTTCTGATGTGATTATTAGGTCCAGTCTCGATGGTTCTTCCTCATTTCTATACCTAGTATTCTCT